>NC_137870.1:16853329-16918329 GCF_963924005.1 Protomyctophum bolini | reverse complement strand
GTCATTCATAGTACCATCGATAAGACAGAGGGGTCTTCAGAGCCCCTCTCTTGTCACGATTCATATATCAGAGGACTTCTATGGCACAGTTCTCCCTCTCCTTCTCTGTCACCTTTATCTGCATCTGTCTGTCCTGCGATTCCTGTCCTTCTGTCCATCTCTCCCCGCATCCCGCATTCGTCCTCTGTGTCTTTTCCGCCCATTTCCCCATCCGCTCGTCTGTCCGTCACTTCCAGAACCTCTCATTCGTCCTCTGTATCTGTCCCTCAATTTCCCGTCCGTCTCTGCACGGGCCCCTCATTTGTCCTCTTTATAATATGCGATTTCAAGAAAGACGGTTGTGTAGCATGAACTACAGTGTCGCACAAAAGTAGCAGATCTTGGCCCGGGCTGCTGGTGTAGCGGTCTGGGTAGGCTGCAATGGAGCCTGACAGCGTGTCGTGGGTTCGAATCACTCCCCATCTTACTCTTCCCATTTCCTATAAATAAAGGAATAAAAGACCAAAAAGTTGCAGATCTGCAAACTTGAAACGCGGTTTTGATACAATTTTGGAGTTCTGGAAAGTAACAGTTTTGGACTTTCCACCCGACAGAGACGATATGTATTTGGCGGCACACTGCCAGACTGGCACTGCCACTGCCTGGACCGCTGAGCCAGCCAAGGCATTGTTCTAGGGTTAGAATAATGACATCTCCCCATAAACAAATAACACTATTAGGAAAATGTGGAGCATGCATTTATTATTATGCAAATTAACCATGAAGCCAATAAGGATATTCAGATATTTTTAACGGGTACGTTAAGCTGTTTACATCCCTAGTTCTTGTTGCTGTGTCTTGGCTGTAAATGCAGTACTGGTACTGTAGGTGTTAATTTAGGACCCTGAGTGAGTCACTAACATTTCTAAAATGGTATCTTACATTTCATAGTAGTATAGTAGCAGATTGACGAGCTCAAAACGGATCAAGCTTTCGAGCTTACGGATCTGCTACTTTTGATACTTTTGTGTGACGCTGTAGTGTGATCAAGTAGGCAGTAGGGCATTCATTTACCAAATAATACCCCCACATTTTTTTTATTGAGATATGAGGTTTCTGCCCGACAGCAACGATATGGTCTGATTGGGTGTGGTGTGGTGGTTCTCATGATCTCACCATGCAGGTCCAGGTCGTGGAGATGAGTTTTGGAACGCTTCTCTTTCTAGTCGCTGAAACCACCAGCAGAAACCCTCTTTACTTATACCTCTGATTCATTCCCCTCAGCCCTCCCCCTCTGTGTGTGTGTGTGTGTGTGTGTGTGTGTGTGTGTGTGTGTGTGTGTGTGTGTGTGTGTGTGTGTGTGTGTGTGTGTGTGTGTGTGTGTGTGTGTGTGTGTGTGTGTGTGTGTGTGTGTGTGTGTGTGTGTGTGTGTGTGTGTGTGTGTGTGTGTGTGTGTGTGTGTGTGTGTGTGTGTGTGTGTGTGTGTGTGCGTGCGTGCGTGCGTGCGTGCGTGCGTGTGTGCGTGCGCGGTTGCTCGGGTGATGGTAGGGTAGGGTAGGCACTCCTCTTTAAGCGAGCGTGTGTGAGAGGCTGGGATCCATCCTAAACTGATTTAGCCTCGGCCGCGCCAGGGAGACTAACACAATTACGGCTGGCTAATGGTCCCACTGACTGGGAGAGAGAGGGGGAGGGAAGGAGAGGAGAGGAGATGATGCTGGGTACCATGCTAGAGGTCTCTCATCTTTCTTTCCCTCCCTCTCCCACCTCTCCTTTTTCTACCCAATGTCTCTGACCCTACTCTCATCCCCTCCTCTTCCTCTTCTATCATCGTTTGGGGGGATAACCATCTCTCTCTCTCCATCTCTCCCTCTCTTCCTTCAGCTCAATTACATCCATATGGGCTTTGTTGGTGTTAAAAAGCTAAACTCCTTATTACCAAAGTCAACAAATGAACGATTCTTTATTATTTGTGTGCAAATAAATGATATTTTGTCTTATTGTCTTTCCTCTGACTGTCTTTCTATTCCTCCTCTCTCTCTCTCTCTCTCTCTCTCTCTCTCTCTCAATTCAATTCAATTCAATTCAATTCAATTCAATTCAACAGGCTTTATTGGCATGACGTTTTACAAGTGTTGCCAAAGCACAATCACAGATATTACAAACAACAACATAACAACATAATATCAATGACATGAAAAAATAAATTAAAATAATATAAAATAAAGCAGGTGGTGCAGAAAATAAAACATGGCATACTGTATGTGTGTCCTACTGGTTGTCCCTTTTCTTGTGACAGGAATTGACATATTTTGCAGCCAAAACTGCACATTCTTTCTGTTCCCCCAGAAGGACTGGTAATCTTTCCCTTTCTGTCATACTTCTGAATTCTGGGAAATTTGTTTCAAATTTTGGGAAGAACTCCTCTCTAATATTTGTGTAGTTTTTACATTGTGTTAAAAAGTGTAACTCTGTCTCTATAGCTCCGTCATCACAGTGACAGCACAGCCTCTCCTCTCTGGGCAGCCAGGTCTGTCTGTGTCTGCCCTTCTCTATTGCCAGACTATGATCACTCAGTCTGTACATTGTCAAAGTCTTTCTCAGGTTTTTGTCAGTTACTGTGGTTAGGTAGTCTGCCACAGTATACTGTCTGTTTAGAGCCAAATATGTTTCTAGTTTGTGTTGTGATTGTGTGAGTTCGTTCCAATATGTGATGTATTTATCTCTCTGAAGCCATCAGGAGGAAGGAGAACGGTTGGTACGATGAAGAACATCCCCTAGTCTTCCTCTTCCTCGGCTCCTCTGGAATCGGTAACTGTCATTCTTTTACCCTCATCTGACTCTGCACTCAAACATCTTATCTTGTTTATCCACATGATGCATTATGAACTTGTAGATCTGCTATTTTTGGCTAATGTTCCCTACAGAATATTGACATTTTGGGGTTCAGTGTCTTGCCCAAGGACACTTCAACATGTAGACAGGAGGAGTCGGGATTCCCAGTTTTTCAGTGTAAAAATGGACCTGCCATCTTGCAGTGGTTTTGCAGAGTTGTCGCAACTTAATGATAACATTCTCTCATTGAATCATTGGCTAGTAGTATAGATGTGATATGCCAAATGGACAGATACTTGCACCCAATTGGCTAGTTCTGATCTCTGACCACTGAAACCATGACAAAATTGAAGACATTTCTTTTTTTCAAAATTACCAGCAGAAAGCAATTACGGTATTTAATGCCAATCAATACAAATTAAACTATAATGTCAAGAGACGAATGGGACAGCTGTCAACTGTCCCATGTGTCCCGTCGCTGACATTATAAATTGTCTCTGGCTTTTTCGGTTTGATTTGTTGGTTTGATGCGAACCACGTAAAATGTAACCACAGTGTGTACTTGTGGTGGCTGCGCTCAGCTACAAAAGATTCAAACCTACAAAGTAAGTGCAGTGTATCTGTTGCAGAGTGAAGCTGAAGTGTTGATCAACGCGTGAAGGAAAATAAAGAACACAGAACTGGTTGATGGAAATAATTTGTTACAAGTTTACAACCAGGGAATGGTGTGAAGAGAAAAGGTGAAATGTGGAAATGGTTATACAGCCCTTTGTGTTTTTGTAGCTGCAGTTGAAGCCAGCTCAACTTGTATTGTAGCTTTTTAGATTTTGTACCAGCTACAAATGTCGGGTGTCATAAAGGTTGTCCTTGGCAGTAAATGAATATTAAATATTAAAGGTATATTCAGTGATTTCACTTAATTCAAATACCATTTTTTTTAAATAATCCTCCTACTATAGAGTGTGCTGACCATATAAGGAGTTCCTCCCTGTCCACAGTTAACCCCTGGGTTAAAAAATCCTTAGGTTTTGTTTTTGGCTAGGGTTAGCCAGCCTTCATCCTATCAGGATGAGAGGGGCCTTCCTCCAATCATGATCGAGTGGGGACGGGCCTTGGTGCACGTGCTGTTGGCCTGTTGCGTGTCACCCCACTGTAGAGCGTGTGCATGTGCACATCGTGTTACCGGGGGGACGGGGGGGTTTTCCAAATCACCCAAATCACTGAATGCTCCTTTAAAGTTCTGGAGAGACGGGAGGTCCCTGTTACTGGACAAGCAGTATAGCAATGATTTTTGATTGATTACTTAATTAACAGTTTGCAAATATTACAGTGGTACGATTATAATGGTGCTAAAAGGATAACAGAAAAAGCCCTGAAGGCATATTTCCATCGTTATAAGCTTAGACTTTAATCAGGCCAGTTACCATTTGCATATCAGAACATAGAGCTTTAACCATTTAACGACAGACGTTTTGTTTCAACCAAAGAATATAACCCTACCTTTTAATATTTCAAAACTATACTAACTCTAGTCAAATCCTTAAACTCAGAAAGATTGGAGAAATGGAACCAAATTGACCCTTAAGGGTCCATCTTCAGAGATAGATGGACACTGAGGGTTTCACTGTGTGTGTGTGTGTGTGTGTGTGTGTGTGTGTGTGTGTGTGTGTGTGTGTGTGTGTGTGTGTGTGTGTGTGTGTGTGAGAGAGAGGAAGTATAGTAGAGATATGATGGACCATAGTGGTAGAGAGCAGAGAGAGATGACAGTACGGAGAGATAGATGGAAGAGACACAGTGTTCATATCCTCTGTAGCCTCCAGCGACAGACACTGGCCAAGACATCAATATTAAACACAGCAACAAGACACACACACGCAAATGCACTCTCACACACACACACACACTCACACACCCAAGTCACGCACGCACGACAGCGCATCATCTCTCCCTCTCTTTACTCTGCATGTTTCGCCGCATCCATATGCATGCCGTACGCAAAAGACATCAATATCGAATGCAGCATTTATATGCAGAATATTTTACTGACAAACATAATGTTTCTTTGGTTGAGAGAGGCAGATGATTGACTGTGGAGAAAGAAGTGCTGGGATTTTAGCCAGCAGCCCAGCACTCAAAGAGAAAAGACACTGATGCGTTATGATGAATTTCTGTCGAGTGGCTTGTCGAATGGTTTGTAAAGCCCAAGTATAAATTAACTGTTGGCTTATTTTGCTTACCTTACATACCTCATATATCCAAATCCGTTACTTTTCAGAATTCAAATTAAACAAATTCAAAAGTAGCAGATCCACAATCTCGAAACGCGGCATTTGAGCTTGTAGATCTGCTACTTTTGTGACACTGTAGTATGATTAAGAAGACTATTCATTTACGAAAAAAAGTTAAAATATGAAGGTAAGAGGTTTCTGCCCGACGACAACGATATGATTCTCGGGATCCCAATGGAACTGGCCAACCTGTGACGTCTCTCATATATGACATCTAGCTTTATATAGGGTAGATCATATTCATAGGTGTATGATATCAGGTCCTCATATGTTCAAACGGTTTGGGGACAACTGGGGGACAACTCTCGGTATGAGAATGTAAATTTTTCGGGGGCCGTCATAGGCTAGTCTGTAGAGAGGCTGCCCAGTAATCAGAAGGTCACTGGTTCCCCGCACCCCGCCCCGCCTGTCCTTGTCCATGTGTCTTCTCTGAACAAGACACAGCTCCTGAACACACAGCTCCGTCTGTCTGTCTGTACGTCTGTATGTTTGGGGTATGAACATCTGCAATACCGCTGGGTGACCTAAAGTGGCACTGTTGAGCAGCCTAAAAGGGCTTATTGATTGGTCTGGTCTTATCGCTGCTTGCAGCTATATTTGTTTTTCTTTCTAATTAGCCTCAACACTTTTTGAGAAATCTGGGGAATGGGAAACTCTGTTAACCCTTTACTATTCTTCTGTTCCACAGGCAAGACTGAGCTGGCCAAACAGGTGGCTCGCTACATGCACAAAGACATAAAAAAGGTAACTTGAGGTCACGTCCCCATGTCACCCACCGAATTTTTTTTATTATTGCATTATTTCAGTGGACAATTTCAGAATCACATGGTGTAAATTTTGTTTTGAGAGGTCAAGCCCACACGCAGATGAACAGTCTTTTTGAGCTTTGCATTTGTTCAAATCTTGAATCGTTAATGTGGTTGCAGGCTTTCATCCGAATGGACATGTCAGAGTTCCAGGAGAAACACGAGGTGAGATTTACATATTTGAGAACAACACTGGTAATACCTGGGCTAGAGTGGATGTGCATGCAATGTCACCTCTGAGATTTACATATTTGACTTGGATTCAGTGTTTCTCGACCTTTCGAATGTCATGATTATGCATTTGGCCATAGATATATAGATAGATAGATAGATAACAACAATCTCATTAATTAGGAAAAACGGCAACAATGATTTATATCGTTATATATCATCATCATCATCATCATACTATAATTCAGCCAATGTCTGTGTGTGTGTCTGTCTGTGTGTCACTGTGACTGCTGTAGCTCCTCACTGCCTGCACCAATCACTCCCACTTTTCACACAGGCATTGACCATAATAATTATGGAGGTCTTAACGGAGCCCTTTTTTCGATTTGACACATTAATGATTAATAATTTATTAGTGAATTAAAAATGAGAAAACGCACCCGGGCGCAGTACCCCCCGCGGCGTAGGGGGGGGGGGGGGGGGAAATATCTCACAACGGGTAAGGGCTAGTATAACTAACTATCCAAAACAATCGTAGCTTGTTTCCATTGTGGACCACCTTGAGACATAGAACAATACGCAACATATATATTAAAAAAACGAAATCTTTTGAAAAAAAATTGGATTTTTACTCGAGTCGTGACCCATAAAAATTAGTCCGTGACCCACAAATGGGTGTCGACCCACTGTTTGGGAAACAGTGGAGTGATGGTAAAAATAGTGAACAGTTTATAGTCAAAATATTCATCAGTCTAATTGTCTCCTCCTGCTCCTCCTCCACGGCACCTCCAGGTGGCCAAGTTCATCGGCTCCCCGCCGGGGTACGTGGGCCATGAAGAGGGCGGTCAGCTGACCAAGCAGCTGAAGGCGCACCCCAACGCCGTGGTCCTATTCGACGAGGTGGACAAAGCCCACCCCGACGTCCTCACCATCATGCTGCAGCTGTTCGATGAGGTACCGTGACCGTCGCACAGATGTAATATAGGAATAACATAATTTATGCACATGATCAAAATGAAGGAAAAGAAAGTCAAAACACACCTCGGGCTCTATGACAAAAAATATATATATTGATTTTCTTTTTTTATATATAATAAAATTTATAATTATGTTCTGTCCATTTGTGTATTTACTATAAATCTATTATGAAGATAGTGCTGACTGGGCTGTCACTTACTTTCCCCACCAGGGGAAAGTGGTGGGAAAGTAAGTGAGACACACACTGTTGTCTAACTAGTTACAGTGTGTGTTGTCGCATAATCACTTCCGGTCTCCCGCTGGACGATCAGAAAGGACTACCGCGATGATTACAGCCGTGGAATAAATCTCGTTTTGACAAAAAATGCCATCTTGGACAAGAAATTGGAGATAAAAACGATTAAAAGAAACAGAGTGGCCGTGGTTGCGTGCGCAAACCAAGATGGCGTGCTCCAGTCTTGTTGACATTTCTAATAGAAGGCAGCATGCACGACTCAATCTCTTCTCACTCACTTCAATCATTGTCCCGGGTGCACAGTCAGGAACGACATTTTTAAACCGGAGAAGAAAACCAGCACTCACGGCTATGTGTTACGGCAGATGCCTTCGTCCGCGTTCGTTGTGTGCTGCTTGTTTGCAGCATGCCATACCTAACCTACCTACCTTGCAAAAACAAATAAGTGCCTTAAAGGACATTGCCGTGAGTGCTGGTTTTCTTCTCTGGTTTAAAACCAGTCTTGTTGACAACATCAGCTAGCAACCCAATGCTAATGTGAGTTGCATCTCGGCTCGATCGATCAAAAGCTCTATAAAGGAGTTCTCAAATTCTGCCCAAACCCGACCCTACCTGACGTTTTAGGGCAGAGTCGGGCCTAAAATGAATGCTAATCAGTCAGGCCTGGCCTTATTTTTCAGGTCCATTGAGAACTAACACACAGCCACTGATGGAAGAAGTACTCATCGTTAAAATGTCCACACACTTGTGCAGCTCAAACTGAGAAAATGTTGTCAGACTGATAAAAAGGAAGAGTTGGAATCTGCACGTTGCATTGTCATTATGCAAACATGAATTCAAGTTCTCAGTCGCCATGACTGCCAGCTCAAGTACTGCGCAAGCTATTTACTACTTCTGGCCACCAGTCTAAGCGTTAAGACACTCAAAATAGGGCCCAGAGTCTATAAGAGACCCTCTTATAGACCCTAGACTCATGCAGAGCCATGCTGTAAACCCTGGCTTATTTAAGCCACTTTCCCACTGGACAAAAAACAAAACAAAAAAACACTTAACACCCATGAAAATAAAAAGCGTGTATGTGTATTATAGTGTGGCCTATAACTCCCATTCTCTATAT
Source organism: Protomyctophum bolini (assembly GCF_963924005.1). Classification (NCBI taxonomy): domain Eukaryota; kingdom Metazoa; phylum Chordata; class Actinopteri; order Myctophiformes; family Myctophidae; genus Protomyctophum; species Protomyctophum bolini. The sequence goes on along the minus strand of NC_137870.1, from coordinate 16,909,923 downwards.
CTGTCTCATCAGGGCCGTCTAACGGACGGTAAAGGCAAGACCATCGAGTGCAAGGACGCCATCTTCATCATGACGTCTAACGTGGCCAGTGAGGAGATCGCCCATCATGCACTGCAGCTCCGCCAGGAAGCCCAGGAGGTCAGCCGCAGGAAGCTGGAAGCTTCTGACAGCCTAGGTGAGAAATCAAACTAATCGATTTAATAGATCATTAAAAGCATCACACTCGTGTGAAGTGAGCGGTGCTCTTATCATCATCACATTTCGTGCTCAGCCAATCAGTACTGTGTTTATTTATTGAGGGCCGCTAGTCCGTCCAAGGTCTGGCTTTTGGCTGCCAAGTCTATGGTTTGTTTAGAGCACTCTAAACACAGTGGCAGCCATATACATGGACTTTTAATGTTTGTTTAGATCACTCTAAACACAGTGGCAGCCATATACATGGACCTTTAATGTTTGTTTAGATCACTCTAAACACAGTGGCAGCCATATACATGGACCTTTAATGTTTGTTTAGATCACTTTAAACAGAGTTTTGTAACCCATTTTTCACCCCTGTGTCAATTATCTAATGTGATCCTGGGCTCTACACACCCTCCGCCAGCCTAGGAGATCAACGGACTTGAACTCATGCTTCCTTCATGCCTGAGTGTCCAAGTTACTCCTTTACACCTGACAGGGGGGAGTTTCCCTGGTTGGACATGGAAGGGGTGGAAGGAACACATTATTCCAACCAGTTCCTTTCCCCTCCATAGTGCGCCCCGGCTGGCCAGGGAGAGGCAGTTTAGTGACCAGGATTACTGCATGTTTTTTGTGAGGGTACCTACCCTCTAGGGGACACGGGGAGAACATAGAAAGGCCCTTTCGCCAACTCGGGTATGGGCACTGATGACACACACAGCGTCCCGAGCGGGAATCGAACCCAGGACCTTCTAGCTGGGAGACTACCAACTGTGCCGCCGTGCCCCTGTCTATGGATTTTTGAATGTTTGTTTAGAGCATTAAACAAACATTACCAGGCACCCCTCATTTCACACGTGTGTTTTCTTTTTTATTTGTATCTCTTCTCGGTTATTTGATTAATCTAGGAGCATCTATCAGACCAGATCTTATCATAGCTTTAAATTTCACAGACAAAACAGGTCAATAATAATAATAATTCATAAGTTATTTGTGTGTTTCTTCTAGATGCCGTACAGAAGACGGAGGATGTTAAAATCTCCCGACCGTTTAAGGAAGAAGTTATCCGGCCGATCCTAAAGGTATAAATGCTTGTTACGCTTCCGCTGTCCATCACGCACGCACACGCACACACACACACACACACACACACACACACACACACACACACACACACACAGAGAGAGAGAGTTAGAGTCAAACATCTTGAAACACAAGAATATTTGACTTTAATTGTATAATTGAGGCCAGTGGCAGCTATATCGGTCCAAACATCATAGGTGACTAACGTCACAGAATGGCCGCATGGAACCACGCTGTTAATGGACCCTGTCATGTCCTGTTAGGAACCATCATACAACTTAATGATAATGTCAAAGTAGTCCCTGTTTTAATGTTTGCAATAAATCGTCTCTGCCGAGTGGAAACCTCATATATCCAAAGCTGTTACTTCTCACGATTCAAAGTCAAAAGTATCAGATCTACAAGCTTGTAGCTTTGCTACTTTTGAGTGACGCTGTAGTGTGATCAAGTAGGGCATTAATTTACAACAACAAAAAAGATTTGGAGATAAGAGCTTTCTGCCTGACATCAACCAAAATGGGTCTGCTTCTCATCTTAGGCCCAGTTCCGGAGGGACGAGTTTCTGGGTCGGATCAATGAGATCGTCTACTTCCTGCCCTTCTGCCACTCAGAGCTGCTGCAGCTGGTCGGGAAAGAGCTCAGCTTCTGGGCTAAGAAGGTAGAGAGAGAGAGAGACTCTGTGTGTGTGTGTGTGTGTGTGTGTGTGTGTGTGTGTGTGTGTGTGTGTGTGTGTGTGTGTGTGTGTGTGTGTGTGTGTGTGTGTGTGTGTGTGTGTGTGTGTGTGTGTGTGTGTGTGTGTGTGTGTGTGTGTGTGTGTGTGTGTGTGTGTGTGTGTGTGTGTGTGTGTGTGTGTGTGTGTGTGTGTGTGTGTGTGTGTGTGTGTGTGTGTGTGTGTGTGTGTGTGTGTGTGTGTGTGTGTGTGTGTGTGTGTGTGTGTGTGTGTGTGTGTGTGTGTGTGTGTGTGTGTGTGTGTGTGTGTGTGTGTGTGTGTGTGTGTGTGTGTGTGTGTGTGTGTGTGTGTGTGTGTGTGTGTGTGTGTGTGTGTGTGTGTGTGTGTGTGTGTCGCTGTCATAATAAGTAGTGTTCAGATTCTCAATTGCATTTATTAGAACACTGGTTCTCTAAGTGAGCCCCTATAGAGGGGACCTTTTGTTCCAGGGCACAGAATCCTTTCAAATTGTGGTCCATAATCAATTTGGGGGTTCTTGTCTTCAGAACCAGTGCATTTGAAGAATCGTCGCTTATTCGATCTCAACTGCGGCATGGGTACAGGCAGCGATAAATACCGTATTGTGCCGATTATAAGACGACCCCCATTTTTCAAGACTAATTTGTGGAAAAAGAACATTGATTGTCAAATGGTCTAGTCCCCGATTATAATACGGCCCCATTTTGTAGGATATTTCTATTGGAAACTAATGTCTTATATACTGTATTCAATTGAATTCAAGAATCGGCCTTTATACATTTTTTATACATTTGAGAAATTGAAATGTTACATTCTGCGTTATGAGTACTTTATATTTTCTAGTTATTTTTTCACCACTGCGCGCACACACACACACACACACACACACACACACACACACACACACACACTAGATAATATATGAACCTATGGACCAGCAACACATCCATCCATTCACTAGATAAGATATGAACCTATGGACCAGCAACACATCATCCATGCACACTAGATAATATGTGAACCTATGGACCAGCAACACATCCATCCATGCACACTAGATAAGATGTGAACCTATGGACCAGAAACACATCCATCCATTCACACTAGATAAGATGTGAACCTATGGACCAGAAACACATCCATCCATTCACACTAGATAAGATGTGAACCTATGGACCAGCAACACATCATCCATGCACACTAGATAAGATATGAACCTATGGACCAGAAACGCATCCATCCATGCACACTAGATAAGATGTGAACCTATGGACCAGCAACACATCATCCATGCACACTAGATAAGATGTGAACCTATGGACCAGCAACACATCATCCATGCACACTAGATAAGATGTGAACCTATGGACCAGCAACACATCCATCCATGCACACTAGATAAGATGTGAACCTATGGACCAGCAACACATCCATCCATGCACACTAGATAAGATATGAACCTATGGACCAGAAACACATCCATCCATGCACACTAGATAAGATGTGAACCTATGGACCAGCAACACATCATCCATGCACACTAGATAAGATGTGAACCTATGGACCAGCAACACATCCATCCATGCACACTAGATAAGATGTGAACCTATGGACCAGCAACACATCCATCCATTCACACTAGATAAGATGTGAACCTATGGACCAGCAACACATCCATCCACTAGATAAGAGCGTCATGCTTAGTGGACTGGTGTACCCCAGGGCTCTGTGCTCGCACATATCCTGTTCTCCTACAACACTAAATGTGTTAGATATGATACCACATGCAGGCTAGCCTCGGAGACCGCAGGCATTTTTATGCAGGCTAACCATTAGCAATGATATATTTGTGCCTTTCTTCTCTGGCTTATCCTCACCTCTGTGTGTGTGTGTGTGTGTGTGTGTGTGTGTGTGTGTGTGTGTGTGTGTGTGTGTGTGTGTGTGTGTGTGTGTGTGTGTGTGTGTGTGTGTGTGTGTGTGTGTGTGTGTGTGTGTGTGTGTGTATTGACTTTATCTTGTGCAGGGGAAGTCGCGCAGATCAATAGTGGGTGCCACTGCTACTCACTATAATATGATTACAGTGTTTAACATGTGGAGCCTTCATCAATATTTAATTATTAATATTACAGCCAGCGTTCTGACAGCTAACAAACACACCCCCCTCGACCTCCCCCTCCCCAGGCTACTGCTAGGACCCTGACTCATGACTATAGTGTGTGTGTGTGTGTGTGTGTGTGTGTGTGTGTGTGTGTGTGCTATTTCGATGACCAAATGTCCTCACAAGTATAGTAGAATTGATAAATAGACATTGTGAAGAGCATTCATTTGGATCCACGCTGGATGTGTGGGGCGATGTCCTGCGTGCACACTTGCTTACATGTGTGCTCTATTATTCATGTGTGTGAGTGTTGGGCTCACACGCTCATCTGGGTGTGAGCGGTGTTAGTTATGGCCATGCGTCGTCCCTCGGATGAAAGGAGGGAGTTTTAAATGAGCGGTGCCGTGTACGCTTTCACGATGTTATTTATATATAAGCTTTGAAATCTCATTATATTTGAGCGTGTATGAGCGATTCTCTTACTTAAAAATGAACGTCCGTTATTGCACTGCACGTGTCGTAAATATCAGCACGCCCGTCTCTGGAGTGAAGCATACAGCCGTACACACAGTTAAGATCGTTAAGCCCCATTTATACTGACATCCTACGACCGATCTACACATTCGCAGTGCGCTGTGTACTGTACGTGGCCCGTCGTGTGCTTGTAGATCGGCTGTGTATGACGAAGCAGAAATTAGGCTCTAGTACTCGGCGTACAGATGGAACCAAATGGACTGGAATGAAGTGGAGCGCCAACAGCGGCGGCTAATTTCATGAGCTGTTCTGATCTGCTTATATTGACTGTTGTTGATTAAAACACATTAGAGACTGTTTACTGCTTAACACTGCTCCTCATGCCGTTCGACACTAGTGTCTGTCTGTCTGTGTCTGTCTGTCTGTCTGTCTCTCTCATTGTCGTCTTCCTTCTTCTGTTGTTGCTGTTCTTCTACTCCGATCTATTTTTGCTGTTGCAGTCAATAAGTCAACTTTTTTTGTGTGTGCGCGCATGTGCGCGCGTGCTTGTGTGTCTGTCTCATCAGGCTAAACAGCGTCATGGCATCACCCTACAGTGGGATCAGCCCGTTCTGGACCTGTTGGCCGGTGGTTATAACATGCATTATGGAGCGCGCTCCATCAAACATGAGGTACACACACACACACACACACACACCTGGGGTTCATGGGGTGGGAGTATACCTGGCATCACCTAGCACCTTTCCACCAGATATGACCGTCACACACACACACACACACACACACACACACACACACCTTGTCTATCAAGAATCAAGAACGTTTTATTGTGTTGCTGTCGGGCAGAAACCTCTTATCTCCATATTCTATGTGTGTGTGTGTCACTCCCCATCTCTCTCTTCCTGTTTCCTGTCTCTCTACTATCATTATCTACTATCATTATCAAAAATCGAGTACCTCGAATAATATAATAATAATAAAAAAGATATGTACTGTGAGAAACAAATATAGATCTTGTCTTAGACAGCTATATTAGTGTATCGATATGCGGCCGTTCCAGAAGTGTGCCGGTGATATGAAATGATTCACCATATCATCTCTGTCGGGTGGAACCCTCATATGTCCAAAACTGTTACTTTTCAGGATTCAAATTTAAAATGATCTATAATAATAATAATACCGGTAGATGTAGATGTGCTACTTTTGATACTTTTGTGTGACGCTGCAGTATGATCAAGTAGGACGTTTGTTTATGAAAAAACACAAAAAGAGTATCTCCAAAGAATATGGAGATACTGTAAGAGGTTTCTGACCGACAGTGAAGTGAAGACCATTTGAGTATTAAAACAATAGTGAAAGTAGCAGAACTATCTGTGAGCTCCGATCATAGATCTATTTTTGCTTTTGAGTCAGGAACACTCGCGTCATACTGTAGATAACATTTAAGCATTTACTGCAACAAATGGAATACAGTTGTATATACTTCGTTGACTGGAGGCCCCCAGGGGTCTATACTTGGACTGCTCCTTTTTTCTCTCCTTCCTCTTCCATTCTACTGAATCTCTTGAAAATAGCTGTCCACAAACGTGTCTGTCTTGTGACAGTCTAGTAACTTAAAAATGTATTCACAATAGATTGGTATAATAGTAATATATAAATAAAACAACATATCGTCGATGTCGGGTGGAAACCTTATATGTCCAAAATTAATTCATTTACGGCAGTGGTTTTCAATCCTTTTCATATTAATCCATTATCCATTATATTAATCCATTATTTATTTGGTGTTTGAGTCACGGACCATCATTTGATGAGATTTAGCCTAGGTACATTTGGTTACCAACTTTCCATCATTTAGCTGGGGACCATCTGGATCCCCTTCAAGGACCACTGGTGGTCCCCAGACCGCTGGTTGAAAACCACCGATTTATGGAGGAAAAAAAAAAACGTTAAAATATGGAGATACAAGGTTTCTCCCCGACAGCAACGATGCACTGTGTCCCCATTCGCCTCGTTCTCTGGTTCCCCAGGTGGAGCGGCGGGTTGTCAACCAATTGGCCGCCGCATACGAGCAGGAGCTCCTCCCCAAGGGCTGTACCCTGCGGCTGACCGTCCAATCGGAGGACGGCCCCGAGGAACTGAACGGGCCCAGTCTGCGCCTGGAGGTCGTAGGAGAGGACAGCTCGGCTCGAACCCTGGACATCCGGCCTCCACTCAGCCCGGACAACTGACACGCCATGACACCCACAGCAACTATTTAGACATATAGGGCTATACACGCCATGACACCCACAGCAACTATTTAGACATATAGGGCTATACACGCCATGACACCCACAGCAACTATTTAGACATATAGGGCTATACACGCCATGACACCCACAGCAACTATTTAGACATATATAGTACTATACTTATAAGCCATATGAACACCAATGCACAGGCACAGACACACCAACACTTTACAGATATTCAACACACAAATAAAAGGGGGTGTACTGTAAGTATTTTTATTTATTTTTTCAGGACCCACCAAATTGATTTTTGATGCATCTGACAATGGTTTGTGCCAGGGGCTACCAGAAGAGAGGATTTGTGTTCAAAATAATAATAATTATTCAACATTTTTAAATACTTTAAAGATCTTAGCCTTGGTCATTTTTTAATAACCAACCAATGCCACAATCTAAAATGACAAATACTTTCCCAATTTAACTTTTAATGGGTTAAAATAAGTGTCAAATGCGCTTTACAATTCGACTGGACCCCCTATCTTCCAGATAAAAGAAATGTGTTCTTCTGGCCACTGCATGTGGCATGGCGAGTAACGGAAAAACTCCCTCGCTACCACAAGAATGGGGCTTAAATTCAAGTCAAGACCCAAATAGAGGCTATGGAAAGCATGCGTTGACAAGAAATGTCTCCATCCATAGCCATATTCTTACACCCCCATTGCGCACACACACACACACACACACACACACACACACACACACACACAAACAAACAAACAAACAGCCGTACAGTATACGCACAGTACACACTAGCGATTTGCATCACTGTCATTATAACTACATCATCATCGTCGTCGTCATCATATGTTGGGTAGCTCATGGAAGGACATTTTAATGACAATAATCCAATAAAGGTACTTCTATTATGACACATGACTGGCTGTGTTCTCAGTAAACCCATACAATACAGTACTACTGTACTCCCCCCCCCCCCCCCCCCCCATTGTTACACTGCCAACATAATGTGAACCAAAGTGACTTCTTCAGCTCCACATTCAGCCAACATAATGTATGTTTTATATAGTATAGTTGGTTTATCAGGTGTGAAGCTAGCTCTACCTCATCTTCATCAGTGTGATTACAGTGGGTGTGATCCCATTCAACCACAATGACACTTTGCTAAAGGTTTGGGTTGTGTAGTGCATGACTTGCCATGATGTAACTTCAAATATTTGCAAGATATCTTCAATAGTTGCTCTATTGATTAGAAATTGATATTCCACAATTGTCTCCTCAATGGCTTGCACTGCATAGTGAAACAGTTCTGGCACACAAACACAACCCATGCAGATTATTGCCATTATGTAACATTACATAACCGTTTGTTTTTAGAATGATCAGGATTTTTTAAATTTCGACGTCAGGCCAAAATGGGTTAAATGTGTTAATCGACATCAAGTTGGGTGCGTTTGTGTGATAAAAGAGTGACTTTGGGAGATGTTTCATCACTGTGCAATGTATGTCAGTCAGTGTAAGACTATTGGAAGATATTTCACCAATATTTGGAGTTACATCACGGCAAGGTATAGTAACTACACAACCCTAACCTATGCCAATGTGTCATTTTGCTGTAACATCAGTGGATAGAAATCACGTTTTGTATTGTCAGTCATAAGGCTTTGTGTTGTACAGAGTTGAATGAGGCAATATCACATTGACAATAATACTCTGTCGTAATGTTGTCACCGTCCCACTGCAATGTTTTTTTATTGTGGTTTCCAGCATCTCGTAAAATCTGATTTATTGTAGTAAACAACACTGCTTCGGTGGAGGTAGACCAGATGCTTTTTATTTGGATGATTGCTTGCAATAGTGACAGTGAAAGTTAAGCTCATAAACTGTAGACATATCGTTTATATGAAGATTTGATGTATATTTAGAGCTATGTGAAGTGGAACTATTCAAAGGAGTATTTTTGTAGTGGTTAAAACATGTCAGGCTGCATAACGCTGACCTTATAGTACACTGTGATGTAAGCAACACAGCTGTTAATAATGGCTGTGTTAGATTTAGTGGCGTCAACGTGCATTGACAAAACTATCTGCTAGTGTCTATGCTTGCACATTTGCATAATTGAATATATCGCACCCCTTATTAATTTGATTAGCTGCAGCTGCGTTGCTTACGGACCTGCCATGTTTTTAATCTGCTGTAGTTTTTACTCTGAATTGTAAAACAAACTACAAAACCAGTCAAGGGTTCCAATTCCCTTTAATGAGACAAATTGTATGACACTGTTGTGATCATTGTGGATAAATAATGTTCACATACATTGCCAAATGTACACTGATCTGTGTGCCCAAATAAGAGGAACATTGTTCATTGTTTCTCATAAATGTCCAAAGGTGCATTCCTTTATAGTTTGTTTAAAACTAAGATTGATTGTTTAAAGTTAAAGCTCTATATTCTGATGGTAATCATTGCTATAATCATCTCTTCTCTCTTTCATCTATTTTGTGATAGCACTTTATCAGCTTCAATGTTATAGTAGCTACACTTTTGTCTGCTTACTTTTTGTTTAATTTTACTTGTTTGTCCTGTTACTGAACAAATATAGAGAGCTGCTTAAGACTTAAAAACAAAACATTCATTATTTCACAGCAGCTTAAACTGCATCTTATGTTTACTAAAAATGTTGCTCATACATGGTGGCTTTTAGAGTTCACAAAAATGCACATTTTGTTTTGTGGAGAAAACTTTGATACTGTATATAATATAACAAAGCCATTTTGTTCGTCATGTTTGTGAAGAAAAACAAGTAAAAGTGTTCAGTGGACAGTAATGAGTAGTCAAGCTGCCTTGTAAATAGTTTATGTTGACATAATATGAGCAACGTTGTTTTGACAGCATGTTGTGGAAAAAAAAATTGACAACAAAAGAAAATATTTAATCTCATATGAATGTTTAATACTAAACATCGTGTCGACAAGCGGCAGAATTTAAAACAACCACATTTCTCATTGTTGTGTCTCGACACCCACCATGTTAAATAAAGTCACCGCAACCAGAAGGGAATTCCTGTTGTCTTTGTTCAGTTTGTGTTGTCTGTCACGTCTGATTGATGGTGGGTGGGGGTGTGTGTGTGTGTGTGTGTGTGTGAGAGAGAGAGAGAGAGAGAGAGAGAGAGAGAGAGAGAGAGAGAAGTTCCTGGGTGGGAATTCTACAACAATAACACAATGACGCCCATCCCACATCCAGTGACACAACATGACAGAGGAATCTTGCAGGAATGTCTGCGGTGTGTGACGTGTCACAGAACATGAGAAAAGGGCTGTTTCCCCATTTGGATGGAATTGCATAGAAGTGTAGAGGATGCCTTCCCCAGCCACCCTGCACACACACACACACACACACCAGGCACATCTCCCCTGGTGGGATGGATTAGCATGCAGCAAAAGACATTTCCTCTGTCGACCCCCCACAACGCACTACACCTGCACCCATAGTGCACTCCTAAGAGAGAGAGAGAGAGAAAATAGACCTATATTGATCTGTTGGGGAACATTCAGTTGTCATGGCAATACCAGTTGTGTTATACAGGACAGATACAGAGATTTACTGTAGGTACTCATTAGTTGAGAAGATGTGCTATTTGGAAACATCCATATGCCTACTTTTTTTTTTTCTCCACATTTTGTCATTATACCAATTGATTCCTCCCCACACACTGCTGTGGGGAACTGTCATCTAACCACATGCTTCAAAAACACGAAGAGAAGAAGAATCACTGCTGTTGTACCTACCAACTCAACAACCAGTGAGGAGGCCCCACCGGGAGGACCTAGAGCCTTCATCCTACTCTTTCCGCTCAATGCCGCCCAGCCTGAAGGTGTTATCAATACAACACAGCTGTGGGTGAGGATTAAGTTCAGGTGGGTGGGTGCTAAGGTGAAAACCAGGTATACTTAATGAACTGGTGGGTGTGGCCACATAAAAACATCCTTTTAACACGTTCTGTACACTTTTTTAAACAAATCTTCCTCGTAGTATAATCATTCTACCTGATAATCATGTTTTTGTTTGGAGGGGGGGGGGGATCATGGTGCTCCATCTTTAAAAATCAGACCCATCTGAAGTGAATGGTACTGTACAACCCATCGTTTTTGTCATTTCGTCATTTTTTTAAAATCTTCAAAAATGATGAAAAACTGCGCGCTATAGTATGCCGTACGATATGGGCTATAGCCCACGGTCCAAAATGATGAGAAACGAGGCTAACTTTTTTTTTCAAAATTTCAAAAAACATGGGCTATAACCCATCGTTTTTGTCATTTCGTCATTTTTTTCAAATCTTCAAAAATGATGAAAAACTGCGCTCTATAGTATGCCGTACGATATGGGCTATAGCCCACGGTCCAAAATGATGAGAAACGAGGCTAACTTTTTTTTTCAAAATTTCAAAAAACATGGGCTATAACCCATCGTTTTTGTCATTTCGTCATTTTTTTCAAATCTTCAAAAATGATGAAAAACTGCGCGCTATAGTATGCCGTACGATATGGGCTATAGCCCACGGTCCAAAATGATGAGAAACGAGGCTAACTTTTTTTTTCAAAATTTCAAAAAACATGGGCTATAACCCATCGTTTTTGTCATTTCGTCATTTTTTTCAAATCTTCAAAAATGATGAAAAACTGCGCGCTATAGTATGCCGTACGATATGGGCTATAGCCCACGGTCCAAAATGATGAGAAACGAGACTAACTTTTTTTTTTTTTTTTTTTTAAACATGGGCTATAACCCATCGTTTTTGTAATTTCGTCATTTTTTCAAATCTTCAAAAATGTTGAAAAACTGCGCGCTATAGTATGCCGTACGATATGGGCTATAGCCCACGGTCCAAAATGATGAGAAACGAGGCTAACTTTTTTTTTTTAAATTTCAAAAAACATGGGCTATAACCCATCGTTTTTGTCATTTCGTAATTTTTTTCAAATCTTCAAAAATGATGAAAAACTGCGCGCTATAGTATGCCGTACGATATGGGCTATAGCCCACGGTCCAAAATGATGAGAAACGAGGCTAACTTTTTTTTTCAAAATTAAAAAAAACATGGGCTATAACCCATCGTTTTTGTCATTTCGTCATTTTTTTCAAATCTTCAAAAATGATGAAAAACTGCGCGCTATAGTATGCCGTACGATATGGGCTATAGCCCACGGTCCAAAATGATGAGAAACGAGGCTAACTTTTTTTTTCAAAATTTAAAAAAACATGGGCTATAACCCATCGTTTTTGTCATTTCGTCATTTTTTTCAAATCTTCAAAAATGATGAAAAACTGCGCGCTATAGTATGCCGTACGATATGGGCTATAGCCCACGGTCCAAAATGATGAGAAACGAGGCTAACTTTTTTTTTCAAAATTTCAAAAAACATGGGCTATAACCCATCGTTTTTGTCATTTCGTCATTTTTTTCAAATCTTCAAAAATGATGAAAAACTGCGCGCTATAGTATGCCGTACGATATGGGCTATAGCCCACGGTCCAAAATGATGAGAAACGAGGCTAACTTTTTTTTTCAAAATTTCAAAAAACATGGGCTATAACCCATCGTTTTTGTCATTTCGTCATTTTTTTCAAATCTTCAAAAATGATGAAAAACTGCGCGCTATAGTATGCCGTACGATATGGGCTATAGCCCACGGTCCAAAATGATGAGAAACGAGGCTAACTTTTTTTTTCAAAATTTAAAAAACATGGGCTATAACCCATCGTTTTTGTCATTTCGTCATTTTTTTCAAATCTTCAAAAATGATGAAAAACTGCGCGCTATAGTATGCCGTACGATATGGGCTATAGCCCACGGTCCAAAATGACGAGAAACGAGGCTAACTTTTTTTTTTTTTTATTAAAAAAACATGGGCTATAACCCATCGTTTTTGTCATTTCGTCATTTTTTTCAAATCTTCAAAATTGATGAAAAACTGCGCGCTATAGTATGCCGTACGATATGGGCTATAGCCCACGGTCCAAAATGATGAGAAACGAGGCTAACTTTTTTTTTTTTAATTTAAAAAAACATGGGCTATAACCCATCGTTTTTGTCATTTTGTCATTTTTTTCAAATCTTCAAAAATGATGAAAAACTGCGCGCTATAGTATGCCGTACGATATGGGCTATAGCCCACGGTCCAAAATGATAAGAAACGAGGCTAACTTTTTTTTTTTTTTTTTTTTTAAACATGGGCTATAACCCATCGTTTTTGTCATTTCGTCATTTTTTTTAAATCTTCAAAAATGATGAAAAACTGCGCGCTATAGTATGCCGTACGATATGGGCTATAGCCCACGGTCCAAAATGATGAGAAACGAGGCTAACTTTTTTTTTCAAAATTTCAAAACACATGGGCTATAACCCATCGTTTTTGTCATTTCGTCATTTTTTTCAAATCTTCAAAAATGATGAAAAACTGCGCGCTATAGTATGCCGTACGATATGGGCTATAGCCCACGGTCCAAAATGATGAGAAACGAGGCTAACTTTTTTTTTCAAAATTTCAAAAAACATGGGCTATAACCCATCGTTTTTGTAATTTCGTCATTTTTTTCGAATCTTCAAAAATGATGAAAAACTGCGCGCTATAGTATGCCGTACGATATGGGCTATAGCCCACGGTCCAAAATGATGAGAAACGAGGCTAACTTTTTTTTTTTTAATTTCAAAAACATGGGCTATAACCCATCGTTTTTGTCATTTCGTCATTTTTTTCAAATCTTAAAAAATGATGAAAAACTGCGCGCTATAGTATGCCGTACGATATGGGCTATAGCCCACGGTCCAAAATGATGAGAAACGAGGCTAACTTTTTTTTTCAAAATTTAAAAAAACATGGGCTATAACCCATCGTTTTTGTCATTTCGTCATTTTTTTCAAATCTTCAAAAATGATGAAAAACTGCGCGCTATAGTATGCCGTACGATATGGGCTATAGCCCACGGTCCAAAATGATGAGAAACGAGGCTAACTTTTTTTTTCAAAATTTCAAAAAACATGGGCTATAACCCATCGTTTTTGTCATTTCGTCATTTTTTTCAAATCTTCAAAAATGATGAAAAACTGCGCGCTATAGTATGCCGTACGATATGGGCTATAGCCCACGGTCCAAAATGATGAGAAACGAGGCTAACTTTTTTTTTCAAAATTTCAAAAAACATGGGCTATAACCCATCGTTTTTGTCATTTCGTCATTTTTTTCAAATCTTCAAAAATGATGAAAAACTGCGCGCTATAGTATGCCGTACGATATGGGCTATAGCCCACGGTCCAAAATGATGAGAAACGAGGCTAACTTTTTTTTTCAAAATTTAAAAAACATGGGCTATAACCCATCGTTTTTGTCATTTCGTCATTTTTTTCAAATCTTCAAAAATGATGAAAAACTGCGCGCTATAGTATGCCGTACGATATGGGCTATAGCCCACGGTCCAAAATGACGAGAAACGAGGCTAACTTTTTTTTTTTTTTATTAAAAAAACATGGGCTATAACCCATCGTTTTTGTCATTTCGTCATTTTTTTCAAATCTTCAAAATTGATGAAAAACTGCGCGCTATAGTATGCCGTACGATATGGGCTATAGCCCACGGTCCAAAATGATGAGAAACGAGGCTAACTTTTTTTTTTTAATTTAAAAAAACATGGGCTATAACCCATCGTTTTTGTCATTTTGTCATTTTTTTCAAATCTTCAAAAATGATGAAAAACTGCGCGCTATAGTATGCCGTACGATATGGGCTATAGCCCACGGTCCAAAATGATAAGAAACGAGGCTAACTTTTTTTTTTTTTTTTTTTTTAAACATGGGCTATAACCCATCGTTTTTGTCATTTCGTCATTTTTTTTAAATCTTCAAAAATGATGAAAAACTGCGCGCTATAGTATGCCGTACGATATGGGCTATAGCCCACGGTCCAAAATGATGAGAAACGAGGCTAACTTTTTTTTTCAAAATTTCAAAACACATGGGCTATAACCCATCGTTTTTGTCATTTCGTCATTTTTTTCAAATCTTCAAAAATGATGAAAAACTGCGCGCTATAGTATGCCGTACGATATGGGCTATAGCCCACGGTCCAAAATGATGAGAAACGAGGCTAACTTTTTTTTTCAAAATTTCAAAAAACATGGGCTATAACCCATCGTTTTTGTAATTTCGTCATTTTTTTCGAATCTTCAAAAATGATGAAAAACTGCGCGCTATAGTATGCCGTACGATATGGGCTATAGCCCACGGTCCAAAATGATGAGAAACGAGGCTAACTTTTTTTTTTTTAATTTCAAAAACATGGGCTATAACCCATCGTTTTTGTCATTTCGTCATTTTTTTCAAATCTTAAAAAATGATGAAAAACTGCGCGCTATAGTATGCCGTACGATATGGGCTATAGCCCACGGTCCAAAATGACGAGAAACGAGGCTAACTTTTTTTTTTTAAATTTCAAAAAACATGGGCTATAACCCATCGTTTTTGTCATTTCGTCATTTTTTTCAAATCTTCAAAATTGATGAAAAACTGCGCGCTATAGTATGCCGTACGATATGGGCTATAGCCCACGGTCCAAAATGATGAGAAACGAGGCTAACTTTTTTTTTCAAAATTTCAAAAAACATGGGCTATAACCCATCGTTTTTGTCATTTCGTCATTTTTTTCAAATCTTCAAAAATGATGAAAAACTGCGCGCTATAGTATGCCGTACGATATGGGCTATAGCCCACGGTCCAAAATGATGAGAAACAAGGCTAACTTTCTTTTTTAAAATTTCAAAAAACATGGGCTATAACCCATCGTTTTTGTCATTTTGTCATTTTTTTCAAATCTTCAAAAATGATGAAAAACTGCGCGCTATAGTATGCCGTACGATATGGGCTATAGCCCACGGTCCAAAATGATGAGAAACGAGGCTAACTTTTTTTTTCAAAATTTAAAAAACATGGGCTATAACCCATCGTTTTTGTCATTTCGTCATTTTTTTCAAATCTTCAAAAATGATGAAAAACTGCGCGCTATAGTATGCCGTACGATATGGGCTATAGCCCACGGTCCAAAATGATGAGAAACGAGGCTAACTTTTTTTTTCAAAATTTCAAAAAACATGGGCTATAACCCATCGTTTTTGTCATTTCGTCATTTTTTTCAAATCTTCAAAAATGATGAAAAACTGCGCGCTATAGTATGCCGTACGATATGGGCTATAGCCCACGGTCCAAAATGATGAGAAACGAGGCTAACTTTTTTTTTCAAAATTTCAAAAAACATGGGCTATAACCCATCGTTTTTGTCATTTCGTCATTTTTTCAAATCTTCAAAAATGATGAAAAACTGCGCGCTATAGTATGCCGTACGATATGGGCTATAGCCCACGGTTCAAAATGATGAGAAACGAGGCTAAATTTTTTTTTCTAAATTTCAAAAAACATGGGCTATAACCCATCGTCTTTGTCATTTCGTCATTTTTTTCAAATCTTCAAAAATGATGAAAAACTGCGCGCTATAGTATGCCGTACGATATGGGCTATAGCCCACGGTCCAAAATGATGAGAAACGAGGCTAACTTTTTTTTTCAAAATTTCAAAAAACATGGGCTATAACCCATCGTTTTTGTCATTTCGTCATTTTTTTCAAATCTTCAAAAATGATGAAAAACTGCGCGCTATAGTATGCCGTACGATATGGGCTATAGCCCACGGTCCAAAATGATGAGAAACGAGGCTAACTTTTTTTTTCAAAATTTCAAAAAACATGGGCTATAACCCATCGTTTTTGTCATTTCGTAATTTTTTTCAAATCTTCAAAAATGATGAAAAACTGCACGCTATAGTATGCCGTACGATATGGGCTATAGCCCACGGTCCAAAATGATGAGAAACGAGGCTAACTTTTTTTTTCAAAATTTCAAAAAACATGGGCTATAACCCATCGTTTTTGTCATTTCGTCATTTTTTTCAAATCTTCAAAAATGATGAAAAACTGCGCGCTATAGTATGCCGTACGATATGGGCTATAGCCCACGGTCCAAAATGATGAGAAACGAGGCTAACTTTTTTTCCAAAATTTCAAAATACATGGGCTATAACCCATCGTTTTTGTCATTTCGTGATTTTTTTCAAATCTTCAAAAATGATGAAAAACTGCGCGCTATAGTATGCCGTACGATATGGGCTATAGCCCACGGTCCAAAATGATGAGAAACGAGGCTAACTTTTTTTTCAAAATTTCAAAAAACA
Source organism: Protomyctophum bolini (assembly GCF_963924005.1). Lineage (NCBI taxonomy): Eukaryota > Metazoa > Chordata > Actinopteri > Myctophiformes > Myctophidae > Protomyctophum > Protomyctophum bolini. The sequence goes on along the minus strand of NC_137870.1, from coordinate 16,892,881 downwards.
TGGGCTATAACCCATCGTTTTTGTCATTTTTTTCAAATCTTCAAAAATGATGAAAAACTGCGCGCTATAGTATGCCGTACGATATGGGCTATAGCCCACGGTCCAAAATGATGAGAAACGAGGCTAACTTTTTTTTTCAAAAGTTTAAAAAAACATGGGCTATAACCCATCGTTTTTGTCATTTCGTCATTTTTTTCAAATCTTCAAAAATGTTGAAAAACTGCGCGCTATAGTATGCCGTACGATATGGGCTATAGCCCACGGTCCAAAATGATGAGAAACGAGGCTAACTTTTTTTTTTTTAATTTCAAAAAACATGGGCTATAACCCATCGTTTTTGTCATTTCGTCATTTTTTTCAAATCTTCAAAAATGATGAAAAACTGCGCGTTATAGTATGCCGTACGATATGGGCTATAGCCCACGGTCCAAAATGATGAGAAACGAGGCTAACTTTTTTTTTCAAAATTTAAAAAAACATGGGCTATAACCCATCGTTTTTGTCATTTCGTCATTTTTTTCAAATCTTCAAAAATGATGAAAAACTGCGCGCTATAGTATGCCGTACGATATGGGCTATAGCCCACGGTCCAAAATGATGAGAAACGAGGCTAACTTTTTTTTTCAAATTTTCAAAAAACATGGGCTATAACCCATCGTTTTTGTCATTTCGTCATTTTTTTCAAATCTTCAAAAATGATGAAAAACTGCGCGCTATAGTATGCCGTACGATATGGGCTATAGCCCACGGTCCAAAATGATGAGAAACAAGGCTAACTTTATTTTTTTAAATTTCAAAAAACATGGGCTATAACCCATCGTTTTTGTCATTTTTTTCAAATCTTCAAAAATGATGAAAAACTGCGCGCTATAGTATGCCGTACGATATGGGCTATAGCCCACGGTCCAAAATGATGAGAAACGAGGCTAACTTTTTTTTTTTTTTTTTTTTAAACATGGGCTATAACCCATCGTTTTTGTCATTTCGTCATTTTTTTCAAATCTTCAAAAATGATGAAAAACTGCGCGCTATAGTATGCCGTACGATATGGGCTATAGCCCACGGTCCAAAATGATGAGAAACGAGGCTAACTTTTTTTTTCAAAATTTCAAAAAACATGGGCTATAACCCATCGTTTTTGTCATTTCGTCATTTTTTTCAAATCTTCAAAAATGATGAAAAACTGCGCGCTATAGTATGCCGTACGATATGGGCTATAGCCCACGGTCCAAAATGATGAGAAACGAGGCTAACTTTTTTTTTTTAATTTAAAAAAACATGGGCTATAACCCATCGTTTTTGTCATTTTGTCATTTTTTTCAAATCTTCAAAAATGATGAAAAACTGCGCGCTATAGTATGCCGTACGATATGGGCTATAGCCCACGGTCCAAAATGATAAGAAACGAGGCTAACTTTTTTTTTTTTTTTTTTTTTAAACATGGGCTATAACCCATCGTTTTTGTCATTTCGTCATTTTTTTCAAATCTTCAAAAATGATGAAAAACTGCGCGCTATAGTATGCCGTACGATATGGGCTATAGCCCACGGTCCAAAATGATGAGAAACGAGGCTAACTTTTTTTTTCAAAATTTCAAAAAACATGGGCTATAACCCATCGTTTTTGTCATTTCGTCATTTTTTTCAAATCTTCAAAAATGATGAAAAACTGCGCGCTATAGTATGCCGTACGATATGGGCTATAGCCCACGGTCCAAAATGATGAGAAACGAGGCTAACTTTTTTTTTCAAAATTTCAAAAAACATGGGCTATAACCCATCGTTTTTGTCATTTCGTCATTTTTTCAAATCTTCAAAAATGATGAAAAACTGCGCGCTATAGTATGCCGTACGATATGGGCTATAGCCCACGGTCCAAAATGATGAGAAACGAGGCTAACTTTTTTTTTCAAAATTTAAAAAAACATGGGCTATAACCCATCGTTTTTGTCATTTCGTCATTTTTTTCAAATCTTCAAAAATGATGAAAAACTGCGCGCTATAGTATGCCGTACGATATGGGCTATAGCCCACGGTCCAAAATGATGAGAAACGAGGCTAACTTTTTTTTTTCAAAATTTCAAAAAACATGGGCTATAACCCATCGTTTTTGTCATTTCGTCATTTTTTTCAAATCTTCAAAAATGATGAAAAACTGCGCGCTATAGTATGCCGTACGATATGGGCTATAGCCCACGGTCCAAAATGATGAGAAACGAGGCTAACTTTTTTTTTCAAAATTTCAAAAAACATGGGCTATAACCCATCGTTTTTGTCATTTCGTCATTTTTTTCAAATCTTCAAAAATGATGAAAAACTGCGCGCTATAGTATGCCGTACGATATGGGCTATAGCCCACGGTCCAAAATGATGAGAAACGAGGCTAACTTTTATTTTCAAAATTTCAAAAAACATGGGCTATAACCCATCGTTTTTGTCATTTCGTCATTTTTTTCAAATCTTCAAAAATGATGAAAAACTGCGCGCTATAGTATGCCGTACGATATGGGCTATAGCCCACGGTCCAAAATGATGAGAAACGAGGCTAACTTTTTTTTCAAAATTTCAAAATACATGGGCTATAACCCATCGTTTTTGTCATTTCGTCATTTTTTTAAAATCTTCAAAAATGATGAAAAACTGCGCGCTATAGTATGCCGTACGATATGGGCTATAGCCCACGGTCCAAAATGATGAGAAACGAGGCTAACTTTCTTTTCCAAAATTTCAAAAAACATGGGCTATAACCCATCGTTTTTGTCATTTTTTTCAAATCTTCAAAAATGATGACAAACTGCGCGCTATAGTATGCCGTACGATATGGGCTATAGCCCACGGTCCAAAATGATGAGAAATGAGGCTAACTTTTTTTTTCAAAATTTCAAAAAACATGGGCTATAACCCATCGTTTTTGTCATTTCGTCATTTTTTTCAAATCTTCAAAAATGATGAAAAACTGCGCGCTATAGTATGCCGTACGATATGGGCTATAGCCCACGGTCCAAAATGATGAGAAACGAGGCTAACTTTTTTTTTCAAAATTTCAAAAAACATGGGCTATAACCCATCGTTTTTGTCATTTCGTGATTTTTTTCAAATCTTCAAAAAGGATGAAAAACTGCGCGCTATAGTATGCCGTACGTAATGGGCTATAGCCCACGGTCCAAAATGATGAGAAACGAGGCTAACTTTTTTTTCAAAATTTCAAAAAACATGGGCTATAACCCATCGTTTTTGTCATTTTTTTCAAATCTTCAAAAATGATGAAAAACTGCGCGCTATAGTATGCCGTACGATATGGGCTATAGCCCACGGTCCAAAATGATGAGAAACGAGGCTAACTTTTTTTTTCAAAAGTTTAAAAAAACATGGGCTATAACCCATCGTTTTTGTCATTTCGTCATTTTTTTCAAATCTTCAAAAATGATGAAAAACTGCGCGCTATAGTATGCCGTACGATATGGGCTATAGCCCACGGTCCAAAATGATGAGAAACGAGGCTAACTTTTTTTTTCAAAATTTCAAAAAACATGGGCTATAACCCATCGTTTTTGTCATTTCGTCATTTTTTTCAAATCTTCAAAAATGATGACAAACTGCGCGCTATAGTATGCCGTACGATATGGGCTATAGCCCACGGTCCAAAATGATGATAAACGAGGCTAACTTTTTTTTTCAAAATTTCAAAAAACATGGGCTATAACCCATCGTTTTTGTCATTTCGTCATTTTTTTCAAATCTTCAAAATTGATGAAAAACTGCGCGCTATAGTATGCCGTACGATATGGGCTATAGCCCACGGTCCAAAATGATGAGAAACGAGGCTAACTTTTTTTTTTTTAATTTAAAAAAACATGGGCTATAACCCATCGTTTTTGTCATTTTGTCATTTTTTTCAAATCTTCAAAAATGATGAAAAACTGCGCGCTATAGTATGCCGTACGTAATGGGCTATAGCCCACGGTCCAAAATGATGAGAAACGAGGCTAACTTTTTTTTCAAAATTTCAAAAAACATGGGCTATAACCCATCGTTTTTGTCATTTTTTTCAAATCTTCAAAAATGATGAAAAACTGCGCGCTATAGTATGCCGTACGATATGGGCTATAGCCCACGGTCCAAAATGATGAGAAACGAGGCTAACTTTTTTTTTCAAAAGTTTAAAAAAACATGGGCTATAACCCATCGTTTTTGTCATTTCGTCATTTTTTTCAAATCTTCAAAAATGATGAAAAACTGCGCGCTATAGTATGCCGTACGATATGGGCTATAGCCCACGGTCCAAAATGATGAGAAACGAGGCTAACTTTTTTTTTCAAAATTTCAAAAAACATGGGCTATAACCCATCGTTTTTGTCATTTCGTCATTTTTTTCAAATCTTCAAAAATGATGACAAACTGCGCGCTATAGTATGCCGTACGATATGGGCTATAGCCCACGGTCCAAAATGATGATAAACGAGGCTAACTTTTTTTTTCAAAATTTCAAAAAACATGGGCTATAACCCATCGTTTTTGTCATTTCGTCATTTTTTTCAAATCTTCAAAATTGATGAAAAACTGCGCGCTATAGTATGCCGTACGATATGGGCTATAGCCCACGGTCCAAAATGATGAGAAACGAGGCTAACTTTTTTTTTTTTAATTTAAAAAAACATGGGCTATAACCCATCGTTTTTGTCATTTTGTCATTTTTTTCAAATCTTCAAAAATGATGAAAAACTGCGCGCTATAGTATGCCGTACGATATGGGCTATAGCCCACGGTCCAAAATGATAAGAAACGAGGCTAACTTTTTTTTTTTTTTTTTTTTTAAACATGGGCTATAACCCATCGTTTTTGTCATTTCGTCATTTTTTTTAAATCTTCAAAAATGATGAAAAACTGCGCGCTATAGTATGCCGTACGATATGGGCTATAGCCCACGGTCCAAAATGATGAGAAACGAGGCTAACTTTTTTTTTCAAAATTTCAAAACACATGGGCTATAACCCATCGTTTTTGTCATTTCGTCATTTTTTTCAAATCTTCAAAAATGATGAAAAACTGCGCGCTATAGTATGCCGTACGATATGGGCTATAGCCCACGGTCCAAAATGATGAGAAACGAGGCTAACTTTTTTTTTCAAAATTTCAAAAAACATGGGCTATAACCCATCGTTTTTGTAATTTCGTCATTTTTTTCGAATCTTCAAAAATGATGAAAAACTGCGCGCTATAGTATGCCGTACGATATGGGCTATAGCCCACGGTCCAAAATGATGAGAAACGAGGCTAACTTTTTTTTTTTTAATTTCAAAAACATGGGCTATAACCCATCGTTTTTGTCATTTCGTCATTTTTTTCAAATCTTAAAAAATGATGAAAAACTGCGCGCTATAGTATGCCGTACGATATGGGCTATAGCCCACGGTCCAAAATGACGAGAAACGAGGCTAACTTTTTTTTTTTAAATTTCAAAAAACATGGGCTATAACCCATCGTTTTTGTCATTTCGTCATTTTTTTCAAATCTTCAAAATTGATGAAAAACTGCGCGCTATAGTATGCCGTACGATATGGGCTATAGCCCACGGTCCAAAATGATGAGAAACGAGGCTAACTTTTTTTTTCAAAATTTCAAAAAACATGGGCTATAACCCATCGTTTTTGTCATTTCGTCATTTTTTTCAAATCTTCAAAAATGATGAAAAACTGCGCGCTATAGTATGCCGTACGATATGGGCTATAGCCCACGGTCCAAAATGATGAGAAACAAGGCTAACTTTCTTTTTTAAAATTTCAAAAAACATGGGCTATAACCCATCGTTTTTGTCATTTTGTCATTTTTTTCAAATCTTCAAAAATGATGAAAAACTGCGCGCTATAGTATGCCGTACGATATGGGCTATAGCCCACGGTCCAAAATGATGAGAAACGAGGCTAACTTTTTTTTTCAAAATTTAAAAAACATGGGCTATAACCCATCGTTTTTGTCATTTCGTCATTTTTTTCAAATCTTCAAAAATGATGAAAAACTGCGCGCTATAGTATGCCGTACGATATGGGCTATAGCCCACGGTCCAAAATGATGAGAAACGAGGCTAACTTTTTTTTTCAAAATTTCAAAAAACATGGGCTATAACCCATCGTTTTTGTCATTTCGTCATTTTTTTCAAATCTTCAAAAATGATGAAAAACTGCGCGCTATAGTATGCCGTACGATATGGGCTATAGCCCACGGTCCAAAATGATGAGAAACGAGGCTAACTTTTCTTTTCAAAATTTCAAAAAACATGGGCTATAACCCATCGTTTTTGTCATTTCGTCATTTTTTCAAATCTTCAAAAATGATGAAAAACTGCGCGCTATAGTATGCCGTACGATATGGGCTATAGCCCACGGTTCAAAATGATGAGAAACGAGGCTAAATTTTTTTTTCTAAATTTCAAAAAACATGGGCTATAACCCATCGTCTTTGTCATTTCGTCATTTTTTTCAAATCTTCAAAAATGATGAAAAACTGCGCGCTATAGTATGCCGTACGATATGGGCTATAGCCCACGGTCCAAAATGATGAGAAACGAGGCTAACTTTTTTTTTCAAAATTTCAAAAAACATGGGCTATAACCCATCGTTTTTGTCATTTCGTCATTTTTTTCAAATCTTCAAAAATGATGAAAAACTGCGCGCTATAGTATGCCGTACGATATGGGCTATAGCCCACGGTCCAAAATGATGAGAAACGAGGCTAACTTTTTTTTTCAAAATTTCAAAAAACATGGGCTATAACCCATCGTTTTTGTCATTTCGTAATTTTTTTCAAATCTTCAAAAATGATGAAAAACTGCACGCTATAGTATGCCGTACGATATGGGCTATAGCCCACGGTCCAAAATGATGAGAAACGAGGCTAACTTTTTTTTTCAAAATTTCAAAAAACATGGGCTATAACCCATCGTTTTTGTCATTTCGTCATTTTTTTCAAATCTTCAAAAATGATGAAAAACTGCGCGCTATAGTATGCCGTACGATATGGGCTATAGCCCACGGTCCAAAATGATGAGAAACGAGGCTAACTTTTTTTTCAAAATTTCAAAATACATGGGCTATAACCCATCGTTTTTGTCATTTCGTGATTTTTTTCAAATCTTCAAAAATGATGAAAAACTGCGCGCTATAGTATGCCGTACGATATGGGCTATAGCCCACGGTCCAAAATGATGAGAAACGAGGCTAACTTTTTTTTCAAAATTTCAAAAAACATGGGCTATAACCCATCGTTTTTGTCATTTTTTTCAAATCTTCAAAAATGATGAAAAACTGCGCGCTATAGTATGCCGTACGATATGGGCTATAGCCCACGGTCCAAAATGATGAGAAACGAGGCTAACTTTTTTTTTCAAAAGTTTAAAAAAACATGGGCTATAACCCATCGTTTTTGTCATTTCGTCATTTTTTTCAAATCTTCAAAAATGATGAAAAACTGCGCGCTATAGTATGCCGTACGATATGGGCTATAGCCCACGGTCCAAAATGATGAGAAACGAGGCTAACTTTTTTTTTCAAAATTTCAAAAAACATGGGCTATAACCCATCGTTTTTGTAATTTCGTCATTTTTTCAAATCTTCAAAAATGTTGAAAAACTGCGCGCTATAGTATGCCGTACGATATGGGCTATAGCCCACGGTCCAAAATGATGAGAAACGAGGCTAACTTTTTTTTTTTTAATTTCAAAAAACATGGGCTATAACCCATCGTTTTTGTCATTTCGTCATTTTTTTCAAATCTTCAAAAATGATGAAAAACTGCGCGTTATAGTATGCCGTACGATATGGGCTATAGCCCACGGTCCAAAATGATGAGAAACGAGGCTAACTTTTTTTTTCAAAATTTAAAAAAACATGGGCTATAACCCATCGTTTTTGTCATTTCGTCATTTTTTTCAAATCTTCAAAAATGATGAAAAACTGCGCGCTATAGTATGCCGTACGATATGGGCTATAGCCCACGGTCCAAAATGATGAGAAACGAGGCTAACTTTTTTTTTCAAATTTTCAAAAAACATGGGCTATAACCCATCGTTTTTGTCATTTCGTCATTTTTTTCAAATCTTCAAAAATGATGAAAAACTGCGCGCTATAGTATGCCGTACGATATGGGCTATAGCCCACGGTCCAAAATGATGAGAAACAAGGCTAACTTTATTTTTTTAAATTTCAAAAAACATGGGCTATAACCCATCGTTTTTGTCATTTTTTTCAAATCTTCAAAAATGATGAAAAACTGCGCGCTATAGTATGCCGTACGATATGGGCTATAGCCCACGGTCCAAAATGATGAGAAACGAGGCTAACTTTTTTTTTTTTTTTTTTTTAAACATGGGCTATAACCCATCGTTTTTGTCATTTCGTCATTTTTTTCAAATCTTCAAAAATGATGAAAAACTGCGCGCTATAGTATGCCGTACGATATGGGCTATAGCCCACGGTCCAAAATGATGAGAAACGAGGCTAACTTTTTTTTTCAAAATTTCAAAAAACATGGGCTATAACCCATCGTTTTTGTCATTTCGTCATTTTTTTCAAATCTTCAAAAATGATGAAAAACTGCGCGCTATAGTATGCCGTACGATATGGGCTATAGCCCACGGTCCAAAATGATGAGAAACGAGGCTAACTTTTTTTTTTTAATTTAAAAAAACATGGGCTATAACCCATCGTTTTTGTCATTTTGTCATTTTTTTCAAATCTTCAAAAATGATGAAAAACTGCGCGCTATAGTATGCCGTACGATATGGGCTATAGCCCACGGTCCAAAATGATAAGAAACGAGGCTAACTTTTTTTTTTTTTTTTTTTTTAAACATGGGCTATAACCCATCGTTTTTGTCATTTCGTCATTTTTTTCAAATCTTCAAAAATGATGAAAAACTGCGCGCTATAGTATGCCGTACGATATGGGCTATAGCCCACGGTCCAAAATGATGAGAAACGAGGCTAACTTTTTTTTTCAAAATATAAAAAACATGGGCTATAACCCATCGTTTTTGTCATTTCGTCATTTTTTTCAAATCTTCAAAAATGATGAAAAACTGCGCGCTATAGTATGCCGTACGATATGGGCTATAGCCCACGGTCCAAAATGATGAGAAACGAGGCTAACTTTTTTTTTCAAAATTTCAAAAAACATGGGCTATAACCCATCGTTTTTGTCATTTCGTCATTTTTTTCAAATCTTCAAAAATGATGAAAAACTGCGCGCTATAGTATGCCGTACGATATGGGCTATAGCCCACGGTCCAAAATGATGAGAAACGAGGCTAACTTTTTTTTTCAAAATTTCAAAAAACATGGGCTATAACCCATCGTTTTTGTCATTTCGTCATTTTTTCAAATCTTCAAAAATGATGAAAAACTGCGCGCTATAGTATGCCGTACGATATGGGCTATAGCCCACGGTCCAAAATGATGAGAAACGAGGCTAACTTTTTTTTTCAAAATTTAAAAAAACATGGGCTATAACCCATCGTTTTTGTCATTTCGTCATTTTTTTCAAATCTTCAAAAATGATGAAAAACTGCGCGCTATAGTATGCCGTACGATATGGGCTATAGCCCACGGTCCAAAATGATGAGAAACGAGGCTAACTTTTTTTTTTCAAAATTTCAAAAAACATGGGCTATAACCCATCGTTTTTGTCATTTCGTCATTTTTTTCAAATCTTCAAAAATGATGAAAAACTGCGCGCTATAGTATGCCGTACGATATGGGCTATAGCCCACGGTCCAAAATGATGAGAAACGAGGCTAACTTTTTTTTTCAAAATTTCAAAAAACATGGGCTATAACCCATCGTTTTTGTCATTTCGTCATTTTTTTCAAATCTTCAAAAATGATGAAAAACTGCGCGCTATAGTATGCCGTACGATATGGGCTATAGCCCACGGTCCAAAATGATGAGAAACGAGGCTAACTTTTATTTTCAAAATTTCAAAAAACATGGGCTATAACCCATCGTTTTTGTCATTTCGTCATTTTTTTCAAATCTTCAAAAATGATGAAAAACTGCGCGCTATAGTATGCCGTACGATATGGGCTATAGCCCACGGTCCAAAATGATGAGAAACGAGGCTAACTTTTTTTTCAAAATTTCAAAATACATGGGCTATAACCCATCGTTTTTGTCATTTCGTCATTTTTTTAAAATCTTCAAAAATGATGAAAAACTGCGCGCTATAGTATGCCGTACGATATGGGCTATAGCCCACGGTCCAAAATGATGAGAAACGAGGCTAACTTTCTTTTCCAAAATTTCAAAAAACATGGGCTATAACCCATCGTTTTTGTCATTTTTTTCAAATCTTCAAAAATGATGACAAACTGCGCGCTATAGTATGCCGTACGATATGGGCTATAGCCCACGGTCCAAAATGATGAGAAATGAGGCTAACTTTTTTTTTCAAAATTTCAAAAAACATGGGCTATAACCCATCGTTTTTGTCATTTCGTCATTTTTTTCAAATCTTCAAAAATGATGAAAAACTGCGCGCTATAGTATGCCGTACGATATGGGCTATAGCCCACGGTCCAAAATGATGAGAAACGAGGCTAACTTTTTTTTTCAAAATTTCAAAAAACATGGGCTATAACCCATCGTTTTTGTCATTTCGTGATTTTTTTCAAATCTTCAAAAAGGATGAAAAACTGCGCGCTATAGTATGCCGTACGTAATGGGCTATAGCCCACGGTCCAAAATGATGAGAAACGAGGCTAACTTTTTTTTCAAAATTTCAAAAAACATGGGCTATAACCCATCGTTTTTGTCATTTTTTTCAAATCTTCAAAAATGATGAAAAACTGCGCGCTATAGTATGCCGTACGATATGGGCTATAGCCCACGGTCCAAAATGATGAGAAACGAGGCTAACTTTTTTTTTCAAAAGTTTAAAAAAACATGGGCTATAACCCATCGTTTTTGTCATTTCGTCATTTTTTTCAAATCTTCAAAAATGATGAAAAACTGCGCGCTATAGTATGCCGTACGATATGGGCTATAGCCCACGGTCCAAAATGATGAGAAACGAGGCTAACTTTTTTTTTCAAAATTTCAAAAAACATGGGCTATAACCCATCGTTTTTGTCATTTCGTCATTTTTTTCAAATCTTCAAAAATGATGACAAACTGCGCGCTATAGTATGCCGTACGATATGGGCTATAGCCCACGGTCCAAAATGATGATAAACGAGGCTAACTTTTTTTTTCAAAATTTCAAAAAACATGGGCTATAACCCATCGTTTTTGTCATTTCGTCATTTTTTCAAATCTTCAAAAATGATGAAAAACTGCGCGCTATAGTATGCCGTACGATATGGGCTATAGCCCACGGTCCAAAATGATGAGAAACGAGGCTAACTTTTTTTTTCAAAATTTCAAAAAACATGGGCTATAACCCATCGTTTTTGTCAAATTGCGGAATTGCGGAAATTGAGGAAATGGTAATTGCGGAATTAGCGGAAATGGAAATTGTGGAAATTGCGGAAATTGCGGATTTTTTTTTTCATTTTTTCATTTTTTTCAAATTCTCAAAAATGATGAAAAACGGCGCGCTATAGTATGCCGTACGATATGGGCTATAGCCCACGGTCCAAAATGATGAGAAACGAGGCTAACTTTTTTTTTTTTAATTTAAAAAAACATGGGCTATAACCCATCGTTTTTGTCATTTCGTCATTTTTTTCAAATCTTCAAAAATGATGAAAAACTGCGCGCTATAGTATGCCGTACGATATGGGCTATAGCCCACGGTCCAAAATGATGAGAAACGAGGCTAACTTTTTTTTCAAAATTTCAAAAAACATGGGCTATAACCCATCGTTTTTGTCATTTCGTCATTTTTTTCAAATCTTCAAAAATGATGAAAAACTGCGCGCTATAGTATGCCGTATGATATGGGCTATAGCCCACGGTCCAAAATGATGAGAAACGAGGCTAACATTTTTTTTCAAAATTTCAAAAAACATGGGCTATAACCCATCGTTTTTGTCATTTCGTCATTTTTTTCAAATCTTCAAAAATGATGACAAACTGCGCGCTATAGTATGCCGTACGATATGGGCTATAGCCCACGGTCCAAAATGATGAGAAACGAGGCTAACTTTTTTTTTCAAAATTTCAAAAAACATGGGCTATAACCCATCGTTTTTGTCATTTCGTCATTTTTTTCAAATCTTCAAAAATGATGAAAAACTGCGCGCTATAGTATGCCGTACGATATGGGCTATAGCCCACGGTCCAAAATGATGAGAAACGAGGCTAACTTTTTTTTTCAAAATTTCAAAAAACATGGGCTATAACCCATCGTTTTTGTCATTTCGTCATTTTTTTCAAATCTTCAAAAATAATGAAAAACTGCGCGCTATAGTATGCCGTACGATATGGGCTATAGCCCACGGTCCAAAATTATGAGAAACGAGGCTAACTTGTTTTTTCAAAATTTCAAAAAACATGGGCTATAACCCATCGTTTTTGTCATTTCGTCATTTTTTTCAAATCTTCAAAAATGATGAAAAACTGCGCGCTATAGTATGCCGTACGATATGGGCTATAGCACACGGTCCAAAATGATGAGAAACGAGGCTAACTTTTTTTTTCAAAATTTCAAAAAACATGGGCTATAACCCATCGTTTTTGTCATTTCGTCATTTTTTTCAAATCTTCAAAAATGATGACAAACTGCGCGCTATAGTATGCCGTACGATATGGGCTATAGCCCACGGTCCAAAATGATGAGAAACGAGGCTAACTTTTTTTTTCAAAATTTCAAAAAACATGGGCTATAACCCATCGTTTTTGTCATTTCGTCATTTTTTTCAAATCTTCAAAAATGATGAAAAACTGCGCGCTATAGTATGCCGTACGATATGGGCTATAGCCCACGGTCCAAAATTATGAGAAACGAGGCTAACTTTTTTTTTCAAAATTTCAAAAAACATGGGCTATAACCCATCGTTTTTGTCATTTCGTCATTTTTTTCAAATCTTCAAAAATGATGAAAAACTGCGCGCTATAGTATGCCGTACGATATGGGCTATAGCCCACGGTCCAAAATTATGAGAAACGAGGCTAACTTTTTTTTTCAAAATTTCAAAAAACATGGGCTATAACCCATCGTTTTTGTCATTTCGTCATTTTTTTCAAATCTTCAAAAATGATGAAAAACTGCGCGCTATAGTATGCCGTACGATATGGGCTATAGCACACGGTCCAAAATGATGAGAAACGAGGCTAACTTTTTTTTTCAAAATTTCAAAAAACATGGGCTATAACCCATCGTTTTTGTCATTTCGTCATTTTTTTTAAATCTTCAAAAATGATGAAAAACTGCGCGCTATAGTATGCCGTACGATATGGGCTATAGCCCACGGTCCAAAATTATGAGAAACGAGGCTAACTTTTTTTTTCAAAATTTCAAAAAACATGGGCTATAACCCATCGTTTTTGTCATTTCGTCATTTTTTTCAAATCTTCAAAAATGATGAAAAACTGCGCGCTATAGTATGCCGTACGATATGGGCTATAGCACACGGTCCAAAATGATGAGAAACGAGGCTAACTTTTTTTTTCAAAAGTTTAAAAAAACATGGGCTATAACCCATCGTTTTTGTCATTTCGTCATTTTTTTCAAATCTTCAAAAATGATGAAAAACTGCGCGCTATAGTATGCCGTACGATATGGGCTATAGCCCACGGTCCAAAATGATGAGAAACGAGGCTAACTTTTTTTTTCAAAAGTTTAAAAAAACATGGGCTATAACCCATCGTTTTTGTCATTTTGTCATTTTTTTCAAATCTTCAAAAATGATGAAAAACTGCGCGCTATAGTATGCCGTACGATATGGGCTATAGCCCACGGTCCAAAATGATGAGAAACGAGGCTAACTTTTTTTTTCAAAATTTCAAAAAACATGGGATATAACCCATCGTTTTTGTCATTTCGTCATTTTTTTTAAATCTTCAAAAATGATGACAAACTGCGCGCTATAGTATGCCGTACGATATGGGCTATAGCCCACGGTCCAAAATGATGAGAAACGAGGCTAATTTTTTTTTTCAAAATTTCAAAAAACATGGGCTATAACCCATCGTTTTTGTCATTTCGTCATTTTTTTCAAATCAACAAAAATGATGAAAAACTGCGCGCTATAGTATGCCGTATGATATGGGCTATAGCCCACGGTCCAAAATGATGAGAAACGAGGCTAACTTTCTTTTTCAAAATTTCAAAAAACATGGGATATAACCCATCGTTTTTGTCATTTCGTCATTTTTTTTAAATCTTCAAAAATGATGACAAACTGCGCGCTATAGTATGCCGTACGATATGGGCTATAGCCCACGGTCCAAAATGATGAGAAACGAGGCTAACTTTTTTTTCCAAAATTTCAAAAAACATGGGCTATAACCCATCGTTTTTGTCATTTCGTCATTTTTTTCAAATCTTCAAAAATGATGAAAAACTGCACGCTATAGTATGCCGTATGATATGGGCTATAGCCCACGGTCCAAAATGATGAGAAACGAGGCTAACATTTTTTTTCAAAATTTCAAAAAACATGTGCTATAACCCATCGTTTTTGTCATTTCGTCATTTTTTTCAAATCTTCAAAAATGATGACAAACTGCGCGCTATAGTATGCCGTACGATATGGGCTATAGCCCACGGTCCAAAATGATGAGAAACGAGGCTAACTTTTTTTTTCAAATTTCAAAAAACATGGGCTATAACCCATCGTTTTTGTCATTTCGTCATTTTTTTCAAATCTTCAAAAATGATGAAAAACTGCGCGCTATAGTATGCCGTACGATATGGGCTATAGCCCACGGTCCAAAATGATGAGAAACGAGGCTAACTTTTTTTTTCAAAATTTCAAAAAACATGGGCTATAACCCATCGTTTTTGTCATTTCGTCATTTTTTTCAAATCTTCAAAAATGATGAAAAACTGCGCGCTATAGTATGCCGTACGATATGGGCTATAGCCCACGGTCCAAAATGATGAGAAACGAGGCTAACTTTTTTTTTCAAAATTTCAAAAAACATGGGCTATAACCCATCGTTTTTGTCATTTCGTCATTTTTTTCAAATCTTCAAAAATGATGAAAAACTGCGCGCTATAGTATGCCGTACGATATGGGCTATAGCCCACGGTCCAAAATGATGAGAAACGAGGCTAACTTTTTTTTCCAAAATTTCAAAAAACATGGGCTATAACCCATCGTTTTTGTCATTTCGTGATTTTTTTCAAATCTTCAAAAATGATGAAAAACTGCGCGCTATAGTATGCCGTACGATATGGGCTATAGCCCACGGTCCAAAATGATGAGAAACGAGGCTAACTTTTTTTTCCAAATTTCAAAAAACATGGGCTATAACCCATCGTTTTTGTCATTTTTTTCAAATCTTCAAAAATGATGAAAAACTGCGCGCTATAGTATGCCGTACGATATGGGCTATAGCCCACGGTCCAAAATGATGAGAAACGAGGCTAACTTTTTTTTTCAAAAGTTTAAAAAACATGGGCTATAACCCATCGTTTTTGTCATTTCGTCATTTTTTTCAAATCTTCAAAAATGATGAAAAACTGCGCGCTATAGTATGCCGTACGATATGGGCTATAGCCCACGGTCCAAAATGATGAGAAACGAGGCTAACTTTTTTTTTCAAAATTTCAAAAAACATGGGCTATAACCCATCGTTTTTGTCATTTCGTCATTTTTTTCAAATCTTCAAAAATGATGACAAACTGCGCGCTATAGTATGCCGTACGATATGGGCTATAGCCCACGGTCCAAAATGATGAGAAATGAGGCTAACTTTTTTTTTCAAAATTTCAAAAAACATGGGCTATAACCCATCGTTTTTGTCATTTCGTCATTTTTTTTAAATCTTCAAAAATGATGAAAAACTGCGCGCTATAGTATGCCGTACGATATGGGCTATAGCCCACGGTCCAAAATGATGAGAAACGAGGCTAACTTTTTTTTCAAAATTTCAAAAAACATGGGCTATAACCCATCGTTTTTGTCATTTCGTGATTTATTTCAAATCTTCAAAAATGATGAAAAACTGCGCGCTATAGTATGCCGTACGATATGGGCTATAGCCCACGGTCCAAAATGATGAGAAACGAGGCTAACTTTTTTTTCAAAATTTCAAAAAACATGGGCTATAACCCATCGTTTTTGTCATTTTTTTCAAATCTTCAAAAATGATGAAAAACTGCGCGCTATAGTATGCCGTACGATATGGGCTATAGCCCACGGTCCAAAATGATGAGAAACGAGGCTAACTTTTTTTTTCAAAATTTCAAAAAACATGGGCTATAACCCATCGTTTTTGTCATTTCGTCATTTTTTTCAAATCTTCAAAAATGATGACAAACTGCGCGCTATAGTATGCCGTACGATATGGGCTATAGCCCACGGTCCAAAATGATGAGAAATGAGGCTAACTTTTTTTTTCAAAATTTCAAAAAACATGGGCTATAACCCATCGTTTTTGTCATTTCGTCATTTTTTTTAAATCTTCAAAAATGATGAAAAACTGCGCGCTATAGTATGCCGTACGATATGGGCTATAGCCCACGGTCCAAAATGATGAGAAACGAGGCTAACTTTTTTTTTCAAAATTTCAAAAAACATGGGCTATAACCCATCGTTTTTGTCATTTCGTCATTTTTTTCAATCTTCAAAAATGATGAAAAACTGCGCGCTATAGTATGCCGTACGATATGGGCTATAGCCCACGGTCCAAAATGATGAGAAACGAGGCTAACTTTTTTTTCCAAAATTTCAAAAAACATGGGCTATAACCCATCGTTTTTGTCATTTCGTCATTTTTTTCAATCTTCAAAAATGATGAAAAACTGCACGCTATAGTATGCCGTATGATATGGGCTATAGCCCACGGTCCAAAATGATGAGAAACGAGGCTAACATTTTTTTTCAAAATTTCAAAAAACATGTAATATAACCCATCGTTTTTGTCATTTCGTCATTTTTTTCAAATCTTCAAAAATGATGACAAACTGCGCGCTATAGTATGCCGTACGATATGGGCTATAGCCCACGGTCCAAAATGATGAGAAACGAGGCTAACTTTTTTTTTCAAAATTTCAAAAAACATGGGCTATAACCCATCGTTTTTGTCATTTCGTCATTTTTTTCAAATCTTCAAAAATGATGAAAAACTGCGCGCTATAGTATGCCGTACGATATGGGCTATAGCCCACGGTCCAAAATGATGAGAAACGAGGCTAACTTTTTTTTTCAAAATTTCAAAAAACATGGGCTATAACCCATCGTTTTTGTCATTTCGTCATTTTTTTCAAATCTTCAAAAATGATGAAAAACTGCGCGCTATAGTATGCCGTACGATATGGGCTATAGCCCACGGTCCAAAATGATGAGAAACGAGGCTAACTTTTTTTTTCAAAATTTAAAAAAACATGGGCTATAACCCATCGTTTTTGTCATTTCGTCATTTTTTTCAAATCTTCAAAAATGATGAAAAACTGCGCGCTATAGTATGCCGTACGATATGGGCTATAGCCCACGGTCCAAAATGATGAGAAACGAGGCTAACTTTTTTTTTCAAAATTTCAAAAAACATGGGCTATAACCCATCGTTTTTGTCATTTCGTGATTTTTTTCAAATCTTCAAAAATGATGAAAAACTGCGCGCTATAGTATGCCGTACGATATGGGCTATAGCCCACGGTCCAAAATGATGAGAAACGAGGCTAACTTTTTTTTCCAAATTTCAAAAAACATGGGCTATAACCCATCGTTTTTGTCATTTTTTTCAAATCTTCAAAAATGATGAAAAACTGCGCGCTATAGTATGCCGTACGATATGGGCTATAGCCCACGGTCCAAAATGATGAGAAACGAGGCTAACTTTTTTTTTCAAAAGTTTAAAAAAACATGGGCTATAACCCATCGTTTTTGTCATTTCGTCATTTTTTTCAAATCTTCAAAAATGATGAAAAACTGCGCGCTATAGTATGCCGTACGATATGGGCTATAGCCCACGGTCCAAAATGATGAGAAACGAGGCTAACTTTTTTTTTCAAAATTTCAAAAAACATGGGCTATAACCCATCGTTTTTGTCATTTCGTCATTTTTTTCAAATCTTCAAAAATGATGACAAACTGCGCGCTATAGTATGCCGTACGATATGGGCTATAGCCCACGGTCCAAAATGATGAGAAATGAGGCTAACTTTGTTTTTCAAAATTTCAAAAAACATGGGCTATAACCCATCGTTTTTGTCATTTCGTCATTTTTTTTAAATCTTCAAAAATGATGAAAAACTGCGCGCTATAGTATGCCGTACGATATGGGCTATAGCCCACGGTCCAAAATGATGAGAAACGAGGCTAACTTTTTTTTTCAAAATTTAAAAAAACATGGGCTATAACCCATCGTTTTTGTCATTTCGTGATTTATTTCAAATCTTCAAAAATGATGAAAAACTGCGCGCTATAGTATGCCGTACGATATGGGCTATAGCCCACGGTCCAAAATGATGAGAAACGAGGCTAACTTTTTTTTCAAAATTTCAAAAAACATGGGCTATAACCCATCGTTTTTGTCATTTTTTTCAAATCTTCAAAAATGATGAAAAACTGCGCGCTATAGTATGCCGTACGATATGGGCTATAGCCCACGGTCCAAAATGATGAGAAACGAGGCTAACTTTTTTTTTCAAAATTTCAAAAAACATGGGCTATAACCCATCGTTTTTGTCATTTCGTCATTTTTTTCAAATCTTCAAAAATTATGACAAACTGCGCGCTATAGTATGCCGTACGATATGGGCTATAGCCCACGGTCCAAAATGATGAGAAATGAGGCTAACTTTTTTTTTCAAAATTTCAAAAAACATGGGCTATAACCCATCGTTTTTGTCATTTCGTCATTTTTTTTAAATCTTCAAAAATGATGAAAAACTGCGCGCTATAGTATGCCGTACGATATGGGCTATAGCCCACGGTCCAAAATGATGAGAAACGAGGCTAACTTTTTTTTCAAAATTTCAAAAAACATGGGCTATAACCCATCGTTTTTGTCATTTCGTCATTTTTTTCAAATCTTCAAAAATGATGAAAAACTGCGCGCTATAGTATGCCGTACGATATGGGCTATAGCCCACGGTCCAAAATGATGAGAAACGAGGCTAACTTTTTTTTTCAAAATTTCAAAAAACATGGGCTATAACCCATCGTTTTTGTCATTTCGTCATTTTTTTCAAATCTTCAAAAATGATGAAAAACTGCGCGCTATAGTATGCCGTACGATATGGGCTATAGCCCACGGTCCAAAATGATGAGAAACGAGGCTAACTTTTTTTTTCAAAATTTCAAAAAACATGGGCTATAACCCATCGTTTTTGTCATTTTGTCATTTTTTTCAAATCTTCAAAAATGATGAAAAACTGCGCGCTATAGTATGCCGTACGATATGGGCTATAGCCCACGGTCCAAAATGATGAGAAACGAGGCTAACTTTTTTTTTCAAAATTTCAAAAAACATGGGCTATAACCCATCGTTTTTGTCATTTCGTCATTTTTTCAAATCTTCAAAAATGATGAAAAACTGCGCGCTATAGTATGCCGTACGATATGGGCTATAGCCCACGGTCCAAAATGATGAGAAACGAGGCTAACATTTTTTTTCAAAATTTCAAAAAACATGGGCTATAACCCATCGTTTTTGTCATTTCGTCATTTTTTTCAAATCTTCAAAAATGATGAAAAACTGCGCGCTATAGTATGCCGTACGATATGGGCTATAGCCCACGGTCCAAAATGATGAAAAACGAGGCTAACTTTTTTTTTCAAAATTTCAAAAAACATTGGCTATAACCCATCGTTTTTGTCA
Source organism: Protomyctophum bolini (assembly GCF_963924005.1). Taxonomy (NCBI): domain Eukaryota; kingdom Metazoa; phylum Chordata; class Actinopteri; order Myctophiformes; family Myctophidae; genus Protomyctophum; species Protomyctophum bolini. Next base: position 16,872,958 of record NC_137870.1, on the reverse strand, counting down.
TTTCGTCATTTTTTTCAAATCTTCAAAAATGATGACAAACTGCGCGCTATAGTATGCCGTACGATATGGGCTATAGCCCACGGTCCAAAATGATGAGAAACGAGGCTAACTTTTTTTTTCAAAATTTCAAAAAACATGGGCTATAACCCATCGTTTTTGTCATTTCGTCATTTTTTTCAAATCTTCAAAAATGATGAAAAACTGCGCGCTATAGTATGCCGTACGATATGGGCTATAGCCCACGGTCCAAAATGATGAGAAACGAGGCTAACTTTTTTTTTCAAAATTTCAAAAAACATGGGCTATAACCCATCGTTTTTGTCATTTCGTCATTTTTTTCAAATCTTCAAAAATGATGAAAAACTGCGCGCTATAGTATGCCGTACGATATGGGCTATAGCCCACGGTCCAAAATTATGAGAAACGAGGCTAACTTGTTTTTTCAAAATTTCAAAAAACATGGGCTATAACCCATCGTTTTTGTCATTTCGTCATTTTTTTCAAATCTTCAAAAATGATGAAAAACTGCGCGCTATAGTATGCCGTACGATATGGGCTATAGCACACGGTCCAAAATGATGAGAAACGAGGCTAACTTTTTTTTTCAAAATTTCAAAAAACATGGGCTATAACCCATCGTTTTGGTCATTTCGTCATTTTTTTCAAATCTTCAAAAATGATGACAAACTGCGCGCTATAGTATGCCGTACGATATGGGCTATAGCCCACGGTCCAAAATGATGAGAAACGAGGCTAACTTTTTTTTTCAAAATTTCAAAAAACATGGGCTATAACCCATCGTTTTTGTCATTTCGTCATTTTTTTCAAATCTTCAAAAATGATGAAAAACTGCGCGCTATAGTATGCCGTACGATATGGGCTATAGCCCACGGTCCAAAATGATGAGAAACGAGGCTAACTTTTTTTTTCAAAATTTCAAAAAACATGGGCTATAACCCATCGTTTTTGTCATTTCGTCATTTTTTTCAAATCTTCAAAAATGATGAAAAACTGCGCGCTATAGTATGCCGTACGATATGGGCTATAGCCCACGGTCCAAAATTATGAGAAACGAGGCTAACTTTTTTTTTCAAAATTTCAAAAAACATGGGCTATAACCCATCGTTTTTGTCATTTCGTCATTTTTTTCAAATCTTCAAAAATGATGAAAAACTGCGCGCTATAGTATGCCGTACGATATGGGCTATAGCACACGGTCCAAAATGATGAGAAACGAGGCTAACTTTTTTTTTCAAAATTTCAAAAAACATGGGCTATAACCCATCGTTTTTGTCATTTCGTGATTTTTTTCAAATCTTCAAAAATGATGAAAAACTGCGCGCTATAGTATGCCGTACGATATGGGCTATAGCCCACGGTCCAAAATGATGAGAAACGAGGCTAACTTTTTTTTTCAAAATTTCAAAAAACATTGGCTATAACCCATCGTTTTTGTCATTTCGTCATTTTTTTCAAATCTTCAAAAATGATGAAAAACTGCGCGCTATAGTATGCCGTACGATATGGGCTATAGCCCACGGTCCAAAATGATGAGAAACGAGGCTAACTTTTTTTTCAAAATTTCAAAATACATGGGCTATAACCCATCGTTTTTGTCATTTCGTCATTTTTTTAAAATCTTCAAAAATGATGAAAAACTGCGCGCTATAGTATGCCGTACGATATGGGCTATAGCCCACGGTCCAAAATGATGAGAAACGAGGCTAACTTTTTTTTCCAAAATTTCAAAAAACATGGGCTATAACCCATCGTTTTTGTCATTTTTTTCAAATCTTCAAAAATGATGAAAAACTGCGCGCTATAGTATGCCGTACGATATGGGCTATAGCCCACGGTCCAAAATGATGAGAAACGAGGATAACTTTTTTTTTCAAAAGTTTAAAAAAACATGGGCTATAACCCATCGTTTTTGTCATTTCGTCATTTTTTTCAAATCTTCAAAAATGATGAAAAACTGCGCGCTATAGTATGCCGTACGATATGGGCTATAGCCCACGGTCCAAAATGATGAGAAACGAGGCTAACTTTTTTTTCCAAAATTTCAAAAAACATGGGCTATAACCCATCGTTTTTGTCATTTTTTTCAAATCTTCAAAAATGATGAAAAACTGCGCGCTATAGTATGCCGTACGATATGGGCTATAGCCCACGGTCCAAAATGATGAGAAACGAGGATAACTTTTTTTTTCAAAAGTTTAAAAAAACATGGGCTATAACCCATCGTTTTTGTCATTTCGTCATTTTTTTCAAATCTTCAAAAATGATGACAAACTGCGCGCTATAGTATGCCGTACGATATGGGCTATAGCCCACGGTCCAAAATGATGAGAAACGAGGCTAACTTTTTTTTTCAAAATTTCAAAAAACATGGGCTATAACCCATCGTTTTTGTCATTTCGTCATTTTTTTCAAATCTTCAAAAATGATGAAAAACTGCGCGCTATAGTATGCCGTACGATATGGGCTATAGCCCACGGTCCAAAATGATGAGAAACGAGGCTAACTTTTTTTTTCAAAATTTCAAAAAACATGGGCTATAACCCATCGTTTTTGTCATTTCGTCATTTTTTTCAAATCTTCAAAAATGATGAAAAACTGCGCGCTATAGTATGCCGTACGATATGGGCTATAGCCCACGGTCCAAAATGATGAGAAACGAGGCTAACTTTTTTTTTCAAAATTTCAAAAAACATGGGCTATAACCCATCGTTTTTGTCATTTCGTGATTTTTTTCAAATCTTCAAAAATGATGAAAAACTGCGCGCTATAGTATGCCGTACGATATGGGCTATAGCCCACGGTCCAAAATGATGAGAAACGAGGCTAACTTTTTTTTCCAAATTTCAAAAAACATGGGCTATAACCCATCGTTTTTGTCATTTTTTTCAAATCTTCAAAAATGATGAAAAACTGCGCGCTATAGTATGCCGTACGATATGGGCTATAGCCCACGGTCCAAAATGATGAGAAACGAGGCTAACTTTTTTTTTCAAAAGTTTAAAAAAACATGGGCTATAACCCATCGTTTTTGTCATTTCGTCATTTTTTTCAAATCTTCAAAAATGATGAAAAACTGCGCGCTATAGTATGCCGTACGATATGGGCTATAGCCCACGGTCCAAAATGATGAGAAACGAGGCTAACTTTTTTTTTCAAAATTTCAAAAAACATGGGCTATAACCCATCGTTTTTGTCATTTCGTCATTTTTTTCAAATCTTCAAAAATGATGACAAACTGCGCGCTATAGTATGCCGTACGATATGGGCTATAGCCCACGGTCCAAAATGATGAGAAATGAGGCTAACTTTTTTTTTCAAAATTTCAAAAAACATGGGCTATAACCCATCGTTTTTGTCATTTCGTCATTTTTTTTAAATCTTCAAAAATGATGAAAAACTGCGCGCTATAGTATGCCGTACGATATGGGCTATAGCCCACGGTCCAAAATGATGAGAAACGAGGCTAACTTTTTTTTTCAAAATTTCAAAAAACATGGGCTATAACCCATCGTTTTTGTCATTTCGTGATTTATTTCAAATCTTCAAAAATGATGAAAAACTGCGCGCTATAGTATGCCGTACGATATGGGCTATAGCCCACGGTCCAAAATGATGAGAAACGAGGCTAACTTTTTTTTCCAAATTTCAAAAAACATGGGCTATAACCCATCGTTTTTGTCATTTTTTTCAAATCTTCAAAAATGATGAAAAACTGCGCGCTATAGTATGCCGTACGATATGGGCTATAGCCCACGGTCCAAAATGATGAGAAACGAGGCTAACTTTTTTTTTCAAAAGTTTAAAAAAACATGGGCTATAACCCATCGTTTTTGTCATTTCGTCATTTTTTTCAAATCTTCAAAAATGATGAAAAACTGCGCGCTATAGTATGCCGTACGATATGGGCTATAGCCCACGGTCCAAAATGATGAGAAACGAGGCTAACTTTTTTTTTCAAAATTTCAAAAAACATGGGCTATAACCCATCGTTTTTGTCATTTCGTCATTTTTTTCAAATCTTCAAAAATGATGACAAACTGCGCGCTATAGTATGCCGTACGATATGGGCTATAGCCCACGGTCCAAAATGATGAGAAATGAGGCTAACTTTTTTTTTCAAAATTTCAAAAAACATGGGCTATAACCCATCGTTTTTGTCATTTCGTCATTTTTTTTAAATCTTCAAAAATGATGAAAAACTGCGCGCTATAGTATGCCGTACGATATGGGCTATAGCCCACGGTCCAAAATGATGAGAAACGAGGCTAACTTTTTTTTTCAAAATTTCAAAAAACATGGGCTATAACCCATCGTTTTTGTCATTTCGTGATTTATTTCAAATCTTCAAAAATGATGAAAAACTGCGCGCTATAGTATGCCGTACGATATGGGCTATAGCCCACGGTCCAAAATGATGAGAAACGAGGCTAACTTTTTTTTCAAAATTTCAAAAAACATGGGCTATAACCCATCGTTTTTGTCATTTTTTTCAAATCTTCAAAAATGATGAAAAACTGCGCGCTATAGTATGCCGTACGATATGGGCTATAGCCCACGGTCCAAAATGATGAGAAACGAGGCTAACTTTTTTTTTCAAAATTTCAAAAAACATGGGCTATAACCCATCGTTTTTGTCATTTCGTCATTTTTTTCAAATCTTCAAAAATGATGACAAACTGCGCGCTATAGTATGCCGTACGATATGGGCTATAGCCCACGGTCCAAAATGATGAGAAATGAGGCTAACTTTTTTTTTCAAAATTTCAAAAAACATGGGCTATAACCCATCGTTTTTGTCATTTCGTCATTTTTTTTAAATCTTCAAAAATGATGAAAAACTGCGCGCTATAGTATGCCGTACGATATGGGCTATAGCCCACGGTCCAAAATGATGAGAAACGAGGCTAACTTTTTTTTTCAAAATTTCAAAAAACATGGGCTATAACCCATCGTTTTTGTCATTTCGTCATTTTTTTCAAATCTTCAAAAATGATGACAAACTGCGCGCTATAGTATGCCGTACGATATGGGCTATAGCCCACGGTCCAAAATGATGAGAAATGAGGCTAACTTTTTTTTTCAAAATTTCAAAAAACATGGGCTATAACCCATCGTTTTTGTCATTTCGTCATTTTTTTTAAATCTTCAAAAATGATGAAAAACTGCGCGCTATAGTATGCCGTACGATATGGGCTATAGCCCACGGTCCAAAATGATGAGAAACGAGGCTAACTTTTTTTTTCAAAATTTCAAAAAACATGGGCTATAACCCATCGTTTTTGTCATTTTGTCATTTTTTTCAAATCTTCAAAAATGATGAAAAACTGCGCGCTATAGTATGCCGTACGATATGGGCTATAGCCCACGGTCCAAAATGATGAGAAACGAGGCTAACTTTTTTTTCAAAATTTCAAAAAACATGGGCTATAACCCATCGTTTTTGTCATTTTTTTCAAATCTTCAAAAATGATGAAAAACTGCGCGCTATAGTATGCCGTACGATATGGGCTATAGCCCACGGTCCAAAATGATGAGAAACGAGGCTAACTTTTTTTTTCAAAATTTCAAAAAACATGGGCTATAACCCATCGTTTTTGTCATTTCGTCATTTTTTTCAAATCTTCAAAAATGATGACAAACTGCGCGCTATAGTATGCCGTACGATATGGGCTATAGCCCACGGTCCAAAATGATGAGAAATGAGGCTAACCTTTTTTTTCAAAATTTCAAAAAACATGGGCTATAACCCATCGTTTTTGTCATTTCGTCATTTTTTTCAAATCTTCAAAAATGATGAAAAACTGCGCGCTATAGTATGCCGTACGATATGGGCTATAGCCCACGGTCCAAAATGATGAGAAACGAGGCTAACTTTTTTTTTCAAAATTTCAAAAAACATGGGCTATAACCCATCGTTTTTGTCATTTCGTCATTTTTTTCAAATCTTCAAAAATGATGAAAAACTGCGCGCTATAGTATGCCGTACGATATGGGCTATAGCCCACGGTCCAAAATGATGAGAAACGAGGCTAACTTTTTTTTTCAAAATTTCAAAAAACATGGGCTATAACCCATCGTTTTTGTCATTTCGTCATTTTTTTCAAATCTTCAAAAATGATGAAAAACTGCGCGCTATAGTATGCCGTACGATATGGGCTATAGCACACGGTCCAAAATGATGAGAAACGAGGCTAACTTTTTTTTTCAAAATTTCAAAAAACATGGGCTATAACCCATCGTTTTTGTCATTTCGTCATTTTTTTCAAATCTTCAAAAATGATGACAAACTGCGCGCTATAGTATGCCGTACGATATGGGCTATAGCCCACGGTCCAAAATGATGAGAAACGAGGCTAACTTTTTTTTTCAAAATTTCAAAAAACATGGGCTATAACCCATCGTTTTTGTCATTTCGTCATTTTTTTCAAATCTTCAAAAATGATGAAAAACTGCGCGCTATAGTATGCCGTACGATATGGGCTATAGCCCACGGTCCAAAATGATGAGAAACGAGGCTAACTTTTTTTTTCAAAATTTCAAAAAACATGGGCTATAACCCATCGTTTTTGTCATTTCGTCATTTTTTTCAAATCTTCAAAAATGATGAAAAACTGCGCGCTATAGTATGCCGTACGATATGGGCTATAGCCCACGGTCCAAAATGATGAGAAACGAGGCTAACTTTTTTTTCCAAATTTCAAAAAACATGGGCTATAACCCATCGTTTTTGTCATTTCGTCATTTTTTTCAAATCTTCAAAAATGATGAAAAACTGCGCGCTATAGTATGCCGTACGATATGGGCTATAGCACACGGTCCAAAATGATGAGAAACGAGGCTAACTTTTTTTTTCAAAATTTCAAAAAACATGGGCTATAACCCATCGTTTTTGTCATTTCGTGATTTTTTTCAAATCTTCAAAAATGATGAAAAACTGCGCGCTATAGTATGCCGTACGATATGGGCTATAGCCCACGGTCCAAAATGATGAGAAACGAGGCTAACTTTTTTTTTCAAAATTTCAAAAAACATTGGCTATAACCCATCGTTTTTGTCATTTCGTCATTTTTTTCAAATCTTCAAAAATGATGAAAAACTGCGCGCTATAGTATGCCGTACGATATGGGCTATAGCCCACGGTCCAAAATGATGAGAAACGAGGCTAACTTTTTTTTTCAAAATTTCAAAAAACATGGGCTATAACCCATCGTTTTTGTCATTTCGTCATTTTTTTCAAATCTTCAAAAATGATGAAAAACTGCGCGCTATAGTATGCCGTACGATATGGGCTATAGCCCACGGTCCAAAATGATGAGAAACGAGGCTAACTTTTTTTTCCAAATTTCAAAAAACATGGGCTATAACCCATCGTTTTTGTCATTTTGTCATTTTTTTCAAATCTTCAAAAATGATGAAAAACTGCGCGCTATAGTATGCCGTACGATATGGGCTATAGCACACGGTCCAAAATGATGAGAAACGAGGCTAACTTTTTTTTTCAAAATTTCAAAAAACATGGGCTATAACCCATCGTTTTTGTCATTTCGTGATTTTTTTCAAATCTTCAAAAATGATGAAAAACTGCGCGCTATAGTATGCCGTACGATATGGGCTATAGCCCACGGTCCAAAATGATGAGAAACGAGGCTAACTTTTTTTTTCAAAATTTCAAAAAACATTGGCTATAACCCATCGTTTTTGTCATTTCGTCATTTTTTTCAAATCTTCAAAAATGATGAAAAACTGCGCGCTATAGTATGCCGTACGATATGGGCTATAGCCCACGGTCCAAAATGATGAGAAACGAGGCTAACTTTTTTTTCAAAATTTCAAAATACATGGGCTATAACCCATCGTTTTTGTCATTTCGTCATTTTTTTAAAATCTTCAAAAATGATGAAAAACTGCGCGCTATAGTATGCCGTACGATATGGGCTATAGCCCACGGTCCAAAATGATGAGAAACGAGGCTAACTTTTTTTTCCAAAATTTCAAAAAACATGGGCTATAACCCATCGTTTTTGTCATTTCGTCATTTTTTTCAAATCTTCAAAAATGATGAAAAACTGCGCGCTATAGTATGCCGTACGATATGGGCTATAGCCCACGGTCCAAAATGATGAGAAACGAGGATAACTTTTTTTTTCAAAAGTTTAAAAAAACATGGGCTATAACCCATCGTTTTTGTCATTTCGTCATTTTTTTCAAATCTTCAAAAATGATGAAAAACTGCGCGCTATAGTATGCCGTACGATATGGGCTATAGCCCACGGTCCAAAATGATGAGAAACGAGGCTAACTTTTTTTTTCAAAATTTCAAAAAACATGGGCTATAACCCATCGTTTTTGTCATTTCGTCATTTTTTTCAAATCTTCAAAAATGATGACAAACTGCGCGCTATAGTATGCCGTACGATATGGGCTATAGCCCACGGTCCAAAATGATGAGAAATGAGGCTAACTTTTTTTTTCAAAATTTCAAAAAACATGGGCTATAACCCATCGTTTTTGTCATTTCGTCATTTTTTTCAAATCTTCAAAAATGATGAAAAACTGCGCGCTATAGTATGCCGTACGATATGGGCTATAGCCCACGGTCCAAAATGATGAGAAACGAGGCTAACTTTTTTTTTCAAAATTTCAAAAAACATGGGCTATAACCCATCGTTTTTGTCATTTCGTCATTTTTTTCAAATCTTCAAAAATGATGAAAAACTGCGCGCTATAGTATGCCGTACGATATGGGCTATAGCCCACGGTCCAAAATGATGAGAAACGAGGCTAACTTTTTTTTTCAAAATTTCAAAAAACATGGGCTATAACCCATCGTTTTTGTCATTTCGTCATTTTTTTCAAATCTTCAAAAATGATGAAAAACTGCGCGCTATAGTATGCCGTACGATATGGGCTATAGCCCACGGTCCAAAATGATGAGAAACGAGGCTAACTTTTTTTTTCAAAATTTCAAAAAACATGGGCTATAACCCATCGTTTTTGTCATTTCGTGATTTTTTTCAAATCTTCAAAAATGATGAAAAACTGCGCGCTATAGTATGCCGTACGATATGGGCTATAGCCCACGGTCCAAAATGATGAGAAACGAGGCTAACTTTTTTTTCAAAATTTCAAAATACATGGGCTATAACCCATCGTTTTTGTCATTTCGTCATTTTTTTAAAATCTTCAAAAATGATGAAAAACTGCGCGCTATAGTATGCCGTACGATATGGGCTATAGCCCACGGTCCAAAATGATGAGAAACGAGGCTAACTTTTTTTTCCAAAATTTCAAAAAACATGGGCTATAACCCATCGTTTTTGTCATTTCGTCATTTTTTTCAAATCTTCAAAAATGATGAAAAACTGCGCGCTATAGTATGCCGTACGATATGGGCTATAGCCCACGGTCCAAAATGATGAGAAACGAGGATAACTTTTTTTTTCAAAAGTTTAAAAAAACATGGGCTATAACCCATCGTTTTTGTCATTTCGTCATTTTTTTCAAATCTTCAAAAATGATGAAAAACTGCGCGCTATAGTATGCCGTACGATATGGGCTATAGCCCACGGTCCAAAATGATGAGAAACGAGGCTAACTTTTTTTTTCAAAATTTCAAAAAACATGGGCTATAACCCATCGTTTTTGTCATTTCGTCATTTTTTTCAAATCTTCAAAAATGATGACAAACTGCGCGCTATAGTATGCCGTACGATATGGGCTATAGCCCACGGTCCAAAATGATGAGAAATGAGGCTAACTTTTTTTTTCAAAATTTCAAAAAACATGGGCTATAACCCATCGTTTTTGTCATTTCGTCATTTTTTTCAAATCTTCAAAAATGATGAAAAACTGCGCGCTATAGTATGCCGTACGATATGGGCTATAGCCCACGGTCCAAAATGATGAGAAACGAGGCTAACTTTTTTTTTCAAAATTTCAAAAAACATGGGCTATAACCCATCGTTTTTGTCATTTCGTCATTTTTTTCAAATCTTCAAAAATGATGAAAAACTGCGCGCTATAGTATGCCGTACGATATGGGCTATAGCCCACGGTCCAAAATGATGAGAAACGAGGCTAACTTTTTTTTTCAAAATTTCAAAAAACATGGGCTATAACCCATCGTTTTTGTCATTTCGTCATTTTTTTCAAATCTTCAAAAATGATGAAAAACTGCGCGCTATAGTATGCCGTACGATATGGGCTATAGCCCACGGTCCAAAATGATGAGAAACGAGGCTAACTTTTTTTTTCAAAATTTCAAAAAACATGGGCTATAACCCATCGTTTTTGTCATTTCGTGATTTTTTTCAAATCTTCAAAAATGATGAAAAACTGCGCGCTATAGTATGCCGTACGATATGGGCTATAGCCCACGGTCCAAAATGATGAGAAACGAGGCTAACTTTTTTTTCCAAATTTCAAAAAACATGGGCTATAACCCATCGTTTTTGTCATTTTTTTCAAATCTTCAAAAATGATGAAAAACTGCGCGCTATAGTATGCCGTACGATATGGGCTATAGCCCACGGTCCAAAATGATGAGAAACGAGGCTAACTTTTTTTTTCAAAAGTTTAAAAAAACATGGGCTATAACCCATCGTTTTTGTCATTTCGTCATTTTTTTCAAATCTTCAAAAATGATGACAAACTGCGCGCTATAGTATGCCGTACGATATGGGCTATAGCCCACGGTCCAAAATGATGAGAAATGAGGCTAACTTTTTTTTTCAAAATTTCAAAAAACATGGGCTATAACCCATCGTTTTTGTCATTTCGTCATTTTTTTCAAATCTTCAAAAATGATGAAAAACTGCGCGCTATAGTATGCCGTACGATATGGGCTATAGCCCACGGTCCAAAATGATGAGAAACGAGGCTAACTTTTTTTTTCAAAATTTCAAAAAACATGGGCTATAACCCATCGTTTTTGTCATTTCGTCATTTTTTTCAAATCTTCAAAAATGATGAAAAACTGCGCGCTATAGTATGCCGTACGATATGGGCTATAGCCCACGGTCCAAAATGATGAGAAACGAGGCTAACTTTTTTTTTCAAAATTTCAAAAAACATGGGCTATAACCCATCGTTTTTGTCATTTCGTCATTTTTTTCAAATCTTCAAAAATGATGAAAAACTGCGCGCTATAGTATGCCGTACGATATGGGCTATAGCCCACGGTCCAAAATGATGAGAAACGAGGCTAACTTTTTTTTTCAAAATTTCAAAAAACATGGGCTATAACCCATCGTTTTTGTCATTTCGTGATTTTTTTCAAATCTTCAAAAATGATGAAAAACTGCGCGCTATAGTATGCCGTACGATATGGGCTATAGCCCACGGTCCAAAATGATGAGAAACGAGGCTAACTTTTTTTTCCAAATTTCAAAAAACATGGGCTATAACCCATCGTTTTTGTCATTTTTTTCAAATCTTCAAAAATGATGAAAAACTGCGCGCTATAGTATGCCGTACGATATGGGCTATAGCCCACGGTCCAAAATGATGAGAAACGAGGCTAACTTTTTTTTTCAAAAGTTTAAAAAAACATGGGCTATAACCCATCGTTTTTGTCATTTCGTCATTTTTTTCAAATCTTCAAAAATGATGAAAAACTGCGCGCTATAGTATGCCGTACGATATGGGCTATAGCCCACGGTCCAAAATGATGAGAAACGAGGCTAACTTTTTTTTTCAAAATTTCAAAAAACATGGGCTATAACCCATCGTTTTTGTCATTTCGTCATTTTTTTCAAATCTTCAAAAATGATGACAAACTGCGCGCTATAGTATGCCGTACGATATGGGCTATAGCCCACGGTCCAAAATGATGAGAAATGAGGCTAACTTTTTTTTTCAAAATTTCAAAAAACATGGGCTATAACCCATCGTTTTTGTCATTTCGTCATTTTTTTTAAATCTTCAAAAATGATGAAAAACTGCGCGCTATAGTATGCCGTACGATATGGGCTATAGCCCACGGTCCAAAATGATGAGAAACGAGGCTAACTTTTTTTTTCAAAATTTCAAAAAACATGGGCTATAACCCATCGTTTTTGTCATTTCGTGATTTATTTCAAATCTTCAAAAATGATGAAAAACTGCGCGCTATAGTATGCCGTACGATATGGGCTATAGCCCACGGTCCAAAATGATGAGAAACGAGGCTAACTTTTTTTTCCAAATTTCAAAAAACATGGGCTATAACCCATCGTTTTTGTCATTTTTTTCAAATCTTCAAAAATGATGAAAAACTGCGCGCTATAGTATGCCGTACGATATGGGCTATAGCCCACGGTCCAAAATGATGAGAAACGAGGCTAACTTTTTTTTTCAAAAGTTTAAAAAAACATGGGCTATAACCCATCGTTTTTGTCATTTCGTCATTTTTTTCAAATCTTCAAAAATGATGAAAAACTGCGCGCTATAGTATGCCGTACGATATGGGCTATAGCCCACGGTCCAAAATGATGAGAAACGAGGCTAACTTTTTTTTTCAAAATTTCAAAAAACATGGGCTATAACCCATCGTTTTTGTCATTTCGTCATTTTTTTTAAATCTTCAAAAATGATGAAAAACTGCGCGCTATAGTATGCCGTACGATATGGGCTATAGCCCACGGTCCAAAATGATGAGAAACGAGGCTAACTTTTTTTTTCAAAATTTCAAAAAACATGGGCTATAACCCATCGTTTTTGTCATTTCGTGATTTATTTCAAATCTTCAAAAATGATGAAAAACTGCGCGCTATAGTATGCCGTACGATATGGGCTATAGCCCACGGTCCAAAATGATGAGAAACGAGGCTAACTTTTTTTTCAAAATTTCAAAAAACATGGGCTATAACCCATCGTTTTTGTCATTTTTTTCAAATCTTCAAAAATGATGAAAAACTGCGCGCTATAGTATGCCGTACGATATGGGCTATAGCCCACGGTCCAAAATGATGAGAAACGAGGCTAACTTTTTTTTTCAAAATTTCAAAAAACATGGGCTATAACCCATCGTTTTTGTCATTTCGTCATTTTTTTCAAATCTTCAAAAATGATGACAAACTGCGCGCTATAGTATGCCGTACGATATGGGCTATAGCCCACGGTCCAAAATGATGAGAAATGAGGCTAACTTTTTTTTTCAAAATTTCAAAAAACATGGGCTATAACCCATCGTTTTTGTCATTTCGTCATTTTTTTTAAATCTTCAAAAATGATGAAAAACTGCGCGCTATAGTATGCCGTACGATATGGGCTATAGCCCACGGTCCAAAATGATGAGAAACGAGGCTAACTTTTTTTTTCAAAATTTCAAAAAACATGGGCTATAACCCATCGTTTTTGTCATTTCGTCATTTTTTTCAAATCTTCAAAAATGATGAAAAACTGCGCGCTATAGTATGCCGTACGATATGGGCTATAGCCCACGGTCCAAAATGATGAGAAACGAGGCTAACTTTTTTTTTCAAAATTTCAAAAAACATGGGCTATAACCCATCGTTTTTGTCATTTCGTCATTTTTTTCAAATCTTCAAAAATGATGACAAACTGCGCGCTATAGTATGCCGTACGATATGGGCTATAGCCCACGGTCCAAAATGATGAGAAATGAGGCTAACTTTTTTTTTCAAAATTTCAAAAAACATGGGCTATAACCCATCGTTTTTGTCATTTCGTCATTTTTTTTAAATCTTCAAAAATGATGAAAAACTGCGCGCTATAGTATGCCGTACGATATGGGCTATAGCCCACGGTCCAAAATGATGAGAAACGAGGCTAACTTTTTTTTTCAAAATTTCAAAAAACATGGGCTATAACCCATCGTTTTTGTCATTTCGTGATTTATTTCAAATCTTCAAAAATGATGAAAAACTGCGCGCTATAGTATGCCGTACGATATGGGCTATAGCCCACGGTCCAAAATGATGAGAAACGAGGCTAACTTTTTTTTCAAAATTTCAAAAAACATGGGCTATAACCCATCGTTTTTGTCATTTTTTTCAAATCTTCAAAAATGATGAAAAACTGCGCGCTATACTATGCCGTACGATATGGGCTATAGCCCACGGTCCAAAATGATGAGAAACGAGGCTAACTTTTTTTTTCAAAATTTCAAAAAACATGGGCTATAACCCATCGTTTTTGTCATTTCGTCATTTTTTTCAAATCTTCAAAAATGATGACAAACTGCGCGCTATAGTATGCCGTACGATATGGGCTATAGCCCACGGTCCAAAATGATGAGAAATGAGGCTAACCTTTTTTTTCAAAATTTCAAAAAACATGGGCTATAACCCATCGTTTTTGTCATTTCGTCATTTTTTTTAAATCTTCAAAAATGATGAAAAACTGCGCGCTATAGTATGCCGTACGATATGGGCTATAGCCCACGGTCCAAAATGATGAGAAACGAGGCTAACTTTTTTTTTCAAAATTTCAAAAAACATGGGCTATAACCCATCGTTTTTGTCATTTCGTCATTTTTTTCAAATCTTCAAAAATGATGAAAAACTGCGCGCTATAGTATGCCGTACGATATGGGCTATAGCCCACGGTCCAAAATGATGAGAAACGAGGCTAACTTTTTTTTTCAAAATTTCAAAAAACATGGGCTATAACCCATCGTTTTTGTCATTTCGTCATTTTTTTCAAATCTTCAAAAATGATGAAAAACTGCGCGCTATAGTATGCCGTACGATATGGGCTATAGCCCACGGTCCAAAATGATGAGAAACGAGGCTAACTTTTTTTTTCAAAATTTCAAAAAACATGGGCTATAACCCATCGTTTTTGTCATTTTGTCATTTTTTTCAAATCTTCAAAAATGATGAAAAACTGCGCGCTATAGTATGCCGTACGATATGGGCTATAGCCCACGGTCCAAAATGATGAGAAACGAGGCTAACTTTTTTTTTCAAAATTTCAAAAAACATGGGCTATAACCCATCGTTTTTGTCATTTCGTCATTTTTTCAAATCTTCAAAAATGATGAAAAACTGCGCGCTATAGTATGCCGTACGATATGGGCTATAGCCCACGGTCCAAAATGATGAGAAACGAGGCTAACATTTTTTTTCAAAATTTCAAAAAACATGGGCTATAACCCATCGTTTTTGTCATTTCGTCATTTTTTTCAAATCTTCAAAAATGATGAAAAACTGCGCGCTATAGTATGCCGTACGATATGGGCTATAGCCCACGGTCCAAAATGATGAAAAACGAGGCTAACTTTTTTTTTCAAAATTTCAAAAAACATTGGCTATAACCCATCGTTTTTGTCATTTCGTCATTTTTTTCAAATCTTCAAAAATGATGACAAACCGCGCGCTATAGTATGCCGTACGATATGGGCTATAGCCCACGGTCCAAAATGATGAGAAACGAGGCTAACTTTTTTTTTCAAAATTTCAAAAAACATGGGCTATAACCCATCGTTTTTGTCATTTCGTCATTTTTTTCAAATCTTCAAAAATGATGAAAAACTGCGCGCTATAGTATGCCGTACGATATGGGCTATAGCCCACGGTCCAAAATGATGAGAAACGAGGCTAACTTTTTTTTTCAAAATTTCAAAAAACATGGGCTATAACCCATCGTTTTTGTCATTTCGTCATTTTTTTCAAATCTTCAAAAATGATGAAAAACTGCGTGCTATAGTATGCCGTACGATATGGGCTATAGCCCACGGTCCAAAATTATGAGAAACGAGGCTAACTTGTTTTTTCAAAATTTCAAAAAACATGGGCTATAACCCATCGTTTTTGTCATTTCGTCATTTTTTTCAAATCTTCAAAAATGATGAAAAACTGCGCGCTATAGTATGCCGTACGATATGGGCTATAGCACACGGTCCAAAATGATGAGAAACGAGGCTAACTTTTTTTTTCAAAATTTCAAAAAACATGGGCTATAACCCATCGTTTTTGTCATTTCGTCATTTTTTTCAAATCTTCAAAAATGATGACAAACTGCGCGCTATAGTATGCCGTACGATATGGGCTATAGCCCACGGTCCAAAATGATGAGAAACGAGGCTAACTTTTTTTTTCAAAATTTCAAAAAACATGGGCTATAACCCATCGTTTTTGTCATTTCGTCATTTTTTTCAAATCTTCAAAAATGATGAAAAACTGCGCGCTATAGTATGCCGTACGATATGGGCTATAGCCCACGGTCCAAAATGATGAGAAACGAGGCTAACTTTTTTTTTCAAAATTTCAAAAAACATGGGCTATAACCCATCGTTTTTGTCATTTCGTCATTTTTTTCAAATCTTCAAAAATGATGAAAAACTGCGCGCTATAGTATGCCGTACGATATGGGCTATAGCCCACGGTCCAAAATTATGAGAAACGAGGCTAACTTTTTTTTTCAAAATTTCAAAAAACATGGGCTATAACCCATCGTTTTTGTCATTTCGTCATTTTTTTCAAATCTTCAAAAATGATGAAAAACTGCGCGCTATAGTATGCCGTACGATATGGGCTATAGCACACGGTCCAAAATGATGAGAAACGAGGCTAACTTTTTTTTTCAAAATTTCAAAAAACATGGGCTATAACCCATCGTTTTTGTCATTTCGTGATTTTTTTCAAATCTTCAAAAATGATGAAAAACTGCGCGCTATAGTATGCCGTACGATATGGGCTATAGCCCACGGTCCAAAATGATGAGAAACGAGGCTAACTTTTTTTTTCAAAATTTCAAAAAACATTGGCTATAACCCATCGTTTTTGTCATTTCGTCATTTTTTTCAAATCTTCAAAAATGATGAAAAACTGCGCGCTATAGTATGCCGTACGATATGGGCTATAGCCCACGGTCCAAAATGATGAGAAACGAGGCTAACTTTTTTTTCAAAATTTCAAAATACATGGGCTATAACCCATCGTTTTTGTCATTTCGTCATTTTTTTAAAATCTTCAAAAATGATGAAAAACTTCGCGCTATAGTATGCCGTACGATATGGGCTATAGCCCACGGTCCAAAATGATGAGAAACGAGGCTAACTTTTTTTTCCAAAATTTCAAAAAACATGGGCTATAACCCATCGTTTTTGTCATTTTTTTCAAATCTTCAAAAATGATGAAAAACTGCGCGCTATAGTATGCCGTACGATATGGGCTATAGCCCACGGTCCAAAATGATGAGAAACGAGGATAACTTTTTTTTTCAAAAGTTTAAAAAAACATGGGCTATAACCCATCGTTTTTGTCATTTCGTCATTTTTTTCAAATCTTCAAAAATGATGAAAAACTGCGCGCTATAGTATGCCGTACGATATGGGCTATAGCCCACGGTCCAAAATGATGAGAAACGAGGCTAACTTTTTTTTTCAAAATTTCAAAAAACATGGGCTATAACCCATCGTTTTTGTCATTTCGTCATTTTTTTCAAATCTTCAAAAATGATGACAAACTGCGCGCTATAGTATGCCGTACGATATGGGCTATAGCCCACGGTCCAAAATGATGAGAAATGAGGCTAACTTTTTTTTTCAAAATTTCAAAAAACATGGGCTATAACCCATCGTTTTTGTCATTTCGTCATTTTTTTCAAATCTTCAAAAATGATGAAAAACTGCGCGCTATAGTATGCCGTACGATATGGGCTATAGCCCACGGTCCAAAATGATGAGAAACGAGGCTAACTTTTTTTTTCAAAATTTCAAAAAACATGGGCTATAACCCATCGTTTTTGTCATTTCGTCATTTTTTTCAAATCTTCAAAAATGATGACAAACTGCGCGCTATAGTATGCCGTACGATATGGGCTATAGCCCACGGTCCAAAATGATGAGAAACGAGGCTAACTTTTTTTTTCAAAATTTCAAAAAACATGGGCTCCCATCGTTTTTGTCATTTTGTCATTTTTTTCAAATCTTCAAAAATGATGAAAAACTGCGCGCTATAGTATGCCGTACGATATGGGCTATAGCCCACGGTCCAAAATGATGAGAAACGAGGCTAACATTTTTTTTCAAAATTTCAAAAAACATGGGCTATAACCCATCGTTTTTGTCATTTCGTCATTTTTTTCAAATCTTCAAAAATGATGAAAAACTGCGCGCTATGCCGTACGATATGGGCTATAGCCCACGGTTCAAAATGATGAGAAACGAGGCTAACTTTTTTTTTCAAAATTTCAAAAAACATGGGCTATAACCCATCGTTTTTGTCATTTCGTCATTTTTTTCAAATCTTCAAAAATGATGAAAAACTGCGCGCTATAGTATGCCGTACGATATGGGCTATAGCCCACGGTCCAAAATGATGAGAAACGAGGCTAACTTTTTTTTTCAAAATTTCAAAAAACATGGGCTATAACCCATCGTTTTTGTCATTTCGTCATTTTTTCAAATCTTCAAAAATGATGAAAAACTGCGCGCTATAGTATGCCGTACGATATGGGCTATAGCCCACGGTCCAAAATGATGAGAAACGAGGCTAACATTTTTTTTCAAAATTTCAAAAAACATGGGCTATAACCCATCGTTTTTGTCATTTCGTCATTTTTTTCAAATCTTCAAAAATGATGAAAAACTGCGCGCTATGCCGTACGATATGGGCTATAGCCCACGGTTCAAAATGATGAGAAACGAGGCTAACTTTTTTTTTCAAAATTTCAAAAAACATGGGCTATAACCCATCGTTTTTGTCATTTCGTCATTTTTTTCAAATCTTCAAAAATGATGAAAAACTGCGCGCTATAGTATGCCGTACGATATGGGCTATAGCCCACGGTCCAAAATGATGAGAAACGAGGCTAACTTTTTTTTTCAAAATTTCAAAAAACATGGGCTATAACCCATCGTTTTTGTCATTTCGTCATTCTTTTCAAATCTTCAAAAATGATGAAAAACTGCGCGCTATAGTATGCCGTACGATATGGGCTATAGCCCACGGTCCAAAATGATGAGAAACGAGGCTAACTTTTTTTTTCAAAATAAAAAAAAACATGGGCTATAACCCATCGTTTTTGTCATTTCGTCATTTTTTTCAAATCTTCAAAAATGATGAAAAACTGCGCGCTATAGTATGCCGTACGATATGGGCTATAGCCCACGGTCCAAAATGATGAGAAACGAGGCTAACTTTTTTTTTCAAAATTTCAAAAAACATGGGCTATAACCCATCGTTTTTGTCATTTCGTCATTTTTTTCAAATCTTCAAAAATGATGAAAAACTGCGCGCTATAGTATGCCGTACGATATGGGCTATAGCCCACGGTCCAAAATGATGAGAAACTATATACAGTAGTATATTTCGTTTTTCCTACGTTTCGTTTAATGCCCATTGAGATGCCTTGTAGCCTAAATCTGTCAAAAAAAATGTTTAGTAAAAATCTGGCTCATGTTGGTCCACAGGCCCATGTGAACAAATTGGGGTAAAGGTTCTGTTTTGGCTTACAGGGAGTGTGAGATTCGCTGCGATTAAGCCAACTGTGCCGGAGATTAGACGGACACACGGGCAGAGGGTGCAAAACATATTCTCTCCCCATGCCTTCAGGTTGGTGGAAACAAAAAGAAGTCGAGGAAGAAAAATGGTGTGAGATAGAAAGGGCAATAGAGTGTGAGGGAATAAGTGGAGATGGAGAGAGAGAGAGAGAGAGAGA
>NC_137870.1:16563329-16850829 GCF_963924005.1 Protomyctophum bolini | reverse complement strand
TGTTTTTTGAAATTTTGAAAAAAAAAGTTAGCCTCGTTTCTCATCATTTTGGACCGTGGGCTATAGCCCATATCGTACGGCATACTATAGCGCGCAGTTTTTCATCATTTTTGAAGATTTGAAAAAAATGACGAAATGACAAAAACGATGGGTTATAGCCCATGTTTTTTGAAATTTTGAAAAAAAAAGTTAGCCTCGTTTCTCATCATTTTGGACCGTGGGCTATAGCCCATATCGTACGGCATACTATAGCGCACAGTTTTTCATCATTTTTGAAGATTTGAAAAAAATGACGAAATGACAAAAACGATGGGTTATAGCCCATGTTTTTTGAAATTTTGAAAAAAAAATGTTAGCCTCGTTTCTCATCATTTTGGACCGTGGGCTATAGCCTATATCGTACGGCATACTATAGCGCGCAGTTTTTCATCATTTTTGAAGATTTGAAAAAAATGACGAAATGACAAAAACGATGGGTTATAGCCCATGTTTTTTGAAATTTTGAAAAAAAAAGTTAGCCTTGTTTCTCATCATTTTGGACCGTGGGCTATAGCCCATATCGTACGGCATACTATAGCGCGCAGTTTTTCATCATTTTTGAAGATTTGAAAAAAATGACGAAATGACAAAAACGATGGGTTATAGCCCATGTTTTTTGAAATTTTGAAAAAAAAAGTTAGCCTCGTTTCTCATCATTTTGGACCGTGGGCTATAGCCCATATCGTACGGCATACTATAGCGCGCAGTTTTTCATCATTTTTGAAGATTTGAAAAAAATGACGAAATGACAAAAACGATGGGTTATAGCCCATGTTTTTTGAAATTTTGAAAAAAAAAGTTAGCCTCGTTTCTCATCATTTTGGACCGTGGGCTATAGCCCATATCGTACGGCATACTATAGCGCGCAGTTTTTCATCATTTTTGAAGATTTGAAAAAAATGACGAAATGACAAAAACGATGGGTTATAGCCCATGTTTTTTGAAATTTTGAAAAAAAAAGTTAGCCTCGTTTCTCATCATTTTGGACCGTGGGCTATAGCCCATATCGTACGGCATACTATAGCGCACAGTTTTTCATCATTTTTGAAGATTTGAAAAAAATGACGAAATGACAAAAACGATGGGTTATAGCCCATGTTTTTTGAAATTTTGAAAAAAAAATGTTAGCCTCGTTTCTCATCATTTTGGACCGTGGGCTATAGCCTATATCGTACGGCATACTATAGCGCGCAGTTTTTCATCATTTTTGAAGATTTGAAAAAAATGACGAAATGACAAAAACGATGGGTTATAGCCCATGTTTTTTGAAATTTTGAAAAAAAAAGTTAGCCTTGTTTCTCATCATTTTGGACCGTGGGCTATAGCCCATATCGTACGGCATACTATAGCGCGCAGTTTTTCATCATTTTTGAAGATTTGAAAAAAATGACGAAATGACAAAAACGATGGGTTATAGCCCATGTTTTTTGAAATTTTGAAAAAAAAAGTTAGCCTCGTTTCTCATCATTTTGGACCGTGGGCTATAGCCCATATCGTACGGCATACTATAGCGCGCAGTTTTTCATCATTTTTGAAGATTTGAAAAAAATGACGAAATGACAAAAACGATGGGTTATAGCCCATGTTTTTTGAAATTTTGAAAAAAAAAGTTAGCCTCGTTTCTCATCATTTTGGACCGTGGGCTATAGCCCATATCGTACGGCATACTATAGCGCACAGTTTTTCATCATTTTTGAAGATTTGAAAAAAATGACGAAATGACAAAAACGATGGGTTATAGCCCATGTTTTTTGAAATTTTGAAAAAAAAATGTTAGCCTCGTTTCTCATCATTTTGGACCGTGGGCTATAGCCTATATCGTACGGCATACTATAGCGCACAGTTTTTCATCATTTTTGAAGATTTGAAAAAAATGACGAAATGACAAAAACGATGGGTTATAGCCCATGTTTTTTGAAATTTTGAAAAAAAAATGTTAGCCTCGTTTCTCATCATTTTGGACCGTGGGCTATAGCCTATATCGTACGGCATACTATAGCGCGCAGTTTTTCATCATTTTTGAAGATTTGAAAAAAATGACGAAATGACAAAAACGATGGGTTATAGCCCATGTTTTTTGAAATTTTGAAAAAAAAAGTTAGCCTTGTTTCTCATCATTTTGGACCGTGGGCTATAGCCCATATCGTACGGCATACTATAGCGCGCAGTTTTTCATCATTTTTGAAGATTTGAAAAAAATGACGAAATGACAAAAACGATGGGTTATAGCCCATGTTTTTTGAAATTTTGAAAAAAAAAGTTAGCCTCGTTTCTCATCATTTTGGACCGTGGGCTATAGCCCATATCGTACGGCATACTATAGCGCGCAGTTTTTCATCATTTTTGAAGATTTGAAAAAAATGACGAAATGACAAAAACGATGGGTTATAGCCCATGTTTTTTGAAATTTTGAAAAAAAAAGTTAGCCTCGTTTCTCATCATTTTGGACCGTGGGCTATAGCCCATATCGTACGGCATACTATAGCGCGCAGTTTTTCATCATTTTTGAAGATTTGAAAAAAATGACGAAATGACAAAAACGATGGGTTATAGCCCATGTTTTTTGAAATTTTGGAAAAAAAAGTTAGCCTCGTTTCTCATCATTTTGGACCGTGGGCTATAGCCTATATCGTACGGCATACTATAGCGCGCAGTTTTTCATCATTTTTGAAGATTTGAAAAAAATGACGAAATGACAAAAACGATGGGTTATAGCCCATGTTTTTTGAAATTTTGAAAAAAAAAGTTAGCCTTGTTTCTCATCATTTTGGACCGTGGGCTATAGCCCATATCGTACGGCATACTATAGCGCGCAGTTTTTCATCATTTTTGAAGATTTGAAAAAAATGACGAAATGACAAAAACGATGGGTTATAGCCCATGTTTTTTGAAATTTTGAAAAAAAAAGTTAGCCTCGTTTCTCATCATTTTGGACCGTGGGCTATAGCCCATATCGTACGGCATACTATAGCGCGCAGTTTTTCATCATTTTTGAAGATTTGAAAAAAATGACGAAATGACAAAAACGATGGGTTATAGCCCATGTTTTTTGAAATTTTGAAACAAAAAGTTAGCCTCGTTTCTCATCATTTTGGACCGTGGGCTATAGCCCATATCGTACGGCATACTATAGCGCGCAGTTTTTCATCATTTTTGAAGATTTGAAAAAAATGACGAAATGACAAAAACGATGGGTTATAGCCCATGTTTTTTGAAATGTTGAAAAAAAAAGTTAGCCTCGTTTCTCATCATTTTGGACCGTGGGCTATAGCCCATATCGTACGGCATACTATAGCCGTACGACAAAAACGATGGGTTATAGCCCATGTTTTTTGAAATTTTGAAAAAAAAAGTTAGCCTCGTTTCTCATCATTTTGGACCGTGGGCTATAGCCCATATCGTACGGCATACTATAGCGCGCAGTTTTTCATCATTTTTGAAGATTTGAAAAAAATGACGAAATGACAAAAACGATGGGTTATAGCCCATGTTTTTTGAAATTTTGAAAAAAAAAGTTAGCCTCGTTTCTCATCATTTTGGACCGTGGGCTATAGCCCATATCGTACGGCATACTATAGCGCGCAGTTTTTCATCATTTTTGAAGATTTGAAAAAAATGACAAAATGACAAAAACGATGGGTTATAGCCCATGTTTTTTGAAATTTTGAAAAAAAAAGTTAGCCTCGTTTCTCATCATTTTGGACCGTGGGCTATAGCCCATATCGCACGGCATACTATAGCGCGCAGTTTTTCATCATTTTTGAAGATTTGAAAAAAATGACGAAATGACAAAAACGATGGGTTATAGCCCATGTTTTTTGAAATTTTGAAAAAAAAAGTTAGCCTCGTTTCTCATCATTTTGGACCGTGGGCTATAGCCCATATCGTACGGCATACTATAGCGCGCAGTTTTTCATCATTTTTGAAGATTTGAAAAAAATGACGAAATGCCAAAAACGATGGGTTATAGCCCATGTTTTTTGAAATTTTGAAAAAAAAAGTTAGCCTCGTTTCTCATCATTTTGGACCGTGGGCTATAGCCCATATCGTACGGCATACTATAGCGCACAGTTTTTCATCATTTTTGAAGATTTGAAAAAAATGACAAAATGACAAAAACGATGGGTTATAGCCCATGTTTTTTGAAATTTTGAAAAAAAATGTTAGCCTCGTTTCTCATCATTTTGGACCGTGGGCTATAGCCCATATCGTACGGCATACTATAGCGCGCAGTTTTTCATCATTTTTGAAGATTTGAAAAAAATGACGAAATGACAAAAACGATGGGTTATAGCCCATGTTTTTTGAAATTTTGAAAAAAAAAGTTAGCCTCGTTTCTCATCATTTTGGACCGTGGGCTATAGCCCATATCGTACGGCATACTATAGCGCGCAGTTTTTCATCATTTTTGAAGATTTGAAAAAAATGACAAAATGACAAAAACGATGGGTTATAGCCCATGTTTTTTGAAATTTTGGAAAAAAAAGTTAGCCTCGTTTCTCATCATTTTGGACCGTGGGCTATAGCCCATATCGTACGGCATACTATAGCGCACAGTTTTTCATCATTTTTGAAGATTTGAAAAAAATGACGAAATGACAAAAACGATGGGTTATAGCCCATGTTTTTTGAAATTTTGAAAAAAAATGTTAGCCTCGTTTCTCATCATTTTGGAACGTGGGCTATAGCCCATATCGTACGGCATACTATAGCGCGCAGTTTTTCATCATTTTTGAAGATTTGAAAAAAATGACGAAATGACAAAAACGATGGGTTATAGCCCATGTTTTTTTAAATTTTGAAAAAAAAGGTTAGCCTCGTTTCTCATCATTTTGGACCGTGGGCTATAGCCCATATCGTACGGCATACTATAGCGCGCAGTTTTTCATAATTTTTGAAGATTTGAAAAAAATGACAAAATGACAAAAACGATGGGTTATAGCCCATGTTTTTTGAAATTTAAAAAAATAAAGTTAGCCTCGTTTCTCATCATTTTGGACCGTGGGCTATAGCCCATATCGTACGGCATACTATAGCGCGCAGTTTTTCATCATTTTTGAAGATTTGAAAAAAATGACGAAATGACAAAAACGATGGGTTATAGCCCATGTTTTAAAAAAAAAAAAAAAAAAAGTTAGCCTCGTTTCTCATCATTTTGGACCGTGGGCTATAGCCCATATCGTACGGCATACTATAGCGCGCCGTTTTCATCATTTTTGAAGATTTGAAAAAAATGACGAAATGACAAAAACGATGGGTTATAGCTATGTTTTTTGAAATTTTGAAAAAAAAAGTTAGCCTCGTTTCTCATCATTTTGGACCGTGGGCTATAGCCCATATCATACGGCATACTATAGCGCGCAGTTTTTCATCATTTTTGAAGATTTGAAAAAAATGACGAAATGACAAAAACGATGGGTTATAGCCCATGTTTTTTGAAATTTTGAAAAAAAAAGTTAGCCTCGTTTCTCATCATTTTGGACCGTGGGCTATAGCCCATATCGTACGGCATACTATAGCGCGCAGTTTTTCATCATTTTTGAAGATTTGAAAAAAATGACGAAATGACAAAAACGATGGGTTATAGCCCATGTTTTTTGAAATTTTGAAAAAAAAAGTTAGCCTCGTTTCTCATCATTTTGGACCGTGGGCTATAGCCCATATCGTACGGCATACTATAGCGTGCAGTTTTTCATCATTTTTGAAGATTTGAAAAAAATGACGAAATGACAAAAACGATGGGTTATAGCCCATGTTTTTTGAAATTTTGAAAAAAAAAATTAGCCTCGTTTCTCATCATTTTGGACCGTGGGCTATAGCCCATATCGTACGGCATACTATAGCGTGCAGTTTTTCATCATTTTTGAAGATTTGAAAAAAATTACGAAATGACAAAAACGATGGGTTATATCCCATGTTTTTTGAAATTTTGAAAAAAAAAGTTAGCCTCGTTTCTCATCATTTTGGACCGTGGGCTATAGCCCATATCGTACGGCATACTATAGCGCGCAGTTTTTCATCATTTTTGAAGATTTGAAAAAAATGACGAAATGACAAAAACGATGGGTTATAGCCCATGTTTTTTGAAATTTTGAAAAAAAAAGTTAGCCTCGTTTCTCATCATTTTGGACCGTGGGCTATAGCCCATATCGTACGGCATACTATAGCGCGCAGTTTTTCATCATTTTTGAAGATTTGAAAAAAATGACGAAATGACAAAAACGATGGGTTATACCGTTATAGCCCATGTTTTTTGAAATTTTGAAAAAAAAAGTTAGCCTCGTTTCTCATCATTTTGGACCGTGGGCTATAGCCCATATCGTACGGCATACTATAGCGCGCAGTTTTTCATCATTTTTGAAGATTTGAAAAAAATGACGAAATGACAAAAACGATGGGTTATAGCCCATGTTTTTTGAAATTTTGAAAAAAAAAGTTAGCCTCGTTTCTCATCATTTTGGACCGTGGGCTATAGCCCATATCGTACGGCATACTATAGCGCGCAGTTTTTCATCATTTTTGAAGATTTGAAAAAAATGACGAAATGACAAAGACGATGGGTTATAGCCCATGTTTTTTGAAATTTAGAAAAAAAATGTTAGCCTCGTTTCTCATCATTTTGGACCGTGGGCTATAGCCCATATCGTACGGCATACTATAGCGCGCAGTTTTTCATCATTTTTGAAGATTTGAAAAAATGACGAAATGACAAAAACGATGGGTTATAGCCCATGTTTTTTGAAATTTTGAAAAAAAAAGTTAGCCTCGTTTCTCATCATTTTGGACCGATATCGTACGGCATACTATAGCGCGCAGTTTTTCATCATTTTTGAAGATTTGAAAAAAATGACGAAATGACAAAAACGATGGGTTATAGCCCATGTTTTTTGAGGAAATTGCGGAAATTGCGGAAATTGTGGAAATGGAAATTGCGGAATTGCGGAAATTGCGGAAATTGCAATGCCATGGACCAATGAACCATGTAAATAAAACAAATTGAGCATGGCACTGCAGGGAGTTGCACCCCGTTCCGGTAAACCAGAAGTACGACACCAGTGCCTTAGTTTTTGTGTTGTCATTTACAGGTCCTTTCGTTGAAATGTAAATTTTACATTTCAACAGTGTGTGTGTGTGTGTGTGTGTGTGTGTGTGTGTGTGTGTGCACGCTTCGATAACCAGTGTTGGACCTGTAAGGGTCCATTTGGTTGATGAGAAACGAGGATAACTTTTTTTCAAAATTAAAAAAACATGGGCTATAACCCATCGTTTTTTTCATTTTTTCATTTTTGTCAAATCGTCAAAAATGATGAAAAACGGCGCGCTATAGTATGCCGTACGATATAGGCCAGTGGTTCCCAAAGTGGGGTCCGGGGACCCCCAGGGGTACCTGAGGGAGTTCCAGGGGGGACCCATCTATTTTGTTCATGTTCATAAAGTGCTAAAGTGTTTAAAGCAGTGGTTCCCAAACTTTTTCATGTCAAGGACCCCCAAATTGACACTACTTAGCCTGTGGACCCCCATTTGAAAAGATATGCCAGGGACCCCCATAAGAGAAGACGTACACATTTAGACATCTACATTTAGACAGTGTCCCCCCGAGTGCCTCCCCAGTGTCCCCCCGAGTGCCTCCCCAATGCCTCCCCAGTGTGCCCCCCGAGTGCCTTCCCAGTGCCTCCCCAGTGTGCCCCTGAGTGCCTCCCCAGTGTCCCCCAGTGTCTCCAATAGCAATACAAGAGCAATAATACAAATTAATCTTAATGTATTAATCTTATTAATTAATTAATCAAATTAATTAATTAATCAAAATTGCGGCCTGTGCCCAGCACCATGCCAAAGCTTTTTCCTGCAGGAAACACTGCTTGTGGTTGTAAATATATTGTTATCCGTGTTGCGAGGATGAGGGGGTACCTGGAAAAATATCTACCCCAAAAGGGGTACCTGGTCCAAAAAAGTTTGGGAACACCTGGTGTAATGTACGTTAGTGTTACATGGAAAATGTATTTTGTGCCTGAGATTGGAACAGTTTATGGATTATATTGTAGTGATTTATGACCATTGATACATTGTATTTGGTTTCTGTCCCAGTTCTACGTTGATCTATGAATAAAGCAACTTCAAAATCATCAGTTCAGACTTCATCCTTAAAAGGCCAGCTGGGTCCGCTACAACTAGTCCTATACTTACACCTAGCAACTCCATTCTAGCCTACTTAGGTTCATCTTACGGTGGACATCTTTGCCTGAAAAGGAATCTTTGAAATGTTTCATAGTTTTAGAAATATAGTGCTTTCAAATTTGAGACATTTATAGGCAGATAGTGGCACGTCAAAAAATCACTTTCACCTAGAAACTCCATTCACACTTTGTAAAATTCAGATTACTGTGGAGACAGTTTTATCAGTGCCCATTCCTGAGGCGGGGTTGGTGAAAGGGCCTTTCTGTGTGAAGTTTGCATGTTCTCCCCGTGTCCCCTAGGAATGGGATAGGTACCCTCACAAAAAACATGCCGTATTCCTGGTCTCTAAACTACCTCCCCCTGGCCAGCTGGGGCGCCTGATGGAGGGGAAAGGAACTGGTCGGAATAACGTGTTCCTTCCACGCGCTACGTCCGGCCGGGGAAACCCTCCCCTGTCAGGTGAAAAGAAGCAACTTGGACTCCTCATGCATAGAAGGAAGCATGAGGTCAGTCCGCTGCCACCCAGGTTGGCAGAGGAAGTGTAGCGCCCAGGATTACATTAGATAATTGACACTGGGTGAAGAAATTGTGTCACAAAACATTTAGAAAAAAAAGAAAAACAGATGAAAATCATGATAAAGCGACATACTATAGCCTAGTTCATGGTTTTCGACAACATACTATATATGTATATATATATGTCGTCATTGCGCCTTTTATTTTCTTGATTTTCTTTTCTTGTAAATTGCCAAAACTTAAAAAAGTTACAAAAAACATCTCAGTCTTGCTATCAATCCCTTAGATCTCAGACCAGCTGACCTGGTCTGACATTCCATTATGTTGATCTGACCCCATCAAACCCATGAAGTACAAAATTCCTTCATTGGACCCCCCCCCCCCATTCCAAAGCACCAGCACTCGCCCAGCAGTCTGCTGTCACCCAGGCGGAAGGGCGAGGTTGCTTCTCGATCCACATACAGTAGTTTCGTGGCCCATATAGCTGGTATTAACAATTCACTGGCCATCCAGTGTGGTGCCTGCCAGTGCCAGGCCTTCGGCGGGGCGCACATGCACATGCCATGCAGGTGGAAGGTGGTGAATGATGACGACCTGCATGGCGCTCGCCAGCACTCAGCAGGCCTCACTCACAACTCTGATACCTCGCGAGCGCCCATTATCATATCTGTCCCTGCTCTTAACGGAGTATTTTCATCCGTGTCTCCCTCTCTCCTCTCATCTCCTCTCTCTCGCTCCTCCCATCTCTCTCTGTCCATTGTGGTCCCTTAGGACAGGGTGCGATCGATTTCAGCACCATTACCTCCCTCCGTTCGGCTTTTACGAGATGACATTGGTGCTGCGCTCCACAGTCCAGGCCGACATGCAATAATTAGCTGCCAAACCATATCTTGAGCTTATTTTTTATTGGAATTTTTAATTAGTATTAGCCCGGGATGCTTTAGGTTAATGGCTATCAAAGTGGGGTGGGGGCTTCCAGAGGGTCCTCAGCTAAATAATTCATAGTCAGGAACTAGGGATGTCCCAATCAAGTATTTTGCTCCCGATCCGATTCCGATCATTTGATTTTGAGAATCTGCCGATACCAATTTTCCCGATCCGATATAACACTTACTGGTATGCTATATCACAATAGTACAATATCTAAAATCACAGACAATATCCAGTCTAATATCATGAAATTGATATAATATTGATACTGGATGTCCAGATCACGTTTTTTTAAAGTGATCAGCCCCGATTACCGATCACGTGATTAGATTGGGGCAACCCTATCAGGAACCAAATGGACCCTTATAGGTCTGTAACTCAGAGAGTGTTATTCAATGACTAATAATGGTCCATTTGCTATATTATTGATAACTTATTGATAGGAATCAAATTGACCCAATGTACATGTACATGCCCCAGACATAATGTACAAGTTCACCCTCTGGACATGATGCTAGTATATCGCTGGACTGTCCAGCAGGGGTTGTGTCCCAATTTTTTTGTCTTTGGTATGATCTGGGGCAGGACGGGAATTGAACCCCGATCTCCCAATCTCAAAGCTACCACTCTAACCACAACTTAAGGCCACTGGCCTGGTTTACATTTACAAAACTCACACTCGTGTGAAGTGAGTGAGTGAGTGCTCTAAACAAACATGAAAAGTCCATAGACTTGGCTGCAATGGGAGCATGGTGGTGCAGTCGGTAGTGCTGTCACCTCACAGCTAGAAGGTCCTGGGTTCAATTCCCACTGGGGGCACTGCATGGGGGCGTGTTCCCATACCATGTGGGGTTGGCAAAAGAGCCTTGTCTGCAGTTTGCATGTTATCCCGGTGTTGTGTCCCCTATAGGGCAGGGTTAGCCAACATTGACACAGTGAATGACGATCACTGGCACTGGTGTGAGAGAGACAACTTTTCCTTTTGAAACAACATTAGAACGGGGGAAAAAAAACATTGCATGGATGCACCTGGGATGTATCCTCAGTGATGTATCCCAAGGTCATCGCAACATCATACCCCTCACTCAGGTGACCCAGCCGGGATGATCAAGTCCCGATTTACGTCCCAGTACCTACCCTCAATTAGTTTTTTATTCCTTCATAGATGATAAATCCACTGAGAAACGGACCTTTGCTCTCCGTGGTCAATATTACCCAAGAGCCAAGACCCTCAAAAATGTATTCCCTTACAGGTCTGTATAGGCTATAACTGTACAAATGGAAACAACTCGACCCTTATGGGCCCATTTGGATCCATGTACACTCTCAGAGTGATGGGGGACCATCAACATGGCCTATAAAATCATACAGAAATGGGGGTCTTTAAAATGAACACACAGTGTGTTCACAGCAAACCTAAAGCAGTGTGTTACACACTGCTTTGGGTTTGCTGTGTAATATTTGGGATGGGAGGGGTGATGACGCACCTGCACCACGCACTGTATAACCGCAAGGCTTGGCTTGCGCGCGACAGACAGACAGTCCCCCCGGGGAGCGAGGCTCATTAGCATAAAAGCGAAATAAAAGGACCTGCAAACCGAAAGGGGGGAGAACATGGAAACACACACACACACACACACACACACCAGCCTGTGCCGTGTATTCTTTTAAAGAAAAGGAACAAATCCATTCTGCCTAATTCGAACCTTGCTCAGGGACAGCTCGCGTGGCAGATTGCAGGCTAATTAGTTTAGGGGGAATTTAATTCAATTAACTTTCCACAGCTCCGCGCGCCCCTGCCGCTGGGCCTGCTTTCAGAGCGCGGGGCCAGAGCTCCAGATCTAATTAGCGTGTTTGGAGAAGAAGCTCTCCATGCGCGCGCGACCCCCCCCCCCCCCCCCCCCCTTATTGCTGCCTTGCCTTCTCCACTCCAGCTGTGGTGCGCGAACGCATGAACACGCGCGTGCGCGTGCGCGTGTGTGTGTGTGTGTGTATTTTCGAGACCTGGTTTTTATCCAAAAAGCTTGTTTTATTTTTATGTTTTGTGTGTAAGCAACATGCCTGTATCCATTAGGATAATCTGGTGTGGTAGTGCATTGTGTACTGATGTGCACAGCATATTAAAACAATAGCTTTGCATCATGGTTTGGAGGTTTATGGATTCCACAATGTGGACAACTGGGCTGCATGATGCTATATAGGCATAGTGCGGCTTATATGAATCCATTGAATTAATGGTTTCCTATTTCTTTGGAGTTAGATAGGCCTACACTATACAGTCAAAGCAATTAGGCCAATTAGAAATGTCGCGGGGAAGTTTAGCAAACAATCATAGGCTATACTATTAGTATTAGGCTATGAGCATAATGATCACTGAACAATTGCATTTCAGCCAAAGTAACTTCCATTATCGTTCGTCTCATATCATCACATAGCCATATCATCACAATTTAACTTAACTTTTATCCAATAACAAATCAGTGCTGAGCTATTTTATAAACATTTCCTTCTGTAGGCTATATGGCATGTCCATAATAGTGGTTAAAAGGGCTCAAACACGCAGGTTTTCCTGATCACTTTCAACTAAACACAGGTTAATGTCTCGTGGTTACTGGTGTTTTTTCGTGTCAGATGCAGTCGCGTCCTGGCGGCTCTAACCGGGTTAGACGCGAGCCATCGCCTGGAGGCGCAGCGTCACGGTACATTTAGGTAATTCGGGATTGAAATGCGCACCGATGGGACCCCGGGCTCGTGCGTCGCGCCCACCGCCTCCCATCCATCCATCACCAGATAAATCAAATGCACGCGCCGAGCCGCCAAGCTGTGTTGGTGGAGAAACGTTAACGGACGGGATGTGTGTAGTTCTTTTAGCTCGCTCTCGTCGCAGGGAAGAGAATATATTAGCACAAGTGATGAAATGACACATTTTAGTGTCACAGGTAGAAACAGAGTATACAGGCCTATGGCCTGTAAACTGTCTGCTCGGGACGGTTTATATAGCGTCGATATCTTTCCTATCTGAAAGTTATAATGCTGCTGTAAAGTAATTATTCATACCAGCCGCGTAGAATGGTATAGGCCTAATATAAATTAAATATAAATTTGCAAGGGCTTCATGGTGGCAAACATAATAAAAGTGTACAACGTGTGTGTGTGTGTGTGTGTGTGTGTGTGTGTGTGTGTGTGTGTGTGTGTGTGTGTGTGTGTGTGTGTGTGTGCGCATGTGTGTGTGTGTGTGTGTGTGTGTGTGTGTGTGTGTGTGTGTGTGTGTGTGTGTGTGTGTGTGTGTGTGTGTGTGTGCATGCGCGCGTTCATAAAGAAAATAACCGCATTTGCTCTAAAGTAATTCCACTAAAATGTCCTCTTAATTCGAGTGGCTAATAATAGTTACCGATAATAAAACAATGGCAAACGCAAAGGGGAAGTGTTTGTCTTAAACGCATGATTAAAATGAATCCCAAGACCCAGGGCCTAACTAAATCTAATTTAGGCCTGTGAGTGCATGCATGGGTTCTTCGGTTAGCCTAAATGACAGACCTTCAAATGGAATATTTTTCAACGTCTAGATTTTTTTAGTAGCTTTCTCATGTATACATTTGTAGCCTATATAATTTAAAAATATAGGTTTAATATTTTATCCAATATTCTCACATTTTATATATAAATAGGCCTCACTAGAATTTCTAAAATCGTTAAAAGAGGAGAATATTTCGGTTACAAATAATGCCCTTGCATACTTTTATCATAATTAATATAAAGCATGATAAAAACCTACACTACAGCTAAATGTGATCAAACAGGCCTGAGACCCGATTAATTCGTTAAACTTAAAACATTATAGGATGTTTATCACCAAACACTCTTCTGAGATTTATAAAAACCTATAGATCTAGATTATAATTCCCCCCCACACACACACTCTCTCTCACACACACACACACACACACACACACACACACACACACACACACACACACACACACACACACACGCACACACACACACACACACACACACACACACACACACACACACACACACACACGCACACACACACACAGTCGTGAGTTGGTTTATTTCAGAACCAGGGACAGCTCCCGCCCCACCACAGTTCGGCTTGAGGGCCATATTGTTTAGTTTTCCCATTGATAAGGTTACTCTCCCAAATCCAATTAAATACGCCCTTTATCTGTACGACTACTGTATTTCCTCGTGTTTTGGGCCAATTCATTTGAATTATGGAGTGAATTAAGCATTCTAAAGGGAAATAATCTAGACAACACTCATTTGATGGATCTGTTTCCTATTCTATTAGCTGTCGTGGGTTGGGCCGACGTTTCCCCCAGAATGTGGTTTAGTTGAGGACAGAAAGCAGGCTTACATCACATCACATCAGACAGACATGAATACAGGATGGATAGAAACAGCTTTGAGCATCACAGACATGATGTAGGCTATATAGAAACAGGCTTTTTTTAACGGGCGGAACGGCTCGTCCCATCCGTTAAAAAGCTGTTTCTAACTACCCTCGCATGTTGTCTGTGATGTATACGGGCCTGCTTTCTGTCGGTGCTATTCAGGAGAACGTGATGGATAGGCCAGGTTTTCTGTTTGATTGACGGTTTGACTCGTTTTTTCCCCCCCTTCGGGGTCACCGCACCGCTGCGTGCCACGGGATAGGGGGCAGGGGGCACATGACGGCCGGGTGGGTCTCCCGTGGAGCTATTCTGTCAACCAAAACATTTGTATCCTATTTTTTACTAATCCCTCACCGGCTCACCCCTCCTCTCTCTCTCTCTCTCTCTCACACACACACACACACACACACACACACACACACACACACACACACACACACACACACAACTGCGCCATGTTGCTTCGTTAGATACATTATGCCTCCCCCAGCCTGTCTAGCTTCTCATGCTGCATGGTTGGTGAGACCGGGTCCTCCTCGTGTTCTGAACCGCCAGAGAGAGACAGACGCCAGGTTCTTTGGTCATGTCTACACGGGAGGAGGAGGGGGAGGAGGGGGAGGAGGAGGAGAGTACCATCTATCGGAAACAATTACTATCAGAGGAACGACGGCAGGAGAGGAGGGCGAATCTTGGGGATTCAATTAAGATTTCTGCGTGCAGATGATCACATGCTCACCCGCTTCTATAAAAAAAAAAGAACGCTCAAAAGAGCGATCAAGTGGTTGTGCAGTCATAGAGAACTGCACACGCCAGAGAGTTTTCGTTTAAATACAATATACGCCGCCCTATAGTGATCGACTGATGATTGTCCACTCCACATCATGCTTTTTGAAAAGTTGTAGAACGTCATATCAGCTCTTATCAAGGTCTAGCCTATTCAGTATACTATATAGGCCCTATGGGTTGTTTTCAAGCAGCGAAATGCAAATATTAAAAAAATGCAAATTTGCCAAGACAACATAATTATAATACAAGATAAACATACTAATTCGTATTCGTATAGCTAATTAGCAGGCAGGATACACTACTTACTCATTCAGTCATGGGGGACATCATTGTAGACCTATATAATAGGCCTAGCAATAGGCCTATACCGGCTACCGAAGAGCGTATACTTTCACATATATTTGTGAAAGTGAAAAGTGAATAAACCTTAAAAAGAAAAGCGCAATTAAAAATGTATTTCAATTAACAGATATTTGTCAAGGGGTGCTATATTGCGATTTGGCAATTTACTTTCCCTCTGGATGGGACAAATAATATATGAACCATTTAATGGCCTTTTAGCGTCAGTAGCGTGAGGTACCAGTCCGTCCCGACCCTAACCCAGGCTAATCCCTCGTTGTGTCACTCTCTCCGCGGGGTCTTGACTTGAGGAGCCTCTTGTGGCCATTGTCCTCCTTTCTGTTGACTCAGACGCCATGAATGTAAAGGATCCCAGCTACTGTTTCCGTTAAATCGCCCATGAATTTAAAAAAGTCCAAAGTTAAACCCTTCAGTGGTGAAGTCCCCCCGCGAGGGAGCCCTATGGGGCGGATTAGAGGGGGTTGAGAAAAGGGACGGGCCTTCCCCTTTGAAGGGATTAAGTTTAGAGAGCAGACTCAGAGGATCGCTTCTGGTTGCTCTTTTTTTTTGAGGAGGCAGAAGAAACAGTCGACGGGGCTGCAGAGTTTAACTTGAAAACTGTTTAAGTTTCTCGGTAAGTCGGTAAACTCACCTCTGAACCCGCCAGACGGGAGCTGCCTCCTCCTCCTCATGGGTGACACAACAGAGTGTCGCCTGCATGGGAGCTTTTGGTTCTGACTGACGGCCATGCAAACTGAAATATAACCTATACTGTGCAAGACGGTGGAATATCATGCTGCCTATAGCCACTTTCCATTGCTGCTCGAGGGTTAATATATCCACTTGTTACTGTGATATAATGGAGATGGCCTATATGTGCGATATATACTCGCATGCTTGCAGACTATAGCCATACTGCGAGTAGAGTTGGTAATGTCCTCTATAGAGAAGAGGATTCTGATTTAATCATTTAAGGGATGGAACATGACCCCATAAATGGGAACGGTATATAGGCAATGGGCCTATTTGCACCTCTGGCTATGTAGATATGAAATCGGTGCTATCAGGTGAAGCAGGTGAAGCCTGCAGGCCCAGGGTCCACATGAAACTCACCTGACCAAAGACACAACAACTTTGCAAGTGATTCATCAAAAATAAAATAGACCAGATGACCACAGATAAAGAAACATGCATGGCTCATGCAGATTTGAAGCAGACATTTCATTTATCGAGTCTGACATTTTCTTATGCGTATCTTACGTAGGCTATATCTAAATGTCAGATTCTATAAAATACTTGAACCAGTCAATTATATTTACAATCATAAACTTTAGATTCGAAACTTCGTAGGCTTTGAGCATATAGACCTATAGTAAAGTCGGCCCGGACTCCGGTCCGGAGACAAGTTCCAAAATCTGAAGTCGAATTTTAAACAGTTATACCTTAATTTTACGACACAATTGCTTATTTGCTCCTCTATATCGAGGCCTTGTATCCGTATCCTCCTCGGTATAGTTTTATCTGTCCAGCGCCAGCTGCAACCATGAGGGCATATTGACTGTATACAGTAGATAAGACTGGGTCGGAACAACAGTGCGGATGTTGTATATTCTCTAATGGATCTCCCCATCGAACCAGAAGCATGCACACAGTAAACACTTCAAGCTATGAGTAATAGTTGTACATCGTTTAATTCAGTTATATTATATGCGCAATTAAGGTGTGTGCGCGCGCGTGCGTGCGTGTGTGTGTGTGTGTGTGTGTGTGTGTGTGTGTGTGTGTGTGTGTGTGTGTGTGTGTGTGTGTGTGTGTGTGTGTGTGTGTGTGTGTGTGGGGTCAAGCGAAGATGAAAGTCCACGGCCCCACGTGTATACGTGCGCTCCCACACGCACATACACGCACGTGCACACATGCGCGCGGCTATACACGAGTCTTGTAGACCTATATTTGTCGGAATGTATTAAAACAGTAAAATCCTCAGGGAAATACAAATGGAATGGAACGAATTAAATATAGGGGACCATTTGGTGTGAACGTGCTGTGTGTGTGTGTGTGTGTGTGTGTGTGTGTGTGTGTGTGTGTGTGTGTGTGTGTGTGTGTGTGTGTGTGTGTGTGTGTGTGTGTGTGTGCGTGCTACTGTGCGTGTTCGGGGTCCGCGTGGCGTGGGCCGTGGGGATATGACTGTATGACACTGAACAATACGTTTAAACCAATTTATGAGGCGTCAATGCGTTTATGGTTATCCTGTCCTATAGTTGACTGTCTCGTTGTGTGAGGTGGATGGATTCATGGTTCTATCCTACATCACATCACTCTGGTCGACATGACATGCTGATGTCCCTGAAAGTGATCGAATCGAATCAAAATATTACATTTATGTTGTCAAAGTGGGGTCCGGGGCGGGGACCCTCGGGGTTCCTTGCGTTGGTTCCAAATGGACCCAGTTTATATACCATAACTCTGAGGCTGAGGGTGTCATTTGGTTGTAAAATTAAACCAAATTGACCCTACTACAGGGTCAATTTGGTTCCATGTGTACACTCTCAGATATAGCTCTATAGCACCACTTCTTAACAATTAACGCAATATTGACAATCCATAATTAAATATATTGAAATTGACTAAGTGAATCAACACGTCAGCACAATATTAGCACGACACATTAGGCTACAGTGCTGCACTAAACTATAGCGAATCAATTAGCCTTACAATAATAACTTTATAGGACCTTTCAACTAGCTATAGCTCCCAATGCACGCCTCAAAGTAATATACCGTAAATCAAAATCCATTCTGTTTTGGTTTATATTTGTTTTTTCAATATCACTTATTGAGTGATAATACTTGTGGGAAATACCGAAGTGAAATAGATTTTGTAATGGCTGTGGTGCACCATGTTCCTGACAGAAATCAAATATGATTTGGCTGTGTCATCATGCATGGGGTCTAAAGCAATTATACAAAATTGCCAAAGCGTTGACAGCTGTAGGTATAGCATAGTAGACTATACAACACAGAGCAGAGCTATAGTTCACATTGTGGTGACCGGTGACCCTCATCAGACCCAAGACATCAAGCCGCCCAAAATACATATCAATTTCGTTGGTCCTTAAATGTTTAACTGGCCTATAAATTCCGTTTCGGCTAATGACGCTTGCCGACCAGAATAGAACAGATCTCACTTCTCAGTGGTGTAAACTATAAGTAGGCCTATACATTTACTCAAACTGTCTATAAGTAAATACAGTTTTGAGGTAGGTCTATTTCCATATAGGTCTATACTTTTACTTCACTACACGTATTTGGAAACTTTAGTTACAAGTTATGCCTATACTTTGTATATTTTAATAATTATTACAACGCATACATGCAATTAACACAACAGCCCTATACAAATTTCGGGCATTTGCATTGTGAGCTTAAATCTGATATTTTCAAAAGACTTTTATACATTTGAAAACATGAAATGGGACATTCTGCACAACGAGCACTTTCTGCTTTTGGTACTTTAAGTACATTTTCATTCCAATACTTTTGTAGCCTACTTTTACTCAAAGTACATTTTGAACTCTGGACTTTTGATTGTAACCGATTAGGCCTACAGTATATATATATATATATATATATATATATATATATATATATATATATATATATATATATATATATATATATAGGCTATTTATACATTGCAGTAGGCCTATTGGTACTTTTGGTACTTTTACTTAAGTAAAACATGTGAGTACTTTTTCCACCACTGACAGTTGACTGCTGTCCGGTACTTATACCATGCATGCGTGCGCTGCCTGGCGGCTCCGAAGCGCATGGGCGGTGCGCGCGGCCGTGGGAGGGGCCAGCTCACGCTCGGTTCCCACCAATAGACTGACGAGGCATTGTCATGGAAACAAGACCACCGCCTTCGCCATTGTCTCGTGCTACGCCAAGTTGATTATAAACACATGCAGCGAGCCTCGCTGCGCTGTCAAACCACGCAGCAACACACTCACACACACACAGTCACAACTCAAGAGGGAATCGAACCTGGAAGGGAGGAAAATTACAAAAAACAACAACAACTGGCGAGAGAATAACACTCGGACGATCGAGAAACGGGGGAATTATCGGGATCTTTTTTATTTTTCAAGAAAGCGAGAATTAAGAGCCTTCTGACTGTGACTGTCTCCAAAAGACGCACGGGACGCAACAGCCACCGGTCCCCTTCCTTCCTTGGAGATAAATAATCAGAAGAACCGACCGGCTTGTGTTTTTGAACTGTACTCAACCTACAGTTTCTCCACAATACTATAGCCTACATGTTTAAGATGGATTACTCCTACCTGAACTCCTACGACTCGTGCATGGCGGCGATGGAAGCGTCGGCCTATGCGGACTTCAGCTCGTGCAGCCAGGCCAGCTCGTTCCAGTACAACCCCATCCGCTCCGGGCCCTTCTCCAACCCGGGATGCACGCCTCTCAGCTCGGCCAGCTGCACGCTGGGCGCCCTGCGAGAGCACCAGCCGACACCCTACTCCACAGGTCATCCATCATTCTATAGTCTACTATATTATTATTTCAAAACATATAAAAACTATTTGCCGTAATAAAAAACAAAACAACATTCCCAGAAAAAGCTTTTTTTCCCCCCGGTGAATTAAAAACAAATTAAATTATTTCTCCCCCCATGAAGAATTCAAAGAAAAATCTAAGAAATCACATAAATTGCCGCGCCGCGTTGTGAGCTTGTAGATCGGCTATTTTCACTATAGTTTCAGTCCAACAGACTCAACTTTTACTTTCGTCTATGAATAGTCTTGATTGATCCAATTAAGGCTAATTCTGTTCCATTCTACAGCTATTCTTCTTTCTATTCTGATTACATGCATTCTTTTTTGTTTTGCTCTCTGGTCTTGTCTTCATTTCTATAGCTTTATTTAATAACTTGTAGGCTATTTCGAGCATGAAGGTCAGTTGCATTTTCCATCTCTCTTCCCTATATGCGAATACAACCATATTTCATATAGGCCTATAACTCTTTAATTAAAATAGCCTATAGGCCTATATATATAGGCTTTCTGTATATTTTGGTACAACATGTTTGGTTCGCGGGTTCCATTATTCAAACGATGTGCCTAATTGATTTAGTGATAACATGCATTTTAGTGTCAGTGTCGATGGAAATTAAATTACTGCGGAATCTATCGAAAGGGGCGAATAATCTTTCATGGCTCAATTCAATTAGCTGTCAACTGTCAAGTAAATCGCAGCGATGCTCATGCTATCCGTCTGAGGATTGAAATTTTAAACGCAGTAATAATGATGAAGTAGGCATATGTGGAACTGGCGTTTCTATATGAATGGAATCTCAAAGCTATAGGATGGTTAATTTAAACACATTCCATACATTTAAATATAGGCTAATAACCAACCTTAAATTAGTTTAACACGAATTGCAATGAATTAAAAAAGTGACGTCTCTGTTTAATCATCTTGCATAAGCACACCTGTTGATTGATAGTGTCTATACCCATGACAGAATAGACATGAAGCACTGACGGTTGACACTTGAAGCTATACATTTGTATAATCGTTTAATAAATAAATGTCACGTTTTCCATGAAGAGAAACAATTAATGTCTCTTATTTAAAAACACATTGGCTTCTGCTATTTTTATTCCCCCCCCATGCTGGATTCAAATTGAAGATACAAATAGGCCTATACGATCCTTAGATCCTGTACTTGAGTATTGAAATTATATGTCTAACATAAACATACACAACAAACATATATATGTTGTTGCCATTTCCAATGTATTGTTTTATTATTTTCTTTTTTTTCATCGAAACACCATTACGCACATGCAGCAGCGTGCACGTCCACCGGAGATGGAGATTCTATAGCACGCATGCTCTGAATGTATTCATGTTTTTGCCGTTTTAAACTCCTAATAGGCTGTATGGATTAAACATATAATGCATGTCTTTGCATTCACACAAAAACATCGCCCATAGGCCTATTAAAAAAAGTAAAGTAAAGTAAAATACAAATCACTCAAATCTCACCTAATTATTAGTAGCCTATATAGGCAATATAGTTAGACTACTATGTTACGGCTTTAGTTTGTCTGAAATTCGATTAAATAAATACAAGAT
Organism: Protomyctophum bolini; assembly: GCF_963924005.1. Taxonomy (NCBI): domain Eukaryota; kingdom Metazoa; phylum Chordata; class Actinopteri; order Myctophiformes; family Myctophidae; genus Protomyctophum; species Protomyctophum bolini. The sequence goes on along the minus strand of NC_137870.1, from coordinate 16,829,477 downwards.
AATGAAGGACCAAATTAACCCGAATAGCATTATAGAGGCCTATGATATAAGGCTTTTGAATACGTCAACGAACTACATATTTCTAAAATACATCTAAAATAATGCGTTTATTTAAAGTCGTCGTATATTTTTACATTCCCCCCTCACAGTTCCGTACAAGTTCTTCTCAGACCCGTCGGGTCTGAACGAGAAGCGCAAGCAGCGTCGCATCAGGACCACGTTCACCAGCTCGCAGCTCAAGGAGCTGGAGCGCGTGTTCGCGGAGACGCACTACCCCGACATCTACACCAGGGAAGAGCTGGCGCTCAAGATCGACCTGACGGAGGCCCGGGTACAGGTGAGAACAATAGGGCTCTATACCCGGCAGTGGTCCGGGCCGGGACTACCAGTGGTCCTTGACGGGGTGGCCCCCTGCAGGCTATAGCTATGGAGAGTTCGTAACCAAATTGACCCTTATTTTATAACTCTTGAGAGTGTAAATTAAAATGAAACCAAATTGACCCTTACGGCTCTCAAGAGAGCAGTTGAGTGAGACGAATAACCATCTAAGTCCATCATTTATACTGACCCCTCACCGAAAAGGCCTATCAGCCCTCACCCCTTATATATATACATTATAGATAATTAGTATGGACTTATATGGTTATTTGTCTTATTGATAAACATCTGCATTATACTTATACGGTATAGGCCTAAGATAAGCATACACAATTAGAGAATGTAGAAGAATTGTTATTTTGATCAACTTTGTCTGTTTATCTCTCCTATGCCTACATCAATAAATACAGCTCTTATGAGCTTGTATATCTGCTATTTTTGAATAGCCAAAGTATAAACCAATGGTTAAAGTGGATACAATCTAAATTGAGTCTGACAAAGTGACAAAGATACTTTCCCATCTTAATGGGTTAAACCTCAGGGCTCTATGCTGGTGTATTTTCAGTTTTCTGTTATTGTGGCAAAAGCTTTTGCTGAAAAATAGTCAATTGTGTGTGTATGTGTGCAGCTTGTCGATCTGGTATTTTCTGCAAAAGCTTTGCCCACAATACGGATGCTGGGGATTAAGGTTAACACTGATGGTTTTACTTAAATGTACGGGTTGGCTACTCAGATTATTATTATTTTACTGAAGTAAAAGCAATACCACAATGTAGAAATAATCTGTAAATATATGCTCAATGCTTTACCAAAAGTGACTCATAATACAATTGGTCATATTATTGTATTGTATTGTATTGTTTAAATCTGCAATGTAACTATAGTAACTATAAGGCTGTCAAATATTGTAATTGTAGTGGAGTAAAAAGTAAAATAATGTGCCTCTGAGATGTAGAAGTATTATACAAAAATGGAAATACTCAAGTAAAGTAATAGTAGTAGTAGGTCTACCTCAAAATTGTAAAGTACAGTACTTGAGTAAATCCACTTTGTTACTTTCCACCAAATCCCCCTGGAAGAAACAGTGTGTGTGCATATAATCACATCGTGTGAAATTGCTCCACATGTTTCATAGGCAGAATAATATATTTGATTAATTCCAGACAGTGACAGTTTGGTGTCGATATGAGAGCAAATCAAGTTTACTTTTCTTTCATATCCATTCTATGCTCTGTTTGGTTTCAATTACAGCCCTTAATGGATCTTGTTGAAACATCAAGTTAAACGATCTTTTCTCCTCGTCTTCAACTAATTAATTTAGCCCTGTGTGAGTGCAATGAACACAATCAATTTATATACTGGGCTTCATGTTGAAATATTCCAATCAAAGCTGAAATCCATAAGTTGTGGGCCTCCCCAGCCACGATTCAAACCCCAGTCTCCTAATTTCCTCGCCAAATTTCTATACCACTGTAAGAGGGAGGGCAGAGATACTGCTTCAGGGTCACCAGGGTCTAAAATGTGTCAGTGGAAGAGCAGGGAGACATACTCAAATGAAGTAGTATTTCATTGATTCCAATTCAGGATTGCAGCTTTAAATGACCCTGTTGTGTCTCCACATATGTATGCTCACTCTCTCTCTCTCTCTCTCTCTCTCTCTCTCTGTGTTCCACAGGTGTGGTTTCAGAACAGACGGGCCAAGTTCCGTAAGCAGGTATGCCAAGATGATAAAGTAGCATGTATAAAAGTATAATTATGTTATTTCTTCTGTACACCCTAAATTATTATTCTCCCCACCCATATTTTCTGCACACCCCTCTCACTCTCTATCATTTTATTTCCAACATAACTTAATCGTTATTTTGAATTTAATTTCTTTATTAAATTTGTTGATTATTTTTTCCATGTGGAGGAGCGGGCAGCCAATGCCAAGTCTGGTCCCAACGGTTCGGGAGGCGGCGGTGGCGCCGGGAGCGGAGCCAACAGCGGCGGCGCCGGCGGGAAGAAGAGCGGAGAGCCGCGAGGCTCCTCCTCGGACGATGACGAGTCCAAAGAGTCCACCTGCAGCCCCACGCCCGACAGCACTGCATCCCTGCCCGGCTCGCACAACGGCAACATGGGCAGCCCAGCCAGCTTGAGCCCCAGCCCCGCCCCCAGCGGCTACGCCGTGAACCCCTCCAGCTCCCCAGTGCTCCAGGGCCTGAAGCCCCCCAGCTGGCCCAGCCTGGGGCCCTCCAACCCGGCCATGGCCCAGCCCGCCACCCAGACTCAGGAGATCCTGAAGGCCTGGCAGCCGGCGGACAGTATGACCGGGCCCTTCGCCGGTGTCCTGTCCTCCTTCCACAGAAAACCCAACCCCACGCTCAAGACGAACCTCTTCTGAAGCCGCCCACCACCCCCTAAACCCCACCTCTCCAAGGCCGGGGACAGACGGACGGAGGCGAACGTTTCTGTCTGTTGCCAGAGTGGTAAAGAGGAGCGGGGAAGAGACATGTTCATTCACGATTATAACCCTGAAGTCGCCGTCATAGTCTCCTTAGTTCAGTGAGGTCCCTGGTTTTGGCCTCTGCTCTCCGATTTAAACAACTGTCACGGTTAAATTCCAGGAAGGCCCTGCTGATGGCATAATGGGACTTTATGGACAGAGTGGATTAAATCAGTGGTTCTCAAACGTTTTCATATGAAGGACCCCCAAACTGTATTTGTCCACGGACCCCGCCCATTTGAAAAGAGCTTGTGCCAGGGACACCCATTTGTCAAGATTTGTCAGAATTCCTCAAAAATAGAAGATCTACCAGCTCACAACACGCTGCGATGTAACGCATGAGCTTGTAGATCAGCTCTTGTCGAATAGCCGATAAATAAGTATCATTATTTAAACTCTTCCCTCATTTTGCTGGTGACCCCTCAAGGACCCCTGGGTTTTACCTGCTGGACCCCACTTTGAGAACCAGTGGATTAAATAAACATGCAACAGACATGGGTACTGTATACCACACCTCACATCTCTAACCCGACATTGATCCTGTTCGCCACTATTCCTCTTCTGACTGAAGCTCTCTGCCGAGCCACCGCCACAAGCCAGTTTGAACGTCGATGATGGCCTCAACTCAGCCCACAACAGAGACGAAATGTCTCACTGCATAATTCTAACTCTCTACCAAGTACCTAACCGTTCCTTTATCGATGACCTGACAGAAACTGTCCAAAATGAGTGTTGAAATGGATTTTTGGGTGTTGGACATTTCACCATGCAGTGTGTACGTTACTGCCGTAACGACCTTAACGACAAAAACCCAGACAGACGTCCAGCATCCATATGTCCACCCGTCCGTCCGTCCGTCTCCCCCCTCCCCCCCACACAAACACACAGGTCCACCCATAGTGACAATTGCAGATCCACAGAGTGTCGGTCAGGAATGTTTTAAAGCAGAAATCTAAACACACGCCAGAGGGGAGACAAAACCCACAGTTACCATGCTGCAAGCACAACTTCCTCTAAGCCCCAAAGAGGGACCCAGGGGGGACCTCCCAAAATCCGCTTGCCAAGCAGAACAGGGCATCCCCCCAAATCCAATTAGACCTACAAGACCCCTCCCTGAGCTGTCTATTTCCTTTCCCCTGCCATGAATCCTTTATTTACTGTATCAAGTCGTTTTCTATACCCCCCAGGGCTTGCCATGTCCCTGTCCTGTCCGTGTCTGCCCCCGACCCAAATAGTATTCTACACTGTAAAATCCGTAGCGTTAATTTAACTTACAGGCACTTATGGGCACTTAACTTACTAAATGACCCTGACGGGTCTATTTGGTTCTATTTGTACACTCTCACGGTTAAGTTATCGTTCAGGATTTAACAGTGTACCCATCCATTAAGGTTATTCCTTCCATCTCCATCTCACCCCTTTATTTCTCCCAACTTACGTAGCTACTAAACAGCGGGCACTTCAGAATAGACGGCAGCAAGTCGTTGGTCTGGGTATTTCTATGATTTGAGGGTTGTAACGGCATGTCCATCTTGTCTTATTTTGTACCCCCCACCACACACACACAGTTTTCTGCTGGTAAAATGTCATACTGATCCCGCTGGATTTTTCTGTCACATCATGCCTCTCAAATATACCCCTCACCATGACAAACTTAAAACTCCACATATAATTTCTCCAGGGATCTACACTACGGGACCCTATACTTTTCGCTCTACACTAAATATCTTTCAACCGAAAATAGCCAACGTATAAGCTCACAATTGTGATCGGCATTGTGAACTTACATCACAGTCATTACACCTCCCACCCTGTCCCTCTCAACATGCAGTATCTGCCCAGTCCCATCATGGGCTGGGTTTAATTATCCCCTGGCTGCGGTGGAAATATCTGTTGGGAATCATGCATGTTACATGGCCTATAACAGAAAAGCAGTGCAGAATAGTTGTTGACAAAATTCCCCAATTTCCTATAGGCTACTTAAAAAGCCATTTTCACGTTGATTTTGTTACAATTGACTCTTGCGCGAAACTGTGCAAAAAAAATATTATAACAAATTTCTACTGCCTTGAGCAGTTGCTTGTGTATCATGACGGCCTGTAATTAATGAATTGTGATTTCCTTCCATGAGACTGGAACAAAGAAGAGGTTAAGAAGAGGTTTTTGGGAAGGGCTGGCGGCTGGCCTGGATATCTAATTGAAAAGCAAGGATGTGTATTTATTGATATTTGATTTTTTGTCAGTGACCAACTGACAACTGAGGGAATATCGTTTTTTTTAACTGCAACATAAAATCTTGTGACTTGAAAAAATATTCTGTAATTAGTAATATAAATAGATAGAATTTCTTTCCCTTTTATTTCTTTGACATTGCTTTAATGATTTAATTAATTGGAGAGTGGTCCAGTATGTCCATTAAATTATGAACGGAGGAGACCTCTAGAGAATGATAAGTTATAGTAATATCCTGCATATTCAGTCTAATAAAACTACATTATGGAATTTTAATGGTCTGGATTCTTAAACCTCAAGACACCTTTTTTGATATGGCTCTTATAGGTTATCTTGCATAAGTTTTATTTGGTACAAATATATTTAATTTATTCTTTAATGCATTTTATTTACCTCTTTCTAATTTGCTTTCTTTTTAATATTTTTCTGTGAAGCGCAGAGTTGAGTTGCACCTGATGTATGAAAAACCCTATAGAAAATAAAGCTTGATTGACCGATTTATACTAACAGTAACAACAAGTGACTTAGGTCAATTGTATCCAAAGCATTCCACATGAATTAGAACGATGAATATTGAATATTTTGTTGTAATTTCTCAGAATGAAGAACACTGTCCTTTGTTATCAATCACCAAATTAAAGCTCAGTCAGTGAAATCCGGTCTTAAGGGATTTTTCACATAGGCCTACAGATGAACAAAACTCAGGCTCTTTTTTTATGCTTGTAGATCAGCAGTCATGCAATCATTATGTGCAGATCGGAGTCAAACTGAAATGAAATGCCAACTCCTACAATTCCAAGTTCAGTTCAAATGTGATTATTTTTGGGGTTGTGGCCTGAAAAGGTTCGGAACCCCTGGCCTAGAGGGCTAAATACAATGGCAAAGGGCGAAGCGAACCCAAATGGCTTTGTGTTAACATTGAGCAAACTACAAAGTGGACAAGAAGTGAACCGTATACTCAACACCTCAGGAGGTGGTGTGAGTATGGTTAACTTCAAAGGGTGTCAGTCATACAGGTCTGGTTGGTTTGCTCTATATTATGCTCTGAGTCCACTTCAGGGACTGGAAATGTCCAAGTGTGAAATGTTAATCAAAACAGTTAATAAAAATGGCAAAAAAGTTTGGGCATAAGAGGTAAAGCAAGATGGGTCCTCTAGTATTTCTGTCTCTACCGAAGGCTCTGGCCTGACAGCACGTCGCGTGTTCGAGTCCCATTCATGACCTTTTCTGCATGTCTTTCTCCCTCTTTCCTGTCTGTCTTCACTGTAACTTATATCAATAAAGGCACAAAAGCCAAAGACAAATCTTTTTTTTTAAAAGAAGAAAAAAAAGATAGAATTGTAAAACTGAGCTATTAGTTTTATTTGGAAAAGATCACATAGTCAACACATTACATTAACTTAACACAACCAAAGGAGTACAAGGTACGAAGACGAGACACACACACACACACACGCACGCACGCACACGCACACACACACACCTTTCTACATTTTAAGGCTGTTTGACGCCTGGCTGTTAAAACATAAATGAAACACACAAACAGCTGTGTACAACACACACACACACACGACAGCCTGATTTATACTTAGTCGTACGACAGTGTCACGCGCCGAAAAACTGCGGATCTACAAGATCTACAAGAATTGGCCGGTGCCAATTTTCAAGTGACATCGTCGTCATATGACATCGTAAGCTGTGAATTAAGCACGAGGAAGGATTGAAGCATGTATTCTGCCTGGATACAACAAAACATGCTTGGAGGAGAGGAGACCATACCACACACCACATTATCAAAAGTAGCAGATCCACAAGTTCATTATGCGGCACGAAGCAGCACGTTCCGAGCTTCTAGATCTGTTACATTTGCCATCTTGAATTTGAATCCGGAAATGTAAAAGTTTTTGACCTGACAGAGACAAGACAATAGTTCAACCTTTGGAGAGAAGCACTGCTCTTCCGATCCTCTTGGCTGTGTCTGACAAGCCGGTAATTTACAACCACGAGAAGTCCATGTTTACCATTGTTATTTGTGCACGAGCACAGCAACGATTGATAGGTTCGAACGATGCGCCCGGCAACCAACGCTGCGTGTGAGGGCGCTATGGATGGACATGATATCCAAAACTTCCCTCTCCTGCTGGGTGGTCAGATGGGTGGGCTGCGAACGCTTTTGAGATTTTCAAGTGGGCCCTGGTCGAAAAAAGGTTGGAGAACTACTGAATCACAGAGATCTACTGATCTTCTATGAGGGGCACGATGGGGAGAAGATTGAGAACCTACAATGGCCATAATAAAACCTCCAGTACTTTAGTTTAGTAGGAAAAAAATAAGAAATGGCACACTGAGATTTTGGCACCTGGAGGTATTGCCATAGGAAATGGCAAGGCAATGAGACGGCACTATTATTAGACAAAAAAACCTAAGAAAAAAAGAAAAGGACAGTCTGGATACAAATATAAACATATAATTCACCTCAGTAACAATACAAGTTACATAAATGTTAACAATGAAGTAGAAAATTGATTTTCACTTGAACTGACTGTCCCCCTCCAACCCCTTTCAAACTGAGCATCTACCATTTAGTTTAGTGATCAGCAGCACCACCTGCAGGTTAAATGAGGAACAACAAAAACAATTGTGCCGGCATCCACAGCTTGGAAAATAAATAAAAAACTTTCAACCTCCTGCGTTTACCCAGTCAATGGCTTTTGTTGATCTTGTTCAATGTGTTTAATTGATAAATGCTAATGCAGAATGTCTTTCTAATTTCCTAAAATAATGTTCTAGTTTAGTTTTTGTCCAGGACACTGACAATGCGTTAGTGTTCTGCTTATGGTTATTCATCCGGTTGGGGACGTATAATATTAGGAAATGTATTCAACTGAGGGCACACATAAAATCCTACAATGCGTCACAATGCGACTAAGTCTGCTGTTTTCTCAATAAAAAAATAAATAAAATACTGAAATGCCCAAAATGGGGACACCAGTTTGAAAATGGTTAAGAAGTCAACCTCTACTGGATATTGTGATTAAAACGTATATATAGAATAGGTCTAATTCCAAGGTAAATATTCACACAAACAAATAACACAGAACAAAAAGAAACATTTTAAATTAATCAGTCAAATATTTTCATGTTCGATATGAGTCATTACTCCATAAACATAAATGTCCAGGCAGATAACTGAAATGTCAATAGAATCACGTCTTATGAAATGTCTACTTCACTTTGTTATAGCATTCATTGTAGTTTTTCCAGTATTTATAGGCTATAATATCTGCTTGTAAGTTGTTGAACAGTCAACCACTACTGTACCACTGACTGCGCCAGGTACTGATTAATCCTATGTCTCTGCTTACATTTGATTAAGTCTAATAATTCACTTTACTTACTATTATCATTGATACTAAATGTCAGGAAGGGCCATGGCACTTGTGGTGAGAACCATAAGAAAGGCTAGATGACTCACCCACGCTGCTGGCCAATGGAGAGCGACGTCGCTACGTGGCGTCCATCTTACTCCGGTGCAGCTCGCTCACTCATAACATTGTGTCTGGTGCTTTTTAAATAACCATAACTTGTTCAATTCTCAACCGATTTTCAAACGGTTTGGTTTGTTATAAACGTCTGCATACTATGCTTTTATATGACGTTCATATAAAAAAACAACATTAACCCCTAGGCTACGGAACCCGGAATAAACGGAATTAATCAAAAAATATAAACATGCCATAAACGGAAGAAACGGAATGTATTGACTGTCAGTTATTTGGGTTTCAACGGAGCTAATATCGCTAATGTTGGATGTAATCTACCAAAAATTCCGCGCACGCGCGCCGTCTCTATGTGCGTCGCTGTGAAAAATGTGATATTTTGCGATGTTTTGGGGTTGATTTGAGTTTAATTTGACTTAGTTATAAAAAATATAGCATATAGCTTAGCATCCCCGAGAGTCACTCTAGTGAGGGGGTCAAGATACTGCCGGATGTTGATGATCGTTGAACCGGAAGTGACTCCCATAGATTCCTCTATTTTTGTCAAAATCAGCATAATGGTGCATTCTCGCCATCTGGTGGCAATACCGGAGAAGACACTAGGGTTGTCATTGTCATTTAAACGATCTATTCAAACCATCAGATCTTTCTATTAATGTTAAAATGATGAATTAAAAATTTGCCAATTTGTTACCCAAATAAAAAAATTGGGATTAGTAGTCTAAGGGTTTTAAGCAGATAAGCATCCTGATGAATCCTAGCCACGTTGATAACGTTTGTAATAAACCAACCCGTTTGTAAATCTGTCAAGATTTGAGCGAGTTATGAGTATGTTTGTTTGAGCTGCCATAGCACATACTGTACTGTAGCACCAGAGCAAGATGGCCGCCGGGAAAACTACGTCGGAGACTCCGCCTTGAGCCATCCAGCCTTCATATATGTCAATTGTGAGAACACAGGAAGTGTCTCGCAGGTGTCAACAAAGTGTCAGTCGCAGCGTCACAGTGCAGGTCTGGTTGGTTTGCTCCATATTCCCTTTATCATTGAAAAGAATAAACAAACAATAAGTGCCATTTGAATGACATTGACAGTACACACAGTCACTGTCAGGCACAAACCCATTTATGTCCATCTATTTGTTTATACATGAATGCCTTAAGCCCGACACACACCGGCTGCGTCCCCCGTGCGGCGCCGCGCGGCGCACACAGCCGCCTCCATTATTTTCAATGAACCTAACGCACACCGGCTCCGTCCTCCGCGCGGAGCCGCGCCGTGCCGCGCCGCCCGGCGCGCCGATAGAACACAGTTCTATTTTCCAGGCGGCCGCGCAGCAACGCGCCGCGCCGCAGACGGTCGCAGCCGGTGTGTGGTGGGCTTAACTTATACTTTGGTGTATGACAGTGTCATGGAAGCGATCTACAGGCTCGTAGATCGTCAATTATTTTGAAAAGTTTAGTTTTATGGGTTTTATAAATATTGAACCGATGAAAAGTATTAACAAAGAGCTTGTGGCTAAACAATAACTGCATCCATTGGAACACAGGTTATTATTTTCCTTTGGACATTCAAGGTTTCCGCCCGACAACGACGGCACAGGAAATACAAGTTGTGCTCATTTTGCATCCTGATATGACAAGCAATCAGGGCATGGACTCGCTCAGCTGTGTCCTGATGTCACCGTTTCCAGCCGGCCTCCATCACACAAGCAGATCTTCTCCTGTGGTTTAGTTAACGCTTGAACGCTCGTTAAGGAGATGGGCGCGATATACTAATATACTAACTTTCTGTAGTATTAACGGGAACATTAGCTAGACTTCAGATGTCACGAACAGTTGCTCGTCGCTAAAGATTTAAAACGAGCGGGTGAAAACCATGGAGCGAGATTAAAAAAAAAAATAATTACAACCTGGTTCGGGCTCTCGTGACAACCAATCCCATCGGCATGCTTCCCAGGACGAATTGAGAGAATAACAAACTGAAAGCATCAGGATCGGAGGGAATAGAAGTCGAGAGAGCGCAGGCAGTGAGATTTCCTCTCAGGTGTGGTGTGTGTGTGTGCGATTTCTTGCCATCTCTTGACGGCGAACATGTCATTAAATGTCATCTCTGTGCAACGGGGTAGTCACCCTCTTCGTCATGACTATCACGTCGTCTCGCTCTGCGACTGTCTAATTCCTCGAGCTCTTAAAAGCAACCGTCACTGTAGTGATCTGAACAACTGAAATGATTGTCATTTAAATAAAGACAGTCCTCGATGATGACGGCTGCCACCAAAAACAACATACACAATCTGAAGAGCAATAAAAATAATAAAAATGAAAAGAGGAAGTTGATTGAACAAGTGTTCCTTGAAGTAGAAAACGGAGTGCAATTTCTCTCAGAAGGCACAGTCTGGCATCAATTGGCACATCCCACAACCCAGCTCAGCACAGTTCAGTTCAGTTTAGCTGGGGATTTTGACCTGTTTTAACCATTTATAAGCCCTAGATACTTCGTCATGGCGAAAATAGCGGATGAATAAGCTCACAATGTGTCACAGATGCGACACATTGTGAGCTTGTAGATCTGCTATTTTAGCAAATTCTGAAAAAAGTTTTTTAAATGTTTTATAACATTGGGAACGCCATGGTTAATGTGGTTTAAGGACTTGGTTGACGACGACGCAAAGATGTTGTGAGACAAGTTGCAGACCACAACCAGGGGGCGGGGCAGGGGGGGGGGGCTTTACTTCTGTGGCTGCTGTTGCCGCAGGCTCTCCAGCAGGATGTGCTTGTGGGCGGGGTCTAGGACCCCGGCCTCCTCCAGGTCCTCCTCTGTGATGTCACTGAGGGGGGGAAAGATAGCATGCGATTGGATGAGACGAAAGGAGGAACTATACATCTCGTCTTCTGGCCGCCCCACAGTCGCGTCGAAAACCTCCCGATAAGTAAATGAGACAGAATGGCTGCCTGATGCATGCCGAAAAATCGTTAGTTACATGAAGAAGGTGTAAAATTGCCATGTAACAGGTCCCGCGAATGTTATTTCATTAACCAAAAACATGAACTGAACAAGTGGCGATCATATTGTTTATAGAAATGAGCCGCAAATCAAGCTTGTGCAAATCCAAAACGCAGCCTGGAAGAAGAATCCGAGATATTAGGATTCTAAAAACTCAGTTCCCATAGACAGCATAAGCCAGCGGACATTTCACTTCCGCTTTTTTCCTGTTCTTTTCCCCATCGCACCGGAACCGGAGTGTTAAGAGCGAGTGCAGTACAGAGTTGTGAAGCGTAATCAATATATATATATATATATCCATGTTGCCATCAAATGAGTTAATGAAGTATGAATTTGTGTCTGTCTGTCTGTCTGTCTGTCTGTACGCGTGCACACGTGTGTGTGCCATGCGTGTGTACCTGAGGAACTCCAGGTCGTCCCAGCCGTTGTGCAGCAGGCCCCCCTCATAGCACTCCAGACCCAGTCTCTGCAGCCACTCTCCTACTGAAGACTCCCCCACCGACAGAGAGGAGCTGCTGCTGCCCCACAGCGCCCCCTAGTGCACACATCACAGAATATGAAATACATCATGTAAATAAGGTGGTTGAATGGAGTGATAACGCTCTCATCATTAACACAAAAAAGACAGAAGAGATTGTTTTTGGTACACCACCAGAGATACACAGATCCCCCATTACTATTCATGGTGAACCGATCAACCAGGTATGTTCGTACAAATATCTAGAAGTAGTAATAGACCTTCTATTGTCATGGAGTGTTTTTCAGTACTGTAGTACCACCTGGTATGGATGTTTGTCTGCAGCCCTAAAGTCACAACTGCTGCAACAACTGAACATTTGTTCAAAGATTGTTGGACAACAACTTCAGAAACTTTATACATCCACGTATGATAACAGCACCCTAAGGTTAGCAAGGAATATCACCTCTAATACTTGTGTTGAATGGAGAATATAGGTTGCTACTTTCAGGAATGAGATATGGTGTACCAGCATACAATAAGGTCAGACTAAAGAGGTCTTTTGTCCACCATTCGACCTTGAGGCTTAATCAGGAGTTGTAGTAGCCACAGGATAATCTAAGAGGTGGATATTGCTCTTGTCTTCATGTCTTTATGTATGTAAATTGTCTTGTTCTTTGTGTTATGTCAAATGTGTGTATATGTGTTCTGCATACTTGGCTACTGTGTCGCAAGACAAATTTCAGTGTGAACTGACAATAAAGTACTATATCATATCATCACAGTGCTGTTGGGTGGACCAACCCTTTATCTCCGGAAACCGTTACTTTTCGGGAAATGGAGGGAAATCTTCTCTCTTATTATGATGAAGTAGTACGACAGTAATTTACATCACAACCCCGTGTAAATGCATCATATAGTTAGCACATCACCGTGGAACACAGACTCAAACAGTACATTAAAATGTGTACTGTAATTATAGTTACTTCTATATTTATCTACATTATAGCATTACAATGTTTGTGAATCACTGGATTTTCTGCCAACATTGAACTCTGGTGCCGTCGCTACCAGACGGATGCATGGAAATGCCCGAAATTCACCCAAATGAACCAGAAGTAAAAGTCGTCCATTACTAATCTGCCGGTCGTAACTTGAAAAGTCATCAGAAGCGTTAATATTGTAACCCCGAGGTACCGATGAATGAAGGGAAATGTGTGTCTCTATGTACAGTATGTACATGCAATGTATGTCTGTTTAGAGTACGACCCAGTCACACACACATTGACCACTTGCACACACACACACACACAAGCCCAAATAAGCAACTAAACTAAACCCAAAGTGGCTTCTAATGAGCAGACTTTGGCGCCACTGGCCTTCACCTCTTCGGGGAGGTCCTCAGCGATGCTCTCCGTGATGGGGTTTCGCGGGGGGAAGGTGCGACAGGCGTCCAGGCCCAGCCCCAGCCCCCCTAAACCGCCCTGGCTCCTGAGGAGGGGCGGGGCCGAGGGGGCGCGGGGGGGCTGCGGCCCTCCTGAGAACTCGCTCTCGCTCAGAGTCTTGGCCATCTGCAGCACCGAGCACGACTGGTCGTCCAGCGCCCCGCCACCCCCGGCCCCTCCTCCTCCGGCCCCTCCCCCCCGCCGGAATCCCTCCCCCAGGGCGCCGAACGGCGCGCCGACAGCTGAGGCGTTGGCCGCCGGGATCCTGACCTCCGCCAGGTCCGGGTACAGGGGGCGGGTTTTGGGGAAGGGCGAGGCGTCGGCAGGCGCCGCCACGGGGGTGGCGACCGCCATCTCCAGGGCCCCTTTGGGGAGCGGGGGAGGGGGGAAGTCGGGCGGCGGGCGGTTCAGCGTGCTCCCGACGGCGCCTCCTCCACCTCCTCCTCCTTGCGCGCTGGGCGCAGTGCAGCCGTCGTCCTCCGAGGACCCCTCCTCGCTGATGGTGCGCACGGCATGCCCCGCCGCGTGCCGGCGCGGGTGGGACGGCCCCGACGGAGGTTTGTTCCGCGCCCCGGCCCCAGCCGACGGAGGGGGAGGGGCTTTGGCTGCCGGGGCAGTGGCGGCGGAAGGAGACAGCGATGGGAGGAGCTCCGGCGACATGGCGGCCGCCGATTGGTTGGGGACCCCTTCCAGGATGTAGTAGGCGGGGTTGTTGTAGCTGTTCTTGCAGACGGATGGATCGCCGTCCGACGGCTCCTGTTTAGACCTGAACACAAATACAGTACATGCATGTCAATACAGAGTCGGATGGCCATGGACTGTTACTCTAGATCAGGGGGCTATGGGGCTTCAACGAACCCCTTAACAGAGAGAGATAAAAAAGCAGGGACCCCTGTCACATATTTGATTCACGTTAAATGTGTGTTTCCAGTCATTTACAGGCTCAATTATCTGGCTCGGTACTTGGTTTGCTTTCCCCCCCCTTGTACAGTAAACCTCTTTGCACGAAAATAGCAGATCTTCAAGCTCACAACTCGTAGATCTGCTATTTCTGGCTAATGTTCCCCCAGAATAGGGATGTGAGGGTTCAAGTGGTTAATGTAAGTCGCTATCACACAGAGCTATTCGAGCAAATTGCTCGATATTATCTTCGCATAATCGCTCCCCCTGTTGTACCCGTATAGGTAATCAATAATGTGTGTACTTTGTTGGTACATGTAAGTGCATTTGGTGTGTCCTCTATGCGTTGTGTGTGTACATTGCGAGTTTGTCAGTAAATGCGTGTGTATGCCTTGTGCGTACCTTGTGACAGTCTCGTCCTTGCCACTCCTCTCTCCTTCCTCACTGAGTTTCCCCAGTTCTCCAAGAGGCTTACGGCCCAGAGACGGCCTAGACAATCACAACATATCAGTGTGGATAAAGCTGTTATCTCTGTCATCTTACAGTACACCACTGGTTCCCAGTGGGTCGCGGACACATTTTTAAGGGGCACAAGTACATATCCCTAAATATCAATTTTTTCCCTAACTTGTGCAATGTCTTAGTTTTTCCGCTCCAACGTGTGGCTTTGTGTGTAAAAAAAAAGGCAGATCTACATTTTAGACTTTGTTGCTTCACAAAAAACATTTTGGCAGTGACAATAAAACATCTCTTTAGGCTTAGGGGGTTGGGCATATAACTAAGGGTTTCTGTCTGTTGTATAGTAAGCCGTGCACCAAACTGCATCAAGTGCAAAAATCAAACCTGTGGAAATAAAACAAGAATGCAATTTTTTTTTAAATATAAAACAAGACGGTATACTGACTTGACATATTCATGTCCGGTTCTAGGAAGCATGGTGCTCTTCCCCTTGGGACCCCCGGTCTCATCTTTGTCCACACTGATCCACTCTGTAGCACAACAACACACAGCATTATAACCTACACCGTTCACTGAATGTAGGACAGTCATTTTGACGTTTATCCACAATAAATTAGGGCAGTGGTGCTGATACATTCTGCTGTAGCAGAATCTGTCTTGAGAGATTAACCCCTAACTGCTCCCGATGACCAGATTGGTGCCTCGCATGGTTTCCTCTGCCATTTGGTGTGTGAATTAAGAATGCCAATGTTCCCAATGGATCCGATGCAGTTATTATTTAGTCACAACTAACTGAAAAATAGCCGATTATAAAATCCAGACACACTTAAACCTTCACTTTAAAAAAATCTGTATCCCAAAATAGCGTATGTACAAGCTCACAAAGCGTCACATTGTAACGCGTGACTTTTGTGTGACACTGTAGAAATACGACGATAATGTATGAAAAAATAGAAAAAACTTGAAAAACAGAGATATGCAAGGTTTCTGCCTGACAGTAAAGATATTTCATATTTTTGTGAAGTATCCTGTAGTAATCCTGCTCTCCCTCCATATTTGGGCATTGCTGACGTCATCAACATAACACAACTGCTCCAGACCGATCGTACTGAATAACTGCTAACTTGCATAATAACTTCAGTCTAGGACTTAGGTCAAAGATATACAGACCATTGGATGTGGAGTCTAATGGTGTGTTCACACGGAACTACAGACAGACACACTGGCAGACAGACAGACAGTTACCATAGAGCCGCTCCCTGGTTCCCATCCTCTCGGAGGGGACTCGGACCCTCATGGAGCCCCGGATGTTGCCCGTTTCCTCCCCGCGGTGGGACAGGTACGTGTGGAACTGTTGAGCTGTGCTGCCTATCATGGACTTCAGAGCCAACACACACTCTCCTAGACACACACACACACACACACACAGTGTAAATACAATTCTCTGTTCAAACTTCAAACAGAAAAACGCACGGCAAACAAATCCTTTAGGAATTTGCATTGTGTGAAGGTTTCACCCTAGCTTGAATTAGTGCCACAACTAACGATAATCTGCTCGCTTATTCGAGTAAGCAATGCAATTAATTCACATCATAAAATGATGCTTAAATGCCTTCTTAAAGAGCAAAATTATGCTTAATGTTATTACAATCTTGAAAGTGCTTAACATGTTTAATACAATCACATACATATACACAAACCATAGGACACACACACACACACACACACACACACACACCATAGGACTCGTATCCGTCCAGAGACTTGACAGTCAGCAGTAGGTGTTGGTCCTGCAGATACTCTATCTCAGAGAGGAGGGGCTTCAGGGTGGTCAACTGCTTGCTGGACCAGCCCACACGCAGGAAGTTGATGTTGTCGCTGCTCTGGCAGTCATTCTCGTAGCTCTTCTTGAACTCTGACCGACGGAAATGGACAGATTAATTTTTGAGTCCAATGACCTGAGCAATGTCTGTCCCTATCCTGCACCACTCACTTCAGACCAGTCTGATTAAAGGACCAAGCAGTCCTGAAAGGACTTGGTCCTTTATTGTTTGTTATTTTTTTTCTTTTCCATCACCTTTTCCTTCTCCTTCCGTCGGTTTTAGCGAAATTTGGAAATATGGTAGAGGGCCATTAACCTGACTCTGCCAGATGGGGGCGGTATTGGGTAACCATGTTCCACAACACAGCATCCATCCAATCATCTACCAATTATCTTGAAAAAAAGGAACAGCCCCGTCATCGAATTGACTCCCGAGATCCCAATAAGCTGTGAAACAAACTTGTGTAGCAAGCTTCTTGGATCTGGCAGCGTCAGGTTAGAGGGCCATGCCAAACGGTGAGGATGCGAAGCCCACAACCATTGGGCAAAGGGTGGCGCTATAGCACTCAATTGAAATTGAATATTGAATAAAAATCCACAGAAATCGACAAGCCCACAACTTGTAGATCGGTGTGTTTTTGCCCAACAGCAACACTATGGTAGTTAATGTACTAGAAGTATATCCCTCCTGTTGCTTTTACTCCATTTGGACCTGTGTGTAAGTATGCGCGTGTGTGAGTGTGTGTGTGTGTGTGTGTGTGTGTGTGTGTGTGTGTGTGTGTGTGCATCTCACCCTCCAGACAAGTGGAGTAGAACTCAATGAAGAACTTGGTTCTGCTGGCTGTCTTCACAATGGCCTCGATGCTCTCAAACTCAATGTAGGCCTGTTCTGAAGACTTAGGCAGACCTATGGAGACAGAGAGAGAGAGAGAGAGAGAGAGAGAGCAGGGTAATGAGTGGAAAACTGGAAAACAAGATCGATCAAACCAGTGGGCGGAAAGTAACGTCCACTCTACCTTTTTTGGACACAAACTGGGAGGTCACGCCCACCTCGTAGGTAGCAAACACGGGGGAATGATCGCTGGTCACGATGTCATCAGTACAACCTGACGGAGCGACAAACAAAACACCACGTCATCCATTAGTCCAGCGTGACAAATCAATCAGACATCTCTACCCACCCGCTCTACAAATCAATCAGACATCTCTACCCACCCGCTACAATCAGTGTAGGGGCAGAAAATGGTCGGAAACCGTTTGGAAATGCAAAAGAAGATTGCATTGCAGAGGGATGGTATCAGGATTGGTTTTCAAAGCAGTGGGGTAGATTTGTTAGGAGCTGTTCTAGCTGCTGTTCTAGTTGTCACCAGACGTATCTGTAGGTGGAGACCTCCAGTCATCTGTCAAAAGTAGCAGATTTGCAAGCTCAAAGCGCAGCACGAAACATCGCATTTTTTAATCCTGAAAAGTAACAGTTTTGCAACACTTTTCTCTGCTTTATTAATGAACCAACATTTCAGCTACTTTGGGATCTTCATCAGGTCCTAATGTGACCAAAACGTTGGCACATTAATAAAGCAAAAGAGTATGGTATGAGTATGCCATCTGTACAACCAGAACACAAACAAACCCACACATCAAACCCTGTCCTGCTGATCCTACACTGCAAAAACCTTGGTGTTCATTTAACTCTTAGGATTCTGCAGTGTGTCCCGTCCGTCAACGGTTCCCATGCCGAGTGGTCTCACCGTAGGAGTTGCACACGATGTGGGTCTCCGGGTACGACTTCCACAAGATCCTGTCACACCAGGAAGGAACGTTGGTCCTCATCTGGGACACAGAGACAGAGAGAGAGCCTTGTTATCAGGTCTTCAAAATCCATTAAATTAACCAGAACAAAACAGACATGTTCCTTAACTTCCTTGAATGGAACAGACTGTGTGGATTTAAAAGTTGCAATATTTTGACTTTCTGTTCCACACAACAGAGAGGACATAACCACCCTGATGTCATGGCAATCTGGAGCAAAAGTCAATTCTAATCTCTGTGAATATTGTTGTAGTTTTGTCATTGTATATTTGCACACACATTACATTTGTATGTATGTGCCTGTCCTTCGTATATGTCGAGTACCTTTCATCCACTAGACTTCAGGTGAATTGAAGACTTAAGGGAGAACAGTGACGAGTGATTATCCACAACCCTGCAAGCAGCCAAGTTATCAGCCCATTTTGCCAGTGTTGCCAAGTATGCCTATTATAAGCAGCTTTGGGCTCGGTTTCCAATAAAGTAGCTTGTAAATATCAGAAGTTGTGGGTTGCGTATTCTGGGGTGCGTTTCTATAGTGTAGTTGCTTATCACAAATCTTGAGGTCACTGGCACAGATGGGGGTCCGTGGTCAAACAGGTCCTCGGTATGTGTAGTGTGTGTGTGTGTGTGTGTGTGTGTGTGTGTGTGTGTGTAGTGTGTAGGACTTCATTCGTACCCCTGTGGCTTTCTGTTTCTGCCAGACATAGGTGTCCCTGGAGCCGCGCTCATAGCGGTAGGTGGGTGGGTATGAGATCTCGTCCTCCGCTGCATGCATGCATGCATGCACACACACACACACACACACACACACACACACACACACACACACACACACACACACACACACACAGTCACACACACACACACAGGCATACAGAGGATAATTACAACATTACTATGATTGCAGAAAGGTTCTTATACGCAGAGATGGAAGCTCGTACTCTGTCAGAATCATTATTACACAAGTCTCACACGTTTCATCATTAACCACTTGTCTTAAACCATAAACTATTTTGTTGACTGGGGTACATTGCAGAAGAAGCAAAGATCATAGTTATGGCTTTTGGCTGCTGACAGTTAAACTGTACACACACTAGCACCCATCTGTGCACACAGCACCCTCTGCTGGTTAATGTTCTGTGTAAAAAAAAATATTATGCTGTGGGTTCTCATCAGGTTGTCAGCACTGTGGAGTCATGGAGGTTCATGCAGGTGTACCAACCAAAGCGCAAGAAGATCTTGTTCTTCTCTCTCTCCAAGTTCAACTGATCCACCTTCAGCAACGGTTCAAACTCCTTCCTGTTGATGTAGTTCAGAATCTCCTATACACACACAGAAGATGTTCCCGTTACATTCCAATGACATTGTTATGCCAATTCCTGGCTGATTCCCAGTGAATTCTAGCCCCTTGTCATTCTCTCTCTCTCTGTGTGTGTGTGTGTGTGTGTGTGTGTGTGTGCACGTGCATACCTGTATGTCCATATCCAGCCTATAGTTGAGGTCTCCCAGCCAGAACAGGTGTGTGAAGCGCAGTGAGATATCAAAGGAGCTGAGCTGCTTGTCGCCTAGCGACAGCAGACGCAGAATGTCCAGATAGTTCTGGTTCCTCCTGCAAGGTGCCAAGGGTCACAGCAAGGGTTAATGCACTGTAAAAACCTCAGTGTTCATTTAACTCACTGAGCACTTTGTTGTGTAGAGGTCAATCTGTGTGTGTGTGTGTGTGTGTGTGTGTGTGTGTGTGTGTGTGTGTGTGTGTGTGTGTGTGTGTGTGTGTGTGTGTGTGTGTGTGTGCGTGTGCATGTGCATGTGCATGTGCGTGTGTGCGTACCTGGCGATCTTCTCATTGCCTGACGTCAGGTGACAGTTGACGAAGCCAAAAGACGTTCCATTGAACATGAAGGACACGCCCACCGCCCCTTTGTTACCTAGGAAACCACCCACAACACAATATTGACACAAAAAAGCAGACCAAGGCATCAATCCATTTATAATAATCACACCTGTGTGGAGTGAAGGGCGCTCTTATCATCGTACATCAGACACATATATGTCATTGGCGTGTGTGTGTGTGTGTGTGTGTGTGTGTGTGTGTGTGTGTGTGTGTGTGTGTGTGTGTGTGTCACAGTACGATTGGAGATTTAATCGTCAGATTTAAGTTGCAAACGATGAAAACAGAGTGTTCTGCTCACAGCTGACAACAAACAAAATACAAAAGTAACGCTGCCTCCCTTTGAAGTGGTCCGGAAATTTCGAATTAAAATAAATAACACCCCCTCATCATTAATTGTTGTTGTTATTTTGTTACCCAGTGTGTTGGCGATGCCAGTCTTGACACTGGATACGCCCACGTGGCTGATGCGGTTCTCATGCTCTGGTTTGACCAGCACAGCGATCTTGATGTTCCACAGAGTCTGCACGGCTATCTGGAACCAAGAACAAAGCCAAAGAGAGACAGTCACATCACACCATCTTCCCCTAGAAGACCCAT
Source organism: Protomyctophum bolini (assembly GCF_963924005.1). Classification (NCBI taxonomy): domain Eukaryota; kingdom Metazoa; phylum Chordata; class Actinopteri; order Myctophiformes; family Myctophidae; genus Protomyctophum; species Protomyctophum bolini. The sequence continues at coordinate 16,808,499 of NC_137870.1, read as the reverse complement.
GAGAGAGACAGTCACATCACACCATCTTCCCCTGCCCGACCCATGCGCAATGTTTTGGAAGTGTTTGATTATAATGACATGCCCAAATAGGGACATCAGGTCTAAAAGCCAGATCTACAAGTAAAAAATAACCTATTGGTAAATCTGTCTTGCACATTTATTTTGGAGGACCGCTTCTTTCCACTTTAATTGTTGTGGATTCCTTTTGACTGTATGTTTTGTTAGCTGAGCACCCAGAGCCAAGAAATACACACAGAGGAAGCCCACCTGCTCCAGTTTTATAGAAAATAGGCTATATCAGACAGTTAAGGTCTCCACACACCGAGCGCGAATTCGGATTTTTAAGCGGCGTTTCTCGTTTGTTTTGCTCCTCAAACCCAACAACATGTAAGGTGGACACACCGGTTTGTAATCCAGCTCTGTCTGTTCTTTCAGGGCGATGCGGAGGGTCTCAACCCACTCCCGGTCACACACTGAATTCTCCTGGGTTCCGAACACATACAGGTCGTGCGGGATGGTGACAGTCATCTCGTCCAGGGTTTTTCCCAGGCCGCGGCACAGTACCCACGATGCCATCGACTTAGGGGCAGGAACAGAACCTACAGACAAAACAATTGCACTCTTAAGGTCCTTTCAAACGGGCAGCGATTAACGCACCTAGTAATACATTTTCAATGAGATCTGCGTTTCTTTTTCTGTACGCGCGTAGAAGTCGAGGGGCGACAACGCAAGCGTATTTATGTGGGCACGGTCCCGTCAAATTGTCGCGCACGTGCTCGTTTCGTGCACACGCCCACGACTGACTAGACCTAGATACTGTTGAGCTTATTTTTTTTTACTTGTGTTGTCGCGCCCCTCTTAAGCAGACCTGTCGTTGATGTCCGTCTGAAAAGTACCTTTAAACTAAAGGTCTTATCTACCTTAAAGAATAGGGGTGGAGCCTAACTGAGTTGCTGTCAGAAAAGGATACAGTGCTCCTAGAGACAAAAACAAACTGAATTATATATGTCTTTTCCGATTTCTTTACATAATGTGATCCCAGATTGGGCTAAAATTTGTTTTTATGTTTGCCAGCCTAGGACATTTTAACAGGGTGGTTGTTAGACAGTGTATATATATATGTGTATTATAAATGAACCAAAGTACTATTATCACTAGGTCAGTAAAATGTTTTAAAGCTATCTCATACACCAAAAGGGTCTCTCAATTCTCAGAGACGGGAATGTCTACACTTCACACCTGAATCCAAGGCCATTAACCCTTTGAAGCTAGAATCTTCCGGCGACCAGTTTGGTCACTCTTGGTCACTGACTTAAACACTGAGTAAACTATTCACAGTTAAACTTAAAGAATGCCTTTCAACAATCTCAGTATAGAATAGACGCTATAACTATTAATAGTGAGTGCAATTTGTACTGATTGAAAATGTACTATGAGACTATAAGATTATAACTTCCTCTGCTGGGTTAAACTGTTTTAATTCACTTCTTAAAGTAGAATGGTCAGTTCTATTTTTAGTTCCGTTAAACATTGCTTAAATATAAGTCTGTTTCCGTTTCATATACTTTTAGTTATGATTATGTTTTAACTACATTTGTCATTATATCTTTAAGTAATCATTGTGGCTTAGGCACTGTTAAAATGCAGCCGAGCTAAGACCTCCTTGTCCTGAGGGCCCGCCCCTCTTCACCGGAGAAGAGGGTAGGGACTCAGAGAGTATATAATCTAAGGAGCAGGGTTGCTCAGGGTTGCTCACTGGATCCGGTTGCACTGCTTTTTGACTACCCAAGTGCCACTCGCGTGTTATTATCCGGGAGTTTCCAGGGTCCGCTTTGTGATCCCTTTGTTCCTGTATTTGCCTCGACTGTGGACTGCCTTTTTCTGCAAATAAAAGACGTCTTCTTCAAACTCATTTCATGTGGACCTGCCTCAGTGTTTTTCCTGTATTGCCGCACGCTGTAATTGTTCTTCAGACGGGAAAATGCACCGCAACAGTTACAACAACTTGGGATGCCCAAAAAGGAGGAAAAAAGTCTTGAAAAGTATTGTGCCGTCGCTGCTATAATTGGCCATCATACGGTATATGGCGAAGACGCTGTTACTTATAGGCACAGAGTGCTGAGTGGTATGCGGAATTGTTAAAATATTTGCATCTCACCCATATTCCAGGAGCCAATGAAGACAGAGATCATGTCAGGTTCATCCTGGTTGGAATGTTTGTTCTTCATGAGCTGCAGCAACTGACAGAATGCCTCCCGCTTCTACACACACGCACGCACACACACACACACACACACACACACACACACACACACACGCGCACACACACACAAACACACTAAACACGGATATTCGCTTGTGTGCTCTAAAATGCCCTAACGACCAGTCCCTTGTGAATTAATTACTGTGTTCTATCTACTGTACAATTGAGAGGTTGGTCACTTCGTGCGCGTGCGTGCGTACACGTACGTACCTTGGCGCTGGCAAAGATGAAGTCTTTCCTCTGACTCTTGTCTTTCTCCTTCTCAAACACGATGCCCAGTTTATTCTGCACCCGCTGAGACTTGATCAACTGACGAACTGATGGATAGAGAGAGATAGAGAGACAGTGAGGGATGAACAGAGGAGGAGAGAGGCAGATTGGGGGAGGGAGAGAGAAACACAGAGAGAGACAGAGAAAGCGGGGGTGGGGGGGTGTTTTTATTTTATATGGTTTATATTAATGATGAAAGTGCTTCATCAATCAAATGATAAGACATTGTGTAAGAGTATACTAGATGGTTTTGACATGAAACTCCTTGCTTCATTGATGGACTCCAGTGTTTAAGTCTAGCGTGATTGAAACTATTAAGACCAATAATAATCTTGACTCAATGCAATATGAAATGGTACTAGAAAGATGTATTACAGTGCTGTACCATTCACACATCAGACATGTTCTTCATCAGTTTCCATGCATAGTTTAATATATCTGGAATACTGTGTGGATTGTGTGCGTGCGTACTACAGTATGTGTGTCAGGTTAGATCGGTCCTTTGCGGTTTTGGCCCTTTCCTTCTGGACATACGAGCCAGATGTCTATCTCTCTCCCTCTCTTGTCACACATCACACGTGTAGGACGTTAATTGACGTAAATTAAGTTCATTTGCATACGTTGCCTATATTCTGTATATTTAGGGCTTGTTTGGACTCGAGCACTGAGACACATGATGTTCCGAGTGTGTGGGAGTGGGATATCAGAAGCAACTGAAAAATATTTGTGCCCTTGATAATGTATTTTATAAATGTGGACTGAAATAAAGAAATTGAAATGTATGTGTGCGTGTGCGTGTGTGTGTGTGTGTGTGTGTGTGTCCTCACTCTTGTCGTGTGTGTAGGTGGTCCAGTCCTCCTGGCTGTCCTTCATCTTCTTCATCACCACTAGTCTTCCTCCCTCCACATCCACAGACAGCGTGTGTTTCTGACTCTTACCGATCTTCGTCAACTCTGCCAAGTAGACGTCTAACTTCACCTGCGTGGTGGAGAGAGAGATACAGAGGACATGAGTTACACAGACTTCTGGTGCGCGTGTGTATGCGTGCATGTGTGTGTGTGTGTGTGCGTGCGTGCGTGTGTGTCCGCGTTGGAGCCAGACTTGGGTTTGGCTGATATATCGGCCGGTATTTAACCTTTTTTATGACATCGGTATCTGCTATTATGCAGCTGGTGTGTCCTGATTTCTAATCACTTTCAGAAGTTTGCAAACGTAAAAAGAAAAAAAAAGCATATAACATACATTTATTTAGACAAATCAACGAGTCCCAAATCAGTTTAGACTAGAGTCTAGATGTAGAGTTGAATAGTACCAAGTCAAGTCACATATCATGTCAAGTCTCAAGTTTAAATGTTGAAAGTATATAGCAAATCAGTCAACACCAGTACCAATTCACACACGCACACGCACACGCACACACACACACACACACACACACACACACACACACGACTAGCAAACTGATTAGAACAAATTTTGCACTTCTTGACAAATTATTGGTCAAAACAATGGGTAATCGGTAGTCTAGAACAGACTAGAAAATAAAATACATAAAATCTGGTATATAGAAGTGAAGCAACTTTACAGTTCAATGCAGGTCAGGCCATAGCATCACCTCACCACCAGGTGTCTCCGTTTTACAGGTAGTGAATTTCAATTAGGCATTTCTTTGCTCTCACAGTGTACATTCATCTGCATTGGAACAGAATACGGTTTTCAATAATTGTTAAAAAAAACTGTCAGGAATGGCAAAAGAGACTGTGTTAGGGTGCTAATTTCCTGAAACGAACACTCGACAGGACGTGACTGACAGGCAATTTGTCGGAGCCGGATAAAATCAGCAGAGATTTCCGCTCTGCGGCTCGTTATCAGGCCTTGTGGCGAGCAGTCGTTAGTGGATTAATCTGTTTTCATAATCTCACATCTCTCCGCTCTTCACAGCAACATTCCGTTTCCTCTACAAGCAGGAAGTAACTGAAAGGCAGCCGCCACCACGCTATCAGCATACACTGCCACGTCTTACACGTAATGACCCCCTCGTTCCCCAACTGTATTACACTTTCTCTCCTCCTCTCTCCACCAGGGTTCCTACCTCTGTCTCTCTCTCTCTAGCTTCGCTCATTCATCTTTGTTATCTTTCCCTCGTTTATATTAACGACAGTAACCCTCGCTCAATCAAAATCAAAAAATACTTTTTGGAATTCTTCAAAAAGCATTAAGCATCTGTGTCATTTTAACACTTTAACCATTATTTTATACTCAATATATACATCTTTAAAGCGACTTTCTTCTGGATCGGCAGCCAAATACATATAATGTTTGGGGTCCTTGACAAGACAAAGTATGAGCACTACTGATATACCGTAGTAAAATATGTTTTTTCAGAAAACTGATTTATGTTAGGGCCTCAGGGCCTAATGGGTTAAGCAGTTAACCTAACCCGCCCAGATCGCGCGCACACACACACACACACACACACACACACAGGAGATAGCTCCTGACCTGTGGGCCACACGGCTTGAGAAACGTTGAGTTCCCAAGGCTTCTCTCAGCTGTGTGTCAATGGCTCATCTGTCACTACAGTGCAAAAAGGAACTAGTCACTGATTTGCTTATGAGTCAACTGTCTGAGGGGGAGGGGGGTATGGGGGTTGTGTCAGAGGTCACGAGTCATCGGGTTAGAATCCCTGAGGGTCTGTAGCGCTGTGAATTCATTGCCTCATTCTTTTCTTTTCTCAGAACTTCAACTGACGCACGATTGTCTGCAGCAGTCACTCGCGTATGGGGAAGGGGGGTAACCAATCACATGTGTGTGTGCCTGTGGCAATATGGTATCATGCACCCATATTTGTGCCCCATTCTCGGCAACCACCGATATGCCTCCAAAAAACACTGCTTGCAGCCCAAAAAACGACAACAACAAAAAAACAACAGCAAAACAAAAAAGTCCAAAAACAGCCGGGTCATTGGAGGTTGATTCTAATGTTCCATAGGATATACATTGCAAACATTCCTCTCTGGGCCCCGCCCCCTCCACCCCGCGTCGACTGTGATGAAAGACTTCCTGGAAAGAAATAAGTGACGGATGACATCATCACATCCTTACAATAGCAATCACGTTCTGTCCAGAATGTGTGAAATATTGCATACTGAACGGTAGTGCTACAGCACTGGTTCCAAAAGGTAGGGCCGTGACCCAGTTTAGGAACCTTCTGGTTGTATAGACGGCCACACAAGCCAGTGCTGTATGCAGGCTTTCTGATATCGTCACTGTCGATTAATCCTTAATCTCAGGAAATGTACAAAAAAGAAAAAGCTGAATGAATCCAATGTAGATATTGTTTTTTATTTTAATTTTTGAGTGGTGCAACCACTCCTACAATCAGCAATGTCCATGTACCTACCTGTGTGTGTACCTGTGCACATGAGCCTGATTATGTTACTGATTTATACCAGTAGGGGGCGGCAGAAACAGAGGGAGGGGTAGTGCTGTGTAATGAGAGAGAGAGAGAGAGAGAGAGAGAGAGGGGGGGGGGGGGGGGGGAGAGAGAGGGGGGGGGGGGAATTGCACCACTCAGTTCACACGTGTGTGATTTTTTTATTGAGCTTAAGCAGATACAGGCTTTGAGAAAAATACATTCAAAGAGCCTATCAATGACCTGCGGCTATTCAGTCAGGCGTACAGTATGTGTAAACTGAATGTTGGATGAATGACAGTCCTTGAGCTTTGAGGGATTACAGTCACATACTGAGGCGCTGTTTGTTCAGCCTCTTCTTGAAGGCGTGAACACTGATAGATGTAATGTCTCCAACAACCACAGGGGGAAGGCTGTTCCATGTCCTTATAGCAGAGTGGAGAAAGCTCCTATCAAGACATTCGTCGTTTGACTTGGGGGTTTCCAGGGCGTGGCTTGGTAGTACTCTCCGGGTGATTCGACCTGAGGTGTGGGCTTGAGGTAGTAGTGCTTTGAGGTCCACTGGACAGTTGGGAGTGTGCATCTTGTAGAGAACAGTTGTTGCTGCAACTGTTCGGCGATAACTCAGCTTGCTGATGGCGTACTGCTGTAGGGCAAGGTCCTCATCTACCCCAATGATTTTGAAGGCCTTCTTTTGGATGAGGTCTAACTGCCTGGGAGTAGTCAGAGATGCATTAATCCAGGCTAGGCAGGAGTACTCCATGATGCTCCTGACCTGGGTTTTGTAGATGTTGGTCCTGCCTTTGGCATCAAGCTTTTTGGCCAGCTTGCGCAGTGCTCCAAGACGTTGTCCAGCACGTCTGCAGATGTTGGACAGATGGCTGGTCCACGTAAGTTTGCTGTCTAGGCAAAGACAATCATTTTCATTCATGTTTATAAAAGCCACAGACAGTTCTACTTTCACTAAAAATAGCAAAAATAGTTATTCTACAAGCCCACAGCGAGTCACATTGTGACGCGTTGTAGGGCATGCATTGACAAAATGCATGCCCCCCCCCCCTTCCCTGGGACAGAGGGATCCATTTCTCTGTCACTGGTTCAACAAAACCCGCCACATCACAGGCTCTAGTCTCTTCATCAAGAGTCCACAACGGAGCCCAGCTCACTTGCGGTGTCCCTCAAGGATCCATACTTGGTCCCCTACTATTTTCATGCTCCCCCTTGGTCATGTTATTCGCAAACACAACATACAGTTTCACTGCTATGCTTTTGATACCCAGCTCTATCTTCCACTCAAAGCGTCTGACTCCAGTTGCCTATCCTCCCTCAAAGCATGCCTGGTGGATATTCACTCATGGATGTCTCAAAACATTTTACAACTAAATTCTGATAAATCTGAGATTATTCTGTTTGGTCCCCTCAGTTCACAATCCACAATTCTAGACAGTCTTGGCCCGCTGACAACAAACGTGTCTCCCGTTGCAAGAAATATGGGTGTCCAATTTGACTCAGAATGCCGCTTCTGGTCAAAATGTGCGTGCTTTATTGTACTTCTATAAATGTAGAATAACCAGTCATGTCCATGTCAACTGCACTGGCTTCATGTCAAGTTCAGCATCAATTATAAACTCCCCCTTCTCACCTACAAAGGTCAAAACGCCCTGGCTCCACATTACCTCTCAGGCCTTTTCCATAAACCTCCTGTGACACGGAACCTGCGGTCAACAAACTTGGACCCCCTTCCTGTCACCAAGGCAGTCAAGCAAACCTTGGGGGACAGAGCGTTCAGTGTGGCAGCCCCGCCCCCACCCTGTGGAACTCTCTCCCAATAGAGATTCACTGGACTCTTTAAAGGCTGCCTTGAAAAAACACTTATCCCATTCTGACCTGAGATCAGATTCTAAAAATGTCTTCTACATCCTGACAGTTTTCATTCTGACCTGAGATCAGATTCTAAAAATGTCTTCTATGTCAGTCGCTCTTCGATTTTTCAAAAATAGCAGACCTACAAGCTCGTAGCGCGCCACTCGGTGGCTCGCTACGAGCTTGTAGGTCTGCTAATTTTGCGATCGGCTGGGTATGTATGTCGGTGTTGTCCACCGGCCAATAAGGGACCACCATTATTGATGACGTAACCAAGGTACGTTTGGTGATGTATGTATGTCGGGGTAAGAATGGTGGACCCTTATTGGCTGTTGATGACGTAACTGTGGTACGTTTAAAGGTTGGCATAAGGTCAATAACGGGCCAAAAGTTGTAATAGACATTACTAGTAGCAGTTAGTGGCACCTCAACAGAGTGCATTTCTAGTTTGTGTCCTTGGGTTCATGAAAGGCGCTATATAAATTCAAGCTATTATTATTATTATTATTATGTCAATTTAGTCACGTCGACATGTCAAGTCTCAAGTTTAAATGTCAGCCAAGACCAATACCAATTTAGCATTAAAAAGAATAATAAATTAAATAACCATTTTTCCCTTGGAGCCCCCCTTCTTACATCTGACAAAAGCTGAGATTCCCCCACACGTACGAATACACACACATGGATTGATCTGCAATCTCAACATCTTTTTTACATTTGAATGTAAATGTAAGTGAATTCAAGGTTCAAGGTGTACTGTTACATTGTTTTATAGAATCAGACACCAAGTCACAGGACCTGAGTCCACACCTCTGACCTCAGTAACTAGGGCTGTGTGGTATGTGTATGCGTGTGTGCATGTGTGCGTGCGTGTACCTCAAATGCCTGTACAGGGATGGCTTTGCTGTGACGTGTGGAGAGAGGAGCCGGAGAACTTGGAGAGGACAAACTCATGTCCTGGACAGCTTTCAGAGCCTAGAGAGAGAGAGAGAGAGAGAGAGAGAGAGAGAGAGAGAGAGAGAAAAAGAGATGGAGAGAGACAGAGAGAGAGAGAGAGAGAGAGACAGAGAGAGAGAGAGAGAGAGAGAGAGAGAGGAAGACAGGCAGAGAGAGACAGAGAGTCGTTAGCAGCAAGGAAACCATTTATGTTTCCTCCTTTTGATTAAGGAGTAGAAAAATAAGGAGGAGTAAATTACATTGTGCGGTGGTACACAAACAACCTAGCCCCCAGGAGGGACAGGGTCAAATCATATTAACTACTGGAGCGAGTAGCCCCCTGCCTGATGCCCCTGGAGCGAGTAGCCCCCTGCCTGATGCCCCAGGAGCGAGTAGGCCCCTGCCTGATGCCCCAGGAGCGAGTAGCCCCCCTGCCTGATGCCCCTGGAGCGAGTAGCCCCCTGCCTGATGCCCCAGGAGCGAGTAGCCCCCCTGCCTGATGCCCCTGGAGCGAGTAGCCCCCTGCCTGATGCCCAAGTACAATATATCCCTTGAACAGAGGGGATTCCCCTTAGTGTGACTTGGTTTCCCAATGCAGGAGACCCGGGTTCAAAGTCTACCGGTACTTAAAACCCAGGTGGTTACATAGACATATATAAAGGCTAGATGGCGCAAGGCGGAGTCTCCGGCGTCATTCACCAGCAGCCATCTTGCTACAGTGAACCTTTCTGGTACGTTCTATGGTAGCAGGTGATCTGCTCAAAGAAAAATACTCTTAACTTGCTGAAATCTTGACGGATTTACAAACGTTTCGGTTTATTACAAACGTTATCTACGTGGCTATGATATATTAATATCAGCTAAATGTAATTTTATATGAAAGTCCATAACTATGCTGACGTTTGACATTTATAACAAACCGTTTGAAAATCGGTTGAAAATGGAGCAAGGTTATATAAAAAGTGCATACCCCATAGACACAATGTTATGAATGGCCTGTGGCAAGTTGTGGCGACGTCGCTCTCCATTGGCCAGTAGCGTGGGTGAGCCATCTAGCCTTTCTTATAGCGGTATATCTTTGGTTGCATTGCTGCCGTGAATAGGGTGGGGGTGTCAAGAGTAGCCCTGTCCAGAGCCCAGAAGCCAGATATACCCCTTGATAATTATCATTTCAAAAAACATTCACCAAAACACTTTTTTTCCCCAACTAAAATAAAAAATGTTTAAGACGTTTGGGAACCACTGCATTATATTAGGGGATACGTGACTTATGGGACATTTTGACACATAGATGGACGAGCCCAGGGTTGAACTGGTGACCTTCTGATCACCAGACGACCTCTCTGCCCACTCAGCTATGGCTGCCCCAGGAGTTGCAGCGAAAACCATTCATCAAATGGGTGAAACTGTCGCAGTATGTGGCTGTATTACAGATAGATACAAGATGTGTTGTTATTGTTATAGCCTCCATGTTGTATTATGGCCTCTATGTTCAACCTGAAAAGGTGGCTAAAAACAATTGAAATCTTTAATCATGAGTAACTATCAGCACTATTTAGTATTTATCACCGGTGTCATTTTTCACTTTTTCGCAGTTGTTCTGTCCCACTAGTGTGACGGGTCAAACTACTATCGTCACATGCTACTTAAAGCATAATGAAATTAAAGCATAATGAAATTTTGAAAATGTTGCCTTATAGTGTCGCAGTCCTGCACCCTTTCATGACGACACCTGGCCCAGGAAATGAATCCCAATGCATTTTCCCATAGACATTTCAAAAAGTATTTATTTAAAGACCTTTTAAGCTTCGTACGAAGCCAACTCGAGTCGTGACAAATCATGACAACACACACAATATTTTGGACAAAACAAATAATTACATAGAAGAAAAACAACAAAAAAAGTGTTGTAACCTGCCGTTTTTTCTACTTTCTAATTCTTTGTTTGGCCCGATAAATTGTGTTTGTTGTCATGATTTGTCACGAGAAGAGATGGCTTTGTCCGCAGCGTAAACTTCTTTAGATAAATACTTTCTGAAATGTCTATGATGAAAATGAACAGAGAATCATTTCCTGGGCCATGGTAGGGGGCGGGACAGCGACGCTCTATATTGGATGTTAAGTGGTTAAAATCTCACCTGGCTGCATTTCCAAGCAGTACCGCCCTCCCAAACATTCTATACAAAGACCCAAGGGCCTGTTTCTACATGGAACCTAACATAGAGGCCATAATACAACATGGAGGCTATAACAATAACAACACATCTTGTATCTAGGGGGGTTTCATGATTCTGAATCCATTGAAAGCATTATTTTTGCACAAAAATCACTCCTTGGGCTACATTTGGACATAGCCACTGACCTCATCATATTTGTGATGACGGCTATGGCCGTTTTGAGCTGAATCAGTGTTTTTCGTGCAAAACTAATGCTTGCAATGGATTCATAATCATGAAAAAACCCTAGTTTGACCCATCCCATGCTACTTAAAGCATAATAACATTTTGAAAATGTTGCATTATATTGGATGTTAATGGTACCCCAGCTTAATATGTTAATTATGACAATTGCCCAACATAATGCAAGATAGCATCCTGCAGTTTCTAAATGCTGGGGACCCATACTCAACATTTCTAACATAAAACTTTAAGGTACTCAAAATGTCCGGGTCCACAATGGGGCTCTATGGGCTGGCAAGCGGACTAATAGCCAATCTACAAGCAAAGAAAGTGTGTCACAATGTGACGTCCTCTCTCCGCCATGTCTTGTGTTGACCCCTGGGCCCCAGACAGAGGCGGAGTCCCAGCCTGGGGCGCTCATATCATGCTAGGCTTGTAAGGCTACAGATGCAGCCAGCGGGAGTTCTGGATAGATGATCCATCATAAGGTTATCTAAACACTAACCAACAGCGCTGTGTGTAAGAGAGAGAGAGAGAGAGAGAGAGAGAGAGAAATGGGACCTTGCGCATGGAGCCATTTATACGCTCTCAGTTTTGCACTCCAGATTTTACTGTGTTAAATATGCACTGTCTGTACCTTCTTTTCTATGGAGGACAGAAGATCTTTGAGAATGGCCAGCTTGGTCACCAGGTTCTCCAGCTCCTGGTCTCCGCCCTGATTCACAGACTGAGGGAAAAGCACAAAAAACACACCCATGTGAGCGTGCGCACACACACACACACACACACACACACACACATTGCCGTACGATGGTATGATGCGGCAATAATTGCCGATCTACAATCTCACAACGCGACATATCATGACACATTGTGAGGTTGTAGCATGGCTAGCTTTCTTTTGTCATTTGAAAGAGTATAGATTAGGCATCATGCAGCTGTCATGTCATCATCGTGTCGCAAGCAGGGCCATCATCAGGAAGACATAAAAACTAACAAAAGACGGAAGTAGAAGAGGGGGGGGGGGGGGGGGGACTGACAGCTCCAAACGAAATCAGTTGCAGACAAAGGTTGCGACTCGCGAGTCTGATTCAAGGACACTTGTACAAAGCGGGATCCTGAGAGCAATGGAAGTGAAAATCAGTGAAGATGGAGGTTTTCTGCCCGACAGCAATATTTTTTTGGTCATTGTCATTGAAATAACAACAACAAATAGCTCTTTTGACGAAAAGAACAAAGTTAACCGTACCGTGCCATGAAAGGCATTTCACGTGTCCTAATTTGGGCCATGTTCGGGAGGTAGTGCTGGAGCCCGAGTTCCGGGAACCCAAATGTCAGAACTTATGTTTGTGTTTATAATGGAAACGTTAACAGAAAGCCATCACACTACTTCTGAAAGCTTTCAGGTCATGGAAGTTTCTGGGTTACCGCCCCAAAGACTCAAAAGCTCTGGTTTTGGTATTTGGCCTCTATTGCTGTATACATTTGAATCACGTTGGTTTTCAATATTTTCATGGTGTTACAGTGGTTGTCAATGTAGGGCCTGGTGACCCCCAGGGGACATTCAAGGGCTTCCAGCTGGGCCCCAGCTAAATGGCTGATCCAAAATCCAAATGGACCCTTATGGGTGTGTAACTGAGAGTGTACAAATGAAACCAAATGGACCATTAGTAATCCAATTGATGCTATTTATACACTCTCAGAGTTAAATTAACACTGAGGATTTTACATATTGAGAGTAGAAAGATGACACGGAGTGACCGGTCCCGGATCAGATTCAAACATCCGGAGTTACGCGCCCGTCAGCGCGCCAAGCGGGTCAAACCGCCAGGGATGCACGAACGAAGGTCAACTCTTCTCAACACCTGATATTGTTGACATCATTTGCAGACATCCCTCTATTTATACGAGCGAATGGTTGGAAACATTGACAGAGCGCGGCCGTTGTTTCTTACAAGCCCCGTGTGTACAACAGAAACAGGAAGGGAAGACATTAAGACAATGGCACGTCATGTGACTGTTTACAGATGCAACAGAGAGCAACGCCAGTCAGTCAGCGTCGCAAACACGACTAAAAGGAAGAAATACACCGATGGACACGCAAGAAATCTGACCGAAACCCATACATGTGGGTCAGTGAACACACAAGTACTGTAGTGTACACAGACACGCAGACATACACCATTTGCAGCTCAAGGATAATTCTAGAACAGGATATAGTGTGTGTGTGTGTGTGTGTGTGTGTGTGTGTGTGTGTGTGTGTGTGTGTGTGTGTCCAGGAACTGTTATTCTCTCCTGGAGACAAAGAGCTCTTTCCTCATGACCCCCCAATGCACTCAGGAGCACCATTTGCTGTGCGTGCATGCGTGCGTGCGTGCGTGCGTGCGTGCATATTAGCATGTTGATGTGTGTGTAGCTGTCTGCCCAATGCCCATACGGTCTGCGGGGAAGATTCACAAAATAACTGTGTGGCTCTTGCCCCCGATGAACCCTCGCAAATAACATGAGGACAAACCTTTTTGATCTAAAAGGGAATCTCTATATCTTTATCTCAAAATGTGTCAGATGTGCACAGACTACAGTACAGGAGCTTTCAGCCTGCAGAGTGGAGCGTGTTCTGTGGCTATATAAGGTTAGGGATGGAGAGTTTTGTCCTGGTCAAACTCCAAATATGTATCCACCGTTGAAACTCAGGGAACAGTTTAGTCCAAATTAAATCTATAATCTTACGGGATTTCACCTCGATCAAGGTGATCACGGTGTAGCCTTGGGAAAACACAGCGGCTGACATGTGTAGTCAGTGTCATTCATGAATAGTCCAGTTTCCAGCTTAACTGAAAGTAAAAATTTAGTTTGTTGAGGAGCCGCTCTCAACTGGCATTGTCCATTTCAGGCTTTTGCTATACAACGCTCCACAAATTCCCCAGTGACAGTCAAAGATGCATCAGCACAACATTTAGGCTATACTTTGCTACATGGATAATTGCAATCAATACACAAAACGAGGGCAAACTGCACTCCGCGTGTTTGTATTGGCAAAGCATTGGCGCAACACCTTTTGTGAATCGGACATTAAGAAAACAAGCGCAATTGAAGCGCAACTAATTGTGCCATCAGCGGACACAATGACTCATGCATTCTGAATGTGAATTTTCCCCTGTATATCCAGAGCACCTCATCTCACCATTCTTCTTACCAAGGATGTGTAAGACATCAGCACCCACCCATACACACCAACACCCACAGCCACACGCACCCAACCACCCATACACACCAACACCCACAGCAACATACCTGTTGGATCATCTTGGAGACCATGAAGGCACTCTGCTGATCAAATACTTTAGACAGAATCTCCAGGCCAGACAGAACCTTATCCACCTCTCTGTAGGAGGTGGAGGGATAGCGAGAAACAGACAGAGAGAGAGAGAGGATAGAAGTATGTAAAAAACATGTGCAAGTCCGTTTTTGTATGTAGTACTGTACATGCATTTGTAAAAGATTGTATGCCATTATATTCTTCATGTGTGAATATAGTACTGTGTGTGTGTGTGTGTGTGTGTGTGTGTGTGTGTGTGTGTGTGTGTGTGTGTGTGTGTGTGTGTGTGTGTGTGTGTGTGTGTGTGTGTGCGCGTGAGTGCATGTCTGACCCGTTGAGTCGTTTACAGGAGGCCACCAGGGTCTTGTTGAGGTGGGGCAGGGCGCACGCTCCCTGTTTGACAGCTTCCAGGTCCAGAGCGTAGCTGCCCTTCAGGTACTCATGGGAGATGGTGCTGAGACCGTTAGCCGCCGGAGAGCTGGTGGGGGGCGGAGTCATCGACATGTTGTGAGCTTAAAGAACTATTTTTTAAATGTTTTAAAATAGTAAAAAAACGTAAAAAGTCCAAGCATCTCTGAAACGGTCTGCGAGTGTGTCGACCAGGATATAAACATAGTATATATACATTTATGTGCAGTCAGGAATTCCACATTCACCTACTTCCTCAAACCAGAAAAGCTGACTCACTGTCTACCCCAGCACACACATGTGCACACACACACACACACACACACACACACAGCTTCCCTACTAGAAACGAACATATGCGTTTTGTATCCAGCAACAGAGGCCGTTGGCGTTGAGAATCCATCCCGCTGTTAACTGGTAAGCAATATAATATATTTTTGTCATATCTGTATGTGTGGGTGTGCGGCCATATAATTAACTGTTTATCATCACACTCAACCCATTACAAACAAGTCACAATCGCGCATTTAGGCTACTGTCCGCAACAAGTCAGCGGTGTGTATATAAAAAACACGACACTGACTGTATGGTTACTTTTTTTAAACACAACATTCACAGACGTCACGAATAATTTGTTCCTTCCTAAATATGAACATTGAGAAGCAATGAGAAAGATAGCAGCTAAAAATCCAGCCGGAGATGCTCCGCCCCTCTATGCCCAGAAAAGCACAGGTCTCTTTCATGCTTTAGGACCTTTAAATGGAAGCTATAAAATGTAATTTTGCTTTACCAGCAGAAATAGTCTTACTTTTTCAAAAAGGCACAGCACCCTGTCTGTTGTAATGTCTGACACACACACACACACACACACACACACACACACACACACACACACACACACACACACACACACACACACACACACACACACACACACACACACACACACACACACACACACACACACACACACACACACACACACACACACACACACACACACACACACACACACACACACACACACACACACACACACACACACACACACACACACACACACACACACACACACACACACACACACACACACACACACACACACACACACACACACACACACACTCTTCCCTACTAGAAGTCTTCCATCCTGTGTGAGCAGTGTGGTTTTCAACAGGATGTGGTTTTCCTTTCTAGAGGGAGAGAGGGTCCCTCTGGGGCAACCAAGGATGTGTGTGTGTGTGTGTGTGTGTGTGTGTGTGTGTGTGTGTGTGTGTGTGTGCATGAGTGTGTGCATGAGTGGTGTAAGTGTTTACCAAATTGTTTTTTGTTACTGCACATGGTTATCTGTGTTGTCTTGTTCTTTTTCTTTTTTTGTTATAATTCCTATCCCAGGATTTTGTTTTTTTCACCCAGTGTCAATTATCTTATGTAATCCTGGGCGCTACACTTCCTCTGCCAACCTGGGGGGGGGGGGCAGCGGACTGACCTCATGCCTCCTTCTATGCATGAGGAGTCCAAGCTACTTCTTTTCACCTGACAGGGGGAATTTCCCTGGCCGGACGTAGCGCGTGGAAGCAACACGTTATTTCAACAAGTTCCTTTCCCCTCCATCAGGCGCCTTGTTCTTGTGTGGGTGGGTGCACTTGTGTAGCAGTAACTTTGTGTGTGTTGCATAGATTCAATGCATTTTTTTCACTTAACCCCAATGACAAAATAAGAGTGTGTATAAGACAGGTACCTCTCTGCGGGGGGTCTCTAGAGTGTGTATAAGACAGGTACCTCTCTGTGGGGGGTCTGTAGAGTGTGTATAAGACAGGTACCTCTCCGGAGGAGGTCTGTAGAGTGTGTATAAGACAGGTACCTCTCTGTGGGGGGTCTCTAGAGTGAGTATAAGACAGGTACCTCTCTGCGGGGGGTCTGTAGAGTGTGTATAAGACAGGTACCTCTCTGCGGGAGGTCTGTAGAGTGTGTATAAGACAGGTACCTCTCTGTGGGGGGTCTCTAGAGTGAGTATAAGACAGGTACCTCTCTGCGGGGGGTCTGTAGAGTGTGTATAAGACAGGTACCTCTCTGCGGGGGGTCTCTAGAGTGTGTATAAGACAGGTACCTCTCTGCGGGGGGTCTCTA
Source organism: Protomyctophum bolini (assembly GCF_963924005.1). NCBI lineage: Eukaryota > Metazoa > Chordata > Actinopteri > Myctophiformes > Myctophidae > Protomyctophum > Protomyctophum bolini. Next base: position 16,791,496 of record NC_137870.1, on the reverse strand, counting down.
GAGTGTGTATAAGACAGGTACCTCTCTGCGGGGGGTCTCTAGAGTGTGTATAAGACAGGTACCTCTCTGCGGGGGGTCTCTAGAGTGTGTATAAGACAGGTACCTCTCTGTGGGAGGTCTGTAGAGTGTGTATAAGACAGGTACCTCTCTGCGGGGGGTCTGTAGAGTGTGTATAAGACAGGTACCTCTCTGTGGGGGGTCTGTAGAGTGTGTATAAGACAGGTACCTCTCTGCGGGGGGTCTGTAGAGTGTGTATAAGACAGGTACCTCTCTGTGGGGGGTCTCTAGAGTGTGTATAAGACAGGTACCTCTCTGCGGGGGGTCTGTAGAGTGAGTATAAGACAGGTACCTCTCTGTGGGGGGTCTGTAGAGTGTGTATAAGACAGGTACCTCTCTGCGGGGGGTCTGTAGAGTGTGTATAAGACAGGTACCTCTCTGCGGGGGGTGTCTCTGGTCCTGGGGGGGTAGAGGTGGAGGCAGAGCGCGGTGGGAGGGGCGGCTTCTCATCCTCGCCATCTACCAATCAGAGGAAAGGAAATGTAACACCTTGGAATCAATCACAAGAGAGGAATCGAATGTATTCTTATACACCTTATATCACCTTAAAGGCCTAGTAAGTAACTATGTAACAATGTGTTCTGCATAACAAAAGCAAGCATAACAAAAGCAAGTACATTTACATATACATTTATCACACGGCTTGGTTGAATGATTGATTCTGATTGGTCAATCGCTGAATTCAGCGGTGTGATATGTCTTAATAATGACCACTCCACTCTATAACAGACCGTTGCCTAATCAAAGCCTCAGATCACCTGCTGCTTGGATTTTATGCTGTATCCAACATCACAGCCATGTAAACACACACAATGTCATTTGCAGATAGACATTTTTTAATAAATGTCCGGGCGGAAACGAGCGATCTAAACACAAAGGTTCCGCCTTAGAAAACTTTGGTTCCTACCTAAATAAAACAACAGAAAAAATACTGCGCTGACTGACACAGAGGCAGTTGAAAAGACTTGAAGTGAGAGTAACCGAAAATGTATTTTCTTTGATCAAAATCATAAAATGTTGAAACATGGAGATATATTTCCATATATTCAAACGTATGTTTTGTTGTAAATGAAGGTGGCCCCACATCATCATACAAGAGTGTTGATCCAAAGTGGTGAAAATGGAAGATCTACAAGCTCACATGCTTGCCGATCGGCTATATTCAGTGTCTCTGAAAAACGTTGACGTTGAATTTCCTGAAAAGCCAGTGTTCTTTTGGGACATATGAAGAGACAGACCTGAGTAGTCCCTGTCGTCGGTGAGCGGGGTCTCCTCTCTGTCCACTGGGTAGAGCAGTGTGGTCACCAGACCCTGACTGGGCTGCAGGTACAACAGCACCAGCTCCGCTAACATCTTGAAGCGCTTCGGCTGAACCCCCTGAGAGGTCTGTGAGAGAGAGAGAGAGAGAGAGAGAGAGAGAGAGAGAGAGAGGGGGGGAGGGGGGGTGGTAGAGGAGGAGTAGAGAGGGAGAGAGAAAGGGGTGGAGATAGAGGGTGGAGACAGAGAGAGAGGTAGGGAGAGAGAAAGAGAGAGAGGCGGGAGGAGAGGTGGGGAGAGCCAGAGAGAGAGGTAGAGAGAGAGAGAGAGAGAGAGAGAGAGAGAGAGACACAGAGAGACAGAGAGACACAGAGAGACAGAGAGAGAGGCAGAGAGAGACAGAGACACAGAGAGAGACAGAGACACAGAGGGAGACAGAGAGAGAGATGAGGGAGTTGTGGAAAGACAAAGAGAAATTCAAGGACCAACATTTTTTCTCTCATCCTAATTTATACTACAGTAACGGTATATAAATTCACACTGGAATATATTCCAGGCGTGACGACACAGACCAAACACAGCATGTCAGTGAAACTCCCAGTGGCCCCGCCCAATACATCACACCACTTGTGTTTAACCCCTTAATCCCCTCCAGTCTGAGAGAACCGGACTTGAACTCTACCCAGATCGCCTGGCCCCCGCTGCCTCCTCCTCACAAATAAAAACAAATAGCAGATCTACAAGTGTTTTGAGCTAGTAGATCTGCTATTGTTGGCTAATGGCTGGTGTTGAAGTGGTTAAGAAGTAGCAGACAACCCCAACAGCTCTTTATGGACGTTAAGGGTCTGGGTGAAAACCCCAACATTATCATAAGGAGCATGACAGACACATGCCTCTGATGTGGCAGGCTGGAGGTGTGTGTGTGTGTGTGTGTGTGTGTGTGTGTGTGTGTGTGTGTGTGTGTGTGTGTGTGTGTTGGCGGGCAAGGGGGTTTGTGGGGGGGGAATCACAGCTGTTGGGCAGGGAGCACAAAGACTGCTGTGTGTGTGTGTGTGTGTGTGTGTGTGTGTGTGTGTGTGTGTGTGCGTGTGTGTGTGCGCGTGCGTGCGTGCATGCGTGCGTGCGTGCGGCAGAGTGTGACTGAGCGAGAGCAAGAGAGCACTGCTTTCCAGCTGCTAGTGGAGCAAATTCAGTTTTCACTGACACTCGTGGTGTGTGCACGTGTGTGCGTGTGCGTGTGTGTGTGTGTGTGTGTGTGTGTGTGTGTGTGTGTGTGTGTACCTGCACAGCCAGAAATCCTTCTTCATCTGGAAGGATTCTGTATGTGTGGACATGCTTCTGAAACCTAGAGAGAGAGAGAGAGAGAGACATTTATGTTTTATTATATTGTAGATTGTTTTTCATCCGCACTTGCTTTGACAATGTAAACGTATGTTTGCCCTGCCGCCAATGAAGACCTTTAGAATGAATTGAGAGAGTGAGCGAGAGAGACAGAGAGCGAGAAAGAGAAACAGAGAGAGAGAGAGACCTAGACAGAGAGAGAGAGAGAGATCTAGAGACCTAGAGGGAGAGAGAGAGAGAGAGAGAGAGAGAGAGAGAGAGAGAGAGAGAGAGCAAAGAGTGGCGAATTCTTCGTCCAAACTGACACATTCCATGAGAAACAAACCAATTCAGTAGTGAAGCAGGTTCAACCTGTCGCTGTCCATCATCAGTATCTGGTTGCTGTCAGGCAAATTTAACTTTTTGTGGGGAAAAGAACCCTCTTATCTGCATATGGATTCTAACTTTTTGTGTTTTTTCATAAATTAACATCCTACTTGATGATACTACAACGTCACACAAATGCATCACAAGTAGCAGATCCAAAAGCTTGAAATTTGTACAACAGTTTAAATCTGTACACACACACACACACACACACACACACACACACACACACACACACACACACACACACACACACACACACACACACACACACACACACACACACACACACACACACACACACACACACACACACACACACACACACACACACACACACACACACACACACACACACGCACACACACACACACACACACACACACACACACACACACACACAATGTAAAATGATTATGTTTTGGTAGCCACACAGCCAACCAGTGAAGAAATTGCAGGTTGAGGCTTTAACCTTCTGCTTCTATGAAATGTCCGAGATCATTAGGGTTCTCTGGAAGATTGAACAAGTATTCTATTACTATTTTGACCAATTCAAATACTCTTTAATCTTAGGATATCTAATAACTCAAAATAGGATACAAGCTTACAACGCGTCGCAGATTTCGGTGCGTGCCACGCTTCCATAGAAGACATGCTGACTTGACTTCTATGGAATCCAAATGACCGGGGCCAAGGCCAGAACTGACCGGGGTCAAGGCCAGAACTTACGTGTACAATGATGAGCACTAGTCCATCCATAACCAGCCTTCACATACAGTAGGCAATGTCGAGATGCATCATTTATATTCAAAGATTGGTCCAGAATGACCATAGACCATCAATGACGGATTACAACTGGGGTAACGATTAGAAAAAAGCTAATCTGGGAAAGAAAAGCAGCACTACTAATCCTGCTCAATTTAAATGTTTTGAATAAGAAATGAATGATCAGGTGGGTGGGTGGGGAGGACTGGGAAAGGAGTTGTGGGAGAAAATGTAAAAAAAACGAAAAGTCGTATTCTCTGTCTGTGAAAATTGACTCTTTGAATAAAATTTACTTAAAAAAAAAAAGAATGATCAGTTCTCAAAGAATAATTTGTTTGCCACTTTGCTTATCTTTCCCTTGGACAATCTGGAATGATGTTATCATCAGACCATACAACAAAATGTATAGAAAATGTGTATATAACGTCACATATCACATTATGGTCTCTGCCGGGTGAAAACCTCATATGTCCAAATGCATTGTTTTTCAGGATCCAAATTCAAAAATAGCAAAAGCAGCAGATCTACAAACTCAAAACGCGGCACGGACCTTGTATATCTATCTGCTACCTTTGATGATTTTGTGTGACGTTGTAGTATGATCAAGTAGGGCGTTACGCAAAAAAAAAAAAAAAAATGTATATGGAGATATGGCAAAGATATAAATGGACAGGCATGGATTGAGATGCAGAGAGTCAGCAGCACCAAAACATGTTTTTTGTTGGCGATAGGGCCTTTCTGTGTGGAGTTTGCATGTTCTCCCCGTGTCCCCTAGGGTAGATACCCTCACAAAAACATGCAGTAATCCTGGTCTCTAAACTGCCTCCCCCTGGCCAGCCGGGGCGCCTGATGGAGGGGAAAGGAACTGGTTGGAATAACGTGTTCCTTCCACGCGCTACGTCCAACCAGGGAAACTCCCCCCTGTTAGGTGTAAAGGAGCAACTTGGACACTCAAGCATGAAGGAAGCATGAGTTAAGTCCGTTGCTCTCCCCAGGTTGGTGGAGGGTGTGTAGAGCCCAGGATCACATTAGATGATTGACACAGGGGTGAAAAATGGGATACAAAATCGTGGGATAAAAAATATATTAAAAAAAACAAAAAAACATGTGTTTTTGATTCTTTAAACAAACAATGTTCCCTAACTACAATTGCAAATGTCTATCGTTTGCATTAAAGTTTATACTAAGTGAATAAGTAAATTGTATTTAAGCACATGTAAAACAACAGACGAACATAGTGCTGCAGAAGAATATACAAATTGACATATGGATAAAAGCATAGAACTCTCCTTATGTGTCAATCGGACGGCAGACTCTCACAGCGTCTTTACATCACAATGAAAGCAGTACGTGGATCTTTCCAACTTTGTATAATGACAACAATCTGCTTGTTTCAAACGCAATTATGAGACATTGTGTTGACATCTACAGTGCAGTTTTTGCTGATTTAGATTATTTTTACAAACCATAAATGTACCACTTAAGCCCTGTTTTTGTCTATTTGAAAATGGCAGACGTACAAGCTCTCACAACTGCTAATTATTTTTTGTTTAACACAAAAAGACATCCGAGTGCTTTTACTTTGGCACTGCAAGGGTGTTTTGATGCTAATACTTTTACTCAAGTAAAATTTGAATATGGGATTTTTACACTGTGGTAAAAAAAAATCATCACTATGCTTGCCATGATCGTCTCAATATTCACTGTACATGTCATGACTGTGTGCCTGTGTGTGTGTGCCTGTGTGTGTGTGCGGCTGCCTGTGTGTGCCTGTGTGTGTGTGTGTGTGTGTGTGTGTGTGTGTGTGTGTGTGTGTGTGTGTGTGTGTGTGTGTGTGTGTGTGTGTGTGTGTGTGTGTGTGCGCGTGCGCGTGCCGTGCATATGTGTGCATGCATGAGGATGCAGATACAGAGTCAGAGTGAGGGTGACTTGACAGATCCAACTCTACTTCTACAGCAGGTAATATCCGTTGCTGTCGGGCAAAAAGGTTACTTTTCAGGAAATGGAAAAAAAGAACCTGCGTTCCAAATGTATCCAATGTCGTTATGGTTGTTGTCGGGCAGAAACCTCTCATCTCCATATTCTAACTGCATCACACAAAAGCATCAAAAGTAGCAGATCCACAAGCTCAGGCTTGTAGATCTGATACTTTTGGTATTTGAATCCTAAAGGTAACAGTTTTGGACTTCCAAAGAAACCAGGTTTCCACCTGACAGAGACGAGATGTTAAAAAACAATAGCCAATATACAAGCTCCCAATACGAAGAATTGATTAAATCAATAAATTACCAGCTGCATTATTATTATCTGGTTCCGATATAACCGCCTCTGTGTCAGTTTCAGCGCAGTAGTATAGCTAGGAACCAAACTTCTCCAACTGCGGAACTATTGTGTTCTGAGTCGTTCGTTTCCGCCTGGACATATTTGCGGCACGCACATAAGTCAGCCAATGAGGAAACCAGCTGGACTAGCTTGCACATCGATTATAGACTCAGCTTGCTATTGCATAGCAGCTGGTAAAAACATAAAACGTTGAAATGGATATATGGATACGAGATTTCTGCACGACAGCTACTACATTGGACCTGAGCAACCATTGCACATTCTGACTGAAATCCTCAATAATTTATTTTTTCTTTTTAATAATATGTATCATTCTATTCTGTCTCACAGCTGCATGTGGCTCTGAGGAAACAGGCGACTGAATTCAAACTGCGCTGGACCAGCCCACCAAAAAAAGGAGGCTAAGAAAGGAAAAGTGAATCCATAGATGAGCTCTGATGCAGCGTGACGGCAATAGACCTTTGCTGCGCATCTCTTCCCAACTATTTCCTGTCAATATGCTGTACTATCGAGACATAGGAAATGGAATACAATAAATAAATATCTTTAAAAAAATTAATTATCAATTATCTACATTGGCCAATTTGGCCATCATCTTCAGTTTAAAAGTGCTTTATTTATAAAACACATAAAACATGTGTTTCATACACATCCAACCAAATGTAGTCTATTTATTAGTTACAGCTTGAACAAAAATCAGATGTAGGCCTGATGTAGAGCATCAACTGCATACAGACACACACTCACACACCTGCCCTCTGAGTCTGGAGGCATTTCTCTCCAAAAGCCCTCAAATATGATGTAATAGGATTAAACGTTATTGTGAATATTGTAAGCTCACATGCTCAATTTTCCATATCTCTGATTTGTGGAACGCGGGACAGTCCCGTGAGATGTGGGACGGGTGGTCAGCCCAACAATTTGCCAAAATCAGTTGAAAACCCCTGATATTGAAGGAAAGAGGTGGATTTATAGGTAGTCCAGGGATGGAACTATTAACTGTTTTTCAAAGCAATTCACCACAATTTTATGTATTTGATGTATGTAATTTACAATACCATGTTTTTTGTTCTTGTTTACTGTAACCGCTCTGGATTAATAAGAGCGTCTGATAAATGCCTAAATTGCAATTCGATTCAAAGCGTCACGACTCACAATAGGTTCAGTATAATCGTGATTTAAAATTTACTTTGTTTGCATAATTGGCTATACTGAGGGACACTCAGATTGGTTTTAATAATCTAAAAACCCAGGCGATATGTAGTCTCATAACACAATATTGACATAATGTTTATATATCACCCAGCCAGCTCTAGGTGGTATAGTGTAATGAGAAATTGTTTTACAGTTTTAGGGGTTAGACGATTTTCAGGAAAAGTGGTAATGACTCTTGATTTTGAAGTGTACATTTCTGTGCACTTAAGTTAGTAAGTAGATAATCCTATACCGTAACTGTAACAAGAGCCTATGAACTTGGATTAACAAGGAATTCAATACAGAAATTAGCACCAGGCATAGCTTCAGGTGTGTCTGTTTGTTGTGTGAGGACATGCCTGTCTTTAGAACAGTGGGGGCATGGAGTACAGCCCATGCAAAACAGCCATGTCCTATTTTGCATGTGTACGCGTGGGTGTGCACATGCACATGCATTGCGTGCGTGCATGTGTGTGTGTGTGTGTGTGTGTGTGTGCACACACTGTCAAAACTAAAGACGGTTAAGTGCAGATGCAGAATTCCATTCCAGGATTTTGTTCTGTCCTGACCCTTCAGTCTTTCCAGGTCAGTTGACTGACTGTTCCTAAAAAATAGATGGACTGGACGGTGATGATTAACATTCAATATATTTTAGTTGTATGCTTCAACAAGGTTATATCTTCCCAATGCAGAATGAGGACTGATGGATTGCATGAAATGCATGTGTTCAACAAAACTACTTTTCACATTGGACCAAGTTTGACAACTACATTTGGAATACGGTCAACCTACATATGAGCAGTCTAGCCGATACACAGATATTGAATTCAGATTGCATAATGAATATATGAAGATTCATGATAATGATTTATAGAACTTTCTAGCAAAAAGCAGTGCAGCAAAGTTGAGACAAATTCAACGTTCTGCTGGTTCCGTGCGCCAGGACAGAGCATCAGGCAACCAGAAGCGTGGCGTCTGTGTGTGTGTGTGTGTGTGTGTGTGTGTGTGTGTGTGTGTGTGTGTGTGTGTGTGTGTGCACGCATAATAGCGAGCTTAGAAACTGCAAGGAGCAGCGATTGAGTGAGAACTGTCCAGTTCTGTGTGAAGATAATATGAGAGATGAAACGGAGGGAGGGAGAAGGTGAGATGGAGATATTGTGGCACCAACTCCTTACAACGTAAAATCCTGTGTGTGTGTGTGTGTGTGTGTGTGTGTGTGTGTGTGTGTGTGTGTGTGTGTGTGTGTGTCATTGATCTCTGACTGAGGGTGTAAACTCAACAGGTCAAGTGGCAGGCTGTGAACTGGACGTGAACCCATGAGGACGTTTATAGGTCAGTGTTCCCACGTGGCACACCAACGACCAGCAGACCTAGCCTCCATCCTAGATTTCAATGAAACACACTCTGGTGGTGTCGTGCGCCGAAAATAACCGCTTGACAAACGTCATGATGCGTATACCTGTAGGGCTGTTATACGACTACAACATTTATGTTGACTGTTAATTGTCATACAAATTCTTGCGATTAACGATTGAATTGTGTTTTTGGCATTGAACACTGGAACATGTGTAAACAATTGTTTTTATTGTCAATCAACTTGTGAACACAATACCACCCCCATATAATAAGGCAGAGCCAGGTTATTTAGTCTGGCCATGCCAGGCTACCTGAGCACAGGTGACAGTTGATAAAACCTCTCTGCACTTCAGTGGAGTAAATAAATACTATTGTTTCAGTGGAGATTGAGTTAGACTGAACATTTGAGACATTTAAGACAGGAAGAGAGAGAGGGGGAGAGAGAGAGAGAAATCAAAGCTGAGGTTCATCAGCAGTCAAATTCAAACGGTGTACCAATCAGTGCATGCATGCGTGCGTGCATGCGTGAGTGCGTGCGTGCGTGCGTGCGTGCGTGCGTGCGTGCGTGCGTGCGTGCGTGCGAGACACTGAGAGGTTGTGTTGTAAACAGTGGTGTGTGGTGAAGGTACACACTTCCTCTGTCCCATGTCTGTTTAGAGTACCATCTCCTCTCCTCCCTTCTCCGTTGGAAAGTACAACAACCAAAATGACTGGACTGGAATGACTGGACTGGATAAAGGACATCTAGTTTATGCTGTGAGAGTTGTGCGAGTTTAAAACCAATTGTCGCTATAGCTTTGCTGTTTTTAGTCGTATTAGTATTCATTGATTTTTGGATTCTTCATTCGCCATGAAGTATTAAGGACAGAGCTACACCTTAAAATAGGATTGGACGTAAAAATGTGCATATGAGTTTATGAGCAAACACGCATTGAAAAGCCTGGTGTAGCTCAGCCGTAATAGGAGAAAAACTAAGATTCTCTACGAATTCAGTCAGTTAATCACAGAGTGAGTCACTGATAAAATAAAAGTAATTTGGGCAGATAAATAATCTCATCAAATGCTGCTACAGTAATACAGTTCAATTCCTAGTGCCCTGCTGAACAGCCAAATGGCATAATTAGGGTTATATTAACGTGGTCTAACTGGTTGTTATAAACTCTGCATGCATCGTGCATATTCTTTTATTTACATTTTTCCTCCTGCATGGGACAATTATCAGTGCGGTTCACAGATAAAACAAGGACAAGGGGGCACATAATGGGTTAAGTTATATTGTTGTTGTCGAGCAGAACCCTCTTATCTCCATATTTTAAAGTAACAGATCTACAAGCCCATTTGAGCTTGACAATCTGCTACCTTTTCTATTATTGAATTTGAGATATCATGACAGATGACTGGACATAGGTTGGTTTACAATGCATCCGAAAGAGACGGTAATGATTATGTCGATATGCATATGTAAGTACTCGTACCTGTAGTTTGATTAATTTATAATGAGCCTTGTACAGTCAGTCACTAAATTAGAGTCCAAATTATTATAATTATATTAATATTTTATGGAATTAATGATAACAGAGTTAGTCAACTCGTCAACACCTAAGGGTACACATAGCAAGATTTATCCGTATGTCTGTCTGTCTGACTCACACACACACACACACACACACACACACACACACACACACACACAGACACCCCCCCACCCCCCGTGGCAGCTCTACGTGTTTAGACGTGCCATATACTCTTAACACTAATATCTTCCAGCTATAGAAAATATTGAAAGCAAGTCCATTTCTTTGCATTTGTTTCTCTTTGAATTTGAACAGCAATGTCCCTATGTCCTAACCTATATGTGACTATGTTCGTTTAGACTAGTACCAGTAGGGGGAAAAGTGGCGCTGTTGTGCCAGAAACAGAGAGAGAGAGAGAGAGAGTTGCACTGTTGCCTGCTAATGAGAGAGAGAGAGAGAGAGAGAGAGAGAGAGAGAGAGAGAGAGAGAGAGAGAGAGGAGTTGCACCTCTCAGTTCACACAGGTGTGATTTTTACACACACACCCGATGACTTGAAAAGGGACAAAGCAGGTGACATCACTCTCATGGCTGATTCAAAGTGAGAGCTAATGCTAGCTTCAACTGTTAAAGTTACAGTAGCATTCACAATCTTTGCCACTACTGAATGGCCTTGACGACTCACACAGGGAGGAGCATGCTACCAATCTTCTTGTCACACAACTTGACACAAGTGTACAGTAAATCGCTCACAGTGGACTAATTGTATAGAGAAGTGCTTATTTGCTAGAAAGCAACCTTTAGTTTAATTTTGGAATGTGCACGCACAGGAATATACATGCACACGCACGGACATGCTCACACTCTAGTCAAAATCTGCAAAGCAAATAATGTGAAGCGAGACACTAAATGTCTAATTTATGATCCGTCATTACGATGGTGTCGCATGCCCATAACGACGGACCAAGGAGCCCACGTGTCATGAGCTTGCGACACCGTCGTATGATTAAGTATAAATCAGGGCTTTAAAGCCTCCAGCCAAACTCCTACACTACAGGGTTTCCGTCTCCGCTGCCACGCTTCAGTAAACCTACCATCATCACCAGTCTATTCTGAAACACACTTCCTAAAAACACTGGAGCCTCAGTCTGGACTACTGCAAAAAGGGAAGCGTGTCGTACTGTGTGTCTGCATGCGCACAAACAAGAGACGGCATGTCTGAGTTTCCCCCCCAAAAAACATTAAGGCAATCTCTTGGTGGTGTAGTTTATAGGCTACGACGTAGGACCAGCAACAATATTGTTTGTTTTGGAGTTTTGGACTTGTTGCTTAATGGGGGTACAGTACAATACAACCTGGGGACAAGGGACCCCAGGCCCAACGGCCCTTGAGGACGTTTCATCCGGGTTTGTAACTCAGATTGTAAATGTAAACACAGACCCCTTAGAGGGCAGTGACTCAGAGAGTGTACAAATGGAACCAGATGGACTTGTATGGATCCATCCCCTAATAAAGATAACATCAAATGGGGGTTTCTGTGGCCTAATGCTATATCAGAACTGTAGGTCTTAAAAAGGTTGACACGTCACTGTTATGTCGTCTTCGTCGGGTGGAAACCTCATACAGTATGTCCAAAACTGTTACTTTTCAAGATTCTAATTTCAAAAGTAGCAGATCTACAAGCTCAAGAGGTTGCAGATTTGCTCCTTTCGATTTATTTACAAAAAGTTAAAATATGAAGATAAGGTTTCTTCCTGACAGCAACGATATGAAATAAATGTTCACATGCTAGAAAGGTTGATCAACCGAGTCTCAAAAAAGATGTAGGGTGCAACAGTTAATGAAACTCAATGTTTATAAAATAATACGTTTTATACAGTATGAGTATGATACAGATAAATAACAAATCTACAAGCTAACAAAATGCCACAATGTGAGGTGTTGTGAGGTTGTAGATCAACTATTTTCTGTATTTTGGTACGAAAAAAAGCTTCTTGAATCATTTAAAAAAAAATCTATTTTGCAGTTCTAAAGAGTAGGGGACTGATCATATTATTTTCAATTATGTGAAAAGTTCTATGGAATCATTGGAATGTATGCGTAAAAGCAAATTCACTTTTGACACTTGATGACAGAATAGAGCCACATACTGTTTAAAATTAATTTAAAAAACAAAATGTTCGTGTTTACATCACAATAAACAAATTTTATTGTATCATTGTATTGTATCATTGAAACATAACATTAACTTCCTTTCAGATATCTGATAGGACAGACATAGGGAAACAGAGAGGGGTGAAGAATAGAACTCGCAGGTGTATTTAGTATCCAGTCGTTGACATTAATTAAAGGGACACTTCACCCGTTTTGCAAAAGAATATATGTTAATGAAGTTTAGAAGATTTAGAACACTTTATGTGTGCAATATGTGGTTTTAGATATTTTAGATTTTGAGCAGTGAGCCCAGTGTCTCTGATGTCATGGACACTGGGCTCACTTGCTTCCTGGACTACATGTTGTCTCAGTAAGACAGCCCTTTCCCTATCCACAAGTACTTTATACCTCGTACTTTAATGCTTAGTATGAGGTATAAAGTACACCAGCCTTGTGTTCCTAAAACAGAAAGATTGGGTATTGGGTAAGACTGCCGTTATGTATCTTTCAAGACCTTTCACAGCTTTGTCTCAACCATTCCTCCATTATTATATGGCTCTGGTCTCAGCCACCGGGGTAGATATTTTGACATTCCGTTTTTTTTTTGGAATGTTGCCACTACACAGGTTCATCCCGATGTTCTAATAGAACATGACCTGAGACCTTAGTGTCAACCACTGGTATCTAATCAAACTTCTGAACCTCACAGCTTTACTTTGGCTTTTGTGTCTTATTGTCCATGGGAAAACCTTAAGTGCTTTCCCAGTCCGCTGCCAGTGGCCTTGTGCCTATGTAGCCACTTCCCATGTGACATCATTCTGAAACCGTCTGTGGTTGGGGGTGATCAGGTGCTTGGTTGTTGACATATTCAACAAGGCAGTCATGTAGACAAAAACACAACACGATGTAATTTTACAGCTACAATAAAGATTTTTTTCTGAAAACATTTGAGATCGAGAGAATACAGTGACATAATTTGTATTAATATTTGACCACTGCGTCCTACCGGAGTTTTGTGAGATGACCTGTTGCGCTGGTGGAAGCACGTGGCATAATCTAATGTAATGGACTATATATATTATTTTACCGTACAGGCGTACACTGTTAAATCCTTCTGAATTCAATGATGAAATAGTTTTATTGTGTTCCGTGCCAATTCAAAATTGGCTTAAAAAGTTGGCTTGTAATAAGGTTAGTTAAAGGGTAAATAAATGGTGAGGAAAAAACCCAAACAGGGTGCCTGGAACCGACTCGAAGCGGATGGGTCTTTTATCAGCCTGAAGGGGTTTGTTTCTCTACAATGACCTGCTCAACATTCATCAAACCTCGCTGATGTTGTGTTGTGTTATGTTATGCTGATACTGTACACTACAGTGTACCACTGTGCATATCATCAGCAGCTAAAACATCCCCTGGATAAGAAGCAGGCCATGGTTCCCAAATTAACATCCAAACGTGTCACAACTTAAGAGACCATTCGTCCGTTAAAGGAAAGACATATCTTTGTGAAAGAAGAGAAAGTGGACAGGGTGAAAGTGGGCAGGAAGGGAGAGAGTGTGCACCATAGGTGGGACAGTATCAGGAAACAGCTGATGTGTGGACGTGGAGGTATGTGCGTGCATTGTTGCTGTTCATAGGGAGTCAGTGGTTCTCCTCAAACTGTTTCCCCCAAATTGATATATATTTGGTCATGGACACCCATCTGAAAAGGTTTTGTGCCAGGGACCTCCAGAAGCGAAGATTTGAGTCAAAAATGTGCACAAAATGTAGAAGATTTTCCACAAAATGTAACTACTCACGATTATTATTTTTAAATAAGTACAAATAAACTACAAACTCATGGCGTGGCACGAATGTACATTGTTGCCACTTTAGATGTTTTTCTCGTATATCAATATCACTATTTCTAAACCACTACCTGGCGGCAAAATGTGTCACATTTTTCAAAAATAGCAGATCTACATACAAGGTCACAACGTGTCACATCGTCATGTGTTGTAAGCTTGTAGATGGGATATTTCTGAGGGTAGCCCTTGACATTGACGATGAAGGGAAAATGTACGTCATATTGTCCCTCATTACGTCATATTGTCTCTTTAATGTTAATGGCATTTAATGTTTGTGTTGGCACTTGGCACCGTGTGTTTCACATCACCTAATCAATAAATCAACATGAGTTAGACTTTAATATATTAGTGCCCCTCACTTTACACGGGTCTGACGGGTGTGATTTGTGCTATTCATCGGGAAGACGAATTTGGTTACTAGCCTATGGGTTGGGACGGTGGATCCCGAAGTGATCAATACAGCAATAGCGTTTTCGCACATGAATCCTAGAATCTGAAATTTTCAAGTGGTTAAGTTTCAAGTTCAAGTTCAAGTTTGATTGGTCTAGCCGGTCCAATGAGATGATCCATCAGTTAAATGGTAAATGGTGAATTTATAATAGGGCCTTCATGGACAGAGAGTACAATGTGCGACTGTTACATTTATTTACCCATTAAACAGGTCTTCACCAGGTCAGGTAGGTTATTGAGTATTGATTGACCTACGGGTTCAGGAGTTATATGCCAAAACGTGACTACTGGTTATAGTGCCACCGTGAGGGCGATTAAAAAATGCAAGGTGGCATTAATTCCTTGACCTAGTCATAATGTGCATGCAGTTTCACACCGATCGGTGCCGGAGATTAGTTGCTCAGGGGCTAAAACATAGTCTTGGCCACGCCTTTGGCCTGTATAATGTGTGTAGTATAGCTCTGATAGTAATCATTGCTAGTGTGTGTTTGCTCAGTAACGGTTCTCCCTGTCTCTCCAGACAACTCATACATCCTGTATGAAATACAGGATAAACTGTAAAGTGATGAAACAAAAAAGACGGTCAAATTGGAACTGAATATCCATCAAATTCTCTTCTCTCCCCTGGCCTGATCAGATGAAATTGGTGTCCCACGTGAAAATGTATGTTCTATTAAAGAGCTGTATACATGGAGACCTCTGTTACTGACTCAAGATTACTATAGAGCTTTAAACTTAACAAAATTATTTCCGTTTCAACCAACAACAACAAAAGATCATAACTTATAGCACATGCAAGATATACATGTAGGGTAGGCCAATAGGTTATATGACAACACCAACCCATCTGTGTACAACATTATGGCTGCAATCCTCAGCCACTACTGACTGAGTGACTGACTACTGTAAGCCTTCATAACTGGATGGAGTTATAGGTTGTTGTAGCAGAGCAACGCCTTGGACAAAAACCTCAGTCCGTCTCCAACTGCAGCAGGCCTGGACGTCTAGTTTACTGACATGGAGCACCATTTAATTTGATGTCTCTACTGACTACAACCGCAGACTGATTGTAGCAATATGCTGTATTAAAACGCCACTATAACAGGCGCCCACATCTGACGTGAAAGAAAGGCAAAGGGAGGAGACACATCAGCCTTCAAGTAGTGTGCCATGCTGCCCCCTCTCCCCCTGTCCCCCCAACCAGGAGAAAGTAAACAAACTAATTTCATCCGACTGAAGCTTTTTGTGTGTAAATGTAACGAGGATCGGTGTTTTTTATTTTGTATTTAAAGGCAATAAAATCTTCACTGTAGCCTACGTATCTCCTTGGATCAAGACTATGTATTTTGTCGAGTCTGACTTTAACTTTCGTATGTAGATTCCCAGATATGCACATGTCAAAATCGAAAAAGAAAGAAAATACAGCTATGATAGCCCCAAAAATCTAACTCTCGTAGAATCGATCATAAATACATCTACGAGAGTTAAAACTTTTGGCTAATCAGAGGCTACAGTAAACTTAGAGTGCTTAATGGAGGTTATCGTGACTCGGGGAAATAAATAAGGAACAAAATAGAGAAAACAACAGCGTAAATCCGTGCATTATTTCACAGACCTGACCAACGTTGTGGTGAAAATGAATTTCATTACAAGTAGGCTATACTCACAGCACGCATAAGGCATAAGCCCCGGTGACGCTCTCGCTGTCCCGCACCAGGAAGCTCCCATCCCTGCCCGCCCGGGCCAGCAGCTCCTCGGCCGCGGCTCGGCTCAAGTCCCGGTGGTACCACATCATCGGCTGCGACACCCCGGTCCCCCCAGCGCCGCTAGCGCCGCCAGCAGCACCGCCGCCGCCGGCCATGGCCACCACAGCCCTCCCTGCTTCACACCTACTACTGCCGCCGCCAACCTCCCCACTCCTCCTCCACCACGGTCAAATTAAATATTCCTTTTAATTCACAACGCGAGGAAAAGTACAGCTGCTCCCCGGTGGAGTAGGACTAGGAAGTTGCGACGGAGGTGTTTCTTTTTTTGTAGTTTTCAGTGTGTCCGTTCGGGTTTGTTTGTGGGGTTTTCTTCTTGCTTTTTCCCCTTGTTGTTTTTGTTTCCCGTCCCTCCGTCAGTACAGTAGTTCAGTTCCTGAAAAGGCTCCTCGCTCTCTCCCTCAGCGCCTCCTCTCGTTTACTTCCCGGTGTCCCACCGACGGAAACCAGCGGATGTGAATCCACGCTGGAGGGAGGGAGGGAGCGGTGGCATGGAAGAAGTAAACTACCGGTACAGTACACAAGATGTTTTTTAACTTCAATAAAAGTAGTAGCAATAGCCTACTATAAACAAAAATAGCTCTCGCAAGCAAAGTCTTGTATTTTCCTGTGTTTAGTTCCCCTTCCCTCCTCAGGGAAGAGGGAGGGAGAGAGAGAAGGGAGATTATCAGATTCAGAGCACGGGCCGGGGTCATTCAACATGGGGTCCGGGAACCCTAGGGGGTCCTCTGAGACTTACTGCAGGATGGCCAGCAAATACCAATTGTTTTGGTGGCCACAGGATCTTGTTTTTTTAAGTTTAATAATAATAATATTATAAAAATATACAATAACATTGATTTGATCCAATATATTATTAGCAAAGATAGGTGTGTAAAAAAAAAAAAAAAAAAAGCCATCAAACCTGCATGGTCCTCCTGCAGCAGTTGGAGGTAACCGATAATCGCTTAAAAGAAAACCGTGGAAAACTGTGAAATAAATAAACTTCCAAGTTAGTCTCAAATCTCTCACCGTCACCATTAAACCAATCTGAGAACCCTTTGTCCCTAGTCAACAGACTGTCTTGAGAGGCTATAGTATAGGCCTACCATTAAACAGACATACCAGTATTACACCACCAGGCTGCTAAATATGGTGGTGACTGTGAGCATAGCTTTGAAAGAGGAACACCATTTCTAAATACAATTTGTAACTCTGCCACTGAGGTATCTTGGTTTTGCACTGTGATTTAAGCTTTTTACTGTGATTTTAGCTTTTTTTACACTACTAATGTGTTCTAGGGCTCTTCGCTTGTGTAAAATGTGTGAATTGCCTTGTTGTTGAAATAAAAACTTGCCCTTGCCTCCCTCATACTGGTTGACTCACAGTTAATTGCCAACATAATACAGCAAATCCTGTCTGTTTTAAAAATGCAGAGGGTTTTTTGGTTTAGGTATGAGGGTGTGTCGTAACACTGTTAAATCGACTTAAAATAATTTAGCACAAAAAAACATGGCTACTAAGCAATAGTGAATTACAAAACAAATAATGCAGTCACTCCTTTCTGTTGAGTGGATATTTTTATTTTTCTAGTCCACCATTGTTGTACAATACTGTAGCTTAACTTGACCACACATGAACCAACGGCTGGAGGCCTCCCTGAGTCCCTGGCTGTCTGTATACTGTTAAACTTGAGGAAGCCAGTCTAATTACTCAACACTCATTAAGCAATTATTTCATAAGCCAAAGCAGTAAGCACTGTGTCTTAGAAATACCTGTACATGCACGCACACATGCAAGGCACGCACGCACACACGCACACACACACACACACACACACACACACACACACACATTTATATAGGCTATATAATATTGAAATGTTGCAGATGAAAATATGTGAAGTGTGATGTGTGAGTGTGTGTGTGTGTGTGTGTGTGTGTGTGTGTGTGTGTGTGTGTGTGTGTGTGTGTGTGTGTGTGTGTGCATGCGTGCGTATGACGTGTGTGTGTGTGTGTGTGTGTGTGTGTGTGTGTGTGTGTGCGTGTGCGTGTGCGTGTGCGCGTGTGTGCGTTTGCGTGTGTGTGCGCATTTTACTTGTATATACTTGCCAAAATGCGTTTTCGCAAGAAGTGCAGTATGCAGCAGCCTAAAGGCAGAGCTGTGCAGTGCATTGTGAGTGACCTCAGAAAGGCTGGATATTAATAGACCACACAGACCACAGCCATCCTGCTGCTATTCCTGGCTATGTCATCACACCGTGTGTGAATTACGCCGTGTGTGTGTGTGTGTGTGTGTGTGTGTGTGTGTGTGTGTGTGTGTGTGTGTGTGTGTGTGTGTGTGTGTGTGTGTGTGTGTGTGTGTGTGTGTGTGTGTGTGTGTGTGGTAACATTAGTCGTAGTATGTCTGCATCATGCAAAGTGTAAAAGTTTGTTCCAAGATGTCATCCCAGATACAGAACATTTCCAGTAAAATCCTCAGTGTTATGTTAACTTAACTTAACCAGCGTGTATAACTTGCACTGGCTCCATTTGAACACGTACTCTCTGAGTTAAATTAACACTAAAGATTGTACAGTGTGGGAAGTGACTGGGAACTCTGCAAAACAAGGGATTAGTCACAAAATTATATCCATTTGGGAAGTGTGGAAAATTGGAAACCTTGCTGAATAGTTCAAATGTATAGTGTCCTGTGAGTGTTGATTTAAGTGTATGTTTTGTGTATATTGTCTCTCAAATGACAGTATTTTGGAAGCATGGATAGGCCTACTACCAATGTGGCTAATAATAATGTACAATATCCATTAATTTAATGGAAAAGGAGATGTCTTAATGATTAAGACATCTCCTTTTCCAAAGAAGCTCTTCAAATTATGACTTTTGCCCTGTTTTTATTTAATGTGTTGGGGTTTTAGGGTGTCGTTTTAGGGTGTAGTTTAGCATTCTACAACCAAGACAAACTGCTGAAAATACTTTTCCAAATGCAACAAAACAAATTGTTTATTAAAGAAACTAAGACATCTTGTGGTTGGATGTATATGACTCCAATGTGGATCTCAGGCTTCATTTGACATCGGTGCATCTATGACGTATGACTCCAAATTTGAGCAAGGTTTCAGCCTGGTCGCTGCCTCTTCTTCCAAGTTAAATATTTAAAAGTATAGCACACCCGTAGAGGTAGCCTACATCTGTGGCTCACTGACATTATGCACAAGAAGTATCGGGCCAGCGGTTTGCGATTAGCTCTCGACAGACAAACAAACAGGGTAGTAGACAGGAAACAGGCCTACAGTGTCAATAATTTGTAAACCTGAGCGCCTAGAGTGACTGAGTGCGTTCATAAGTAAATATAATATAATAAATGTGTAATTTGTAATCAGATGATCATGTATCGTATAGGCACATGGCCCATCACAGAAATCTCAAAAGAAAAACAACCCCCCCAAAAAATAATAAAAAACAATCCTGAGGCCCATTCAAATCTGAAAATAGACGTGGCATCAACACACATAGTAAAACATATGCCCCACGCGCGCGCACACACACACACACACAGTCACACACACACACACACACACACACACACACTCATGCGCACAGAGGCGAATGGAAGCCCATAATTACTGAGCAGTGGAGCAGACTAACCACTGGTTGGCTTTTGGTGGCCATGTGATGCACTCTGAGTTGTCTCGATAAAGAAAAGTAATGGACTCAACTTGCGAGACCTTGTTGTGCATTATCACTTACATTATATTTATACTATACTATTTATATACAGCAGTCCTGCCCCCTCGAGAGACCCGGAAAATAAATCCCCGTTCATTTTCCTCACAGACTTTTCAGAAAGTATTTATTTAAAGACGTTTATGCTGCGGACAAAGCCAACTCTTGTCGTGACAAATCATGACAATAAACACATAAAAACATGTTTTGGGCCAAACAAAGAATTAGAAAGTAGAAAAAACGACAGGTTACAACACTTTTTTTGTTGTTTTTCTTCTTTGTAATTATTTGTTTGGTCCAAAATATGTTTGTTATCATGATTTGTCACGACTCGAGTTGGCTTCGTATGACGCTTAGAAGGTCTTTAAATAAATACATTTTGAAATGTCTATGGGAAAAATGCATTGGGATTCATTTCCTGCATGGGCCTGGCGTCGTTATGAAAGGGGGCGGGACTGCGACGCTCTATACTGGCACAAGTACAATACAGCACCACTCACTTCAGACTAAATAAGTATGGTAATGTGACCTGACTTGTGACTCTAGTCTTAGTCTAGATCAGTGGTGCTTCTGTTCTAAAAAGTATTTTTCATTCTAGACCTCAACTTGAACAGACATCAAAGAATATTGGCTATTATCAAGTATCAATCCTGCACAGATGCTGCAGCCTATACTGCCCTTATATTTTTTTAAGTAGAATTATAGGATTCTCGACCACTTGGACCCTAGGGTCCCTATTGTCGGGCAAACATTTAGCAAAAATGACAGATCAACAAGCCCACAACGCATTACGTGATGCGTTGTGAAAACAGGAACAGAGTGAATTATTTCCCTACTTCATCATATCTGTTCAGCTTGTGGTTAGAGTGTTCGCCCTGAGACTGGGAGACTATGAAAATAGTACACAGCATCAAGGGTTGGATTGGGGCTATAAGTCTTGCATTATAGTCATGTCCAGGGGGTGTACTTGTACATCAAGCTGATTCACGCTACAGAAACAGGAGATGGGCCACATGGTTCGGCAAGGCTTACTATCATCATACAAGAGTGTTGCAAAATATTAGTGAAAATAGTGGATCTACAAGCTCACAACGCATCACGGTGTGACGCATTGTGAGCTTGTAGGCTACAGTATGTTCACTATTTTAAAATGTTTATTTATTTATTATTATTATGAAAAAAACAAACCGTTTTGGACATACAAGGTTTCCCCCGACAGCGACAATATAGAGTTTACAGTAAGTGGCTATGTAACAGTAACAGACAATGATAACACAGGCACAACGTCATCACTGGATGGCATTTTATTCAGATCATCATCATTCAGGTTAAAGGACACCAAATCAAGGAGAAGAGGTGTCCTATAATTTACAAATTTACATTGATCAAACATCTTCATGTAAGGACCATCACATTGGTACGTATTATACGGGGACCAGAGAAGGATTTTCTTTGTTGTTAGATTTAGTACACCATTCTAAAAATGTGTCGGCGGAGAGAGTGAAACCTATGATCTGAAGTCATTCTCATCCATTCTCTCACTGGGATTAACATCTAGCTGGTGAAATAATAGTGAAATAAACATGTTCCCCATTTTGCTGGAGATACCTCTGGGACCCCCTCAAGGACACCTGGGGGCCCGAGGAGAACCAGTGGTCTAACAACATTCTATAATCTAAATAACAGGGTCAAACAAAACAGTATTGTGTCAACCTAAATAACATAACATAACATGTCAACAAGTAACCAACATACATCTGCTTAGTATACCCAGCATCTATGCAAAAAGGCATGAGACAAGAAGGGATAGGAGGGGTGCAATCACAGCGAATGTTTGATGTTTGCTGGCGTCATTCAGGTAGTACTCGGCGACCTTGGTGTTGGGGTTTGGCCCGGTAAACCAGAGCTGCATGCAGCGGCCAGAGGACTTGGTCAGCGTGGTGTACAGATAGGACTTGGACCAGATGTCTTCACACATGGAATTGGGTGTTGGGAAGAAGTCGGTCCACTTACTGCACTTGGCGTCCGCCGGACATTGATTAGTTCCTGCAGGAAGAGAGCGAAAGTGGAGGCGTAAATTTGATTTATAAAGCACTATTAAAAACAACCAGGGCTGACCAAAGGGCTGCACAGCATACATTATAAATAATAATAATAATACTAATAACTAGAAAAATCGCAATTTAGAAAAATTGCAAAGTGTGGCCCCTCCCACTAATATTGTCAGCCAATTACAATGTCACGTTACCCCTGTGATCATGCGTAAGTTAGTTGGAGGGGATATATCCCCTAAAAATCAGGTTATATTTTTTGCATTTCTATAACACTTGAATAGTTTGGTCTTCTGCCCCTGCAAACATAGATTGGTTACGCAACCAACAGCCAATTAGCTACTACAAAAGTTATACAAAGCTCGGCCAATCGCAGCGGAAGTTAGGTAGGTTACTCCGGAAGAAGAACAATAAAAAAGTGTGACAATAACTATAGTCTGGAACAACCAATAAGACGCCCTAAGGGCGAGAAGTGACCTCGCCCCACGCATCCGCCTGGGTGACGGAACGGAAGACTGCTGTCGAGCGCTGGCGCTTTGGCATGGGGGGTCAGATCAACATATGGAATGAATTCTGTACTGGCCATATATGGAGCGTGTCTTGAGTGTAGAGGGTTTGATGAGGTCTGGCCATGAGTGTGTCTTGAGTGTACAGGGATTGATGGGATTGATGAAGTCAGATCAACATAATGGAATGTCAGAACATGTCAGCTCCATATATGGAGATCTAACGGTGGCAGCGGGGGCAGTGTCTTGAGTCTACAAGGTTTGATGAGGGCCCAGGTAGGGCCGGGCCTTCATTTGTAGGGCTGTTGAGAACTCTAGTTTTTGCCGGCTGCCGGGCGCGGCTGCACTATAATAACTTTGGGGCGGGCCCGACTAGAGTTTTAATGGACAGGTTTATCAATCAAAAGGGAGACATCGAAGTGGGTCGGGAATCAACATATGGAATGTCAGAACAGGTCAGCTCCATACCGGTATATGGAGATCTAAGGGGTTGAGGTTTGAGGTCAGATATAGAGTTGCTGGCCAGCTCCATATATGCAGATCTAGGTGTCGGTGATGATCCAGTCTTCTCCATGTATGGCTATCCAGGGTATATGTCA
This sequence comes from Protomyctophum bolini, assembly GCF_963924005.1. Classification (NCBI taxonomy): domain Eukaryota; kingdom Metazoa; phylum Chordata; class Actinopteri; order Myctophiformes; family Myctophidae; genus Protomyctophum; species Protomyctophum bolini. Next base: position 16,768,234 of record NC_137870.1, on the reverse strand, counting down.
CGAGGCGTAACGGACTGATGGCCATATATGGTGGCATGACGTGTCACGAGGCGTGACGGATTGACAACCATATGGTGGCGTGACGGAATGACTGACGGAACGACAGGTTTTGCATAATAATAATAATAATAATAAATGTGATAAAGCTCACAACAGATTGCGATGCCACATGTTGTGAGGTTGTGGATCTGCTATTACTAAATTACGTGTGTGTGCGCAAGAACATGCGACTGCGTGTGTGTTTGTGTGCATGTCTGTGTGTACAGCACCTGAAGTCCAGTCCCATCCTTGATGCCAGTTGCTCTTGCAGGTGATGTCATCCTTGCAGTCCTCCCACCAGCTATGACAGTCTTCCATACATAAAGGAACATCCAGGATCCGTTCCTTACGCCATGACTGATCAACCTACACACGTCAGAGAGATATACACAGTCATGGTTTAGGTTCTCACAAATGACATAAAAGGCACTTTCATCCAAATAAAATTCCAATTTATATCGTATATGCAGCTATATGCTGCCATCTAGTGGACATGATGAGAAACAATCACACCAGTGATTCTCAACCTTTTTAAGGACCTCACAGCATAAGCATTAGGCCACACAGACTCCCATTTCATAAGATTCTTATAACTGGGACTCCAATATAAGAAAAATGTTTATTGTTATAAGACATGATGGGTCTGTCATTTGATCAGAATTCCTTTAGATGTAGAGATAACACCATAATATCAAAATAGCAATTATTGTACATTCTCTAGTTGTATTTGCTTGCACATGTAATAATGGGGAAGATTACAGGTGCAATGCATAACGTTTATGTTCCCTGAATTCAAGCCCTACTCTCCTGCAAGAGCAACTTTCTACCACTTTTCCAAGGAGGCATCTTCGTTGGCTAGGAGATATATTGTGTTATGAGCTTCAGCGCCATTACTTAGTAGGTGGGTCTCAGACCACCTCCAACCACAGCAGATGTAGTGTATTGACATACAGGTTGGTTAAAATCAAGTTGTATTCATTCAAATAAGTTCTGTATTGCAGCTGTACAACTACTGTATCAATGAATTTAATGAGAACCACTCATTAACCACTGACTTATTTATTTTTATATATTTTTAACACTCCTAACAAATCCCCCATACATATACAAATACAAGTATGGAGAGACAGTCATGCATACCTTTTGAATCCATGGCCCCAAGTGAGGGGAACACTCGTAGAAGCAGGTGTCCTGGACAAAGTGTTGCTTGCATTTGTCGCTCATAATTCCACAGTGGTTCCAATTGAAGTTGTACAGGTAGGAGTTATCCTCGTGGGCCTGCTCCGTGGTGTTGGCCATGCAACAGGCATTGGTACGCCATGGCTCACACTGGAGAAAAAAGGTAGAGAGAGAGAGAGAGTCAATAAGGGCACTCCATGGAACACACCTACTACTACTGTATATTGGATGAAATATGATCTTTAACCTGCTATTCGACTACATTTATAGGTATTAAAAGCAAAACAAAATACCAAAAATGTGTATTTGAATGCCTATAGTGGCAACCCCTACTACGGGCAAAAGTTGAACTCTATAGAGCAGTGGTTCCCAAACCTTTCAGCCTGTGACCCAAAAGAGGAATTTGATGTTTCCCTGGGACACAAACTAGTGAAAATAGCCGATCTACAAGCTCACAACGCTTGATTTTTCTTCATGAAATTACTGAGAAAGTCATTGCATTTGCTTTTTGTTGCTTTGGGAATGTTTCTGCAATAAATAGTGGTAACAAGATAGGTGCATGGGCACCATGAGGAGTGGGTACCTCAGTGTTAAATTGTCTAATGTTTTCTGAAATGTCAAATCAAAAAATGAAATATTTGTAAAAAGCTTTTAAGTAAAGTATAGATGATTAGAACATGCTTCAACATTCTGTAAATTGCTACAAAACCTCATGTTGGGTCATAAACATGAAGTTGAAGGATAAAATTAAGTCTGATAATGATGTACCGTGCATGTTCACATCATGTATACTTTACTTACTGTAAGACCATTTTTCAAATATTTTATTTTCCTTAGCACCTTGCTTCATCAAGGGTTGAATTGGGCTGGGGGGTCATGTCCAGGGGATGTACTACTGTAGGTCTGGAGCCTATCTCCTGTTTGAAACAGGATACTGACCTACAGTATGGGCCATTGGTTCCTTAAGGCTACTTATGTGCCATTGTATCAAAACATATCACAACATAGTTCTATTTATTATGCTATATTTCTACCTGCTGATAGAGTGCTCCTTCTGGACCGGGGTCTTCTTTATGGTGTTTGGCGTCCATACACATGTTGAGTTTGTCAAGACACAGGGACCCCCTGGACAGGATTAGCAGCAACGACAGCACCCTCCACATCGCTCTGGTACACACAACAAACACAATAGGCTCTATGCACACATGCCATTTTGGACAGAGCTTAGTTGAGCCCCTTCCCTATACTTCCTTCACAGGTGTTATCGACGATAGGCCTACTGAAGGCTCCGTTCAGGGCTCAGTTCAGTGCATGTTGGCTCACTGGAAACACACTGCTACACCAGTGGGTCTCAAAGTGTCCTTGAGTGGCTTCCAAATGGGTCTGTAACTCTGACAGTGTAATAATGGAACACATTTGTAAACTCTCAGATTTATAGGGGTCCTTGAAATTAAAAAAAGTTTGCACTGTACACTAAATGGAACAGATCAAGCTTTAATTAGTATCACCGGTAACACCTGTGACGAAAGTAGTGAAGGGGCCCGGAAGTAAGAGTTATTCTGTTCTGTGTGCATAGAGCCCATTGAATTGGGTTTTTGTGGTTCTCGAGTTCTACAGTGCTTTTATTTGGCAGTGGAGAAAGATAGGAATGAAGGCATATACTGCCATTACTATATACAGTAACACACAAAGTGAAATCCTAAGCATAATGTAACTGAAAGTGTGTAACTTTATCTGATCTTTGATTGTTGATTGATATTTGATTTGTTTTTCATTATAATCCTGTATTATTTATTTTGATATCTTGTTGTATATTGTATTGCTGTTGTTGCAGTCTTGTGGAACATATGTCACAGCAACATGTCACTGCTTGTACTGCATCTGCATAAGTGAGTGACAAACCCTCCTGATTCTTCTGTTAAATTCAGAGTTTATTACTCTCTCTCTCTGTAGTTACTTGATGCTGAAACTCAACATTCAAAGTATTGTAACAATAACAGATCAGCACGATGTCTACTAGGAAAATAGTACCAATGTTAAACACTATCCACAGATTTGACACGAGAACAGTTTGACCTCAGAACCTAGTTTAATATATTATGGGACAAAGGCGGAGGACATTTAGGACATGAATATGTATCCATGTAAGAAAACACTGATTGTGAAGTGAACACACTAAGCGCACACAGCAAAACCGTAAGGACCAAGAAAAACGTAATAAAAACCGAATAAATGAAACTGATGGACAACGAAAGGAACAGCTTTCAAAAATACGAAATGCATACGTTAAAAAGGATATGAGTAAAATACCAATTGAAATTCAAGAAGAAAAAAAAACCTAAGAGAAACAGACGACTTCGGAATATCCGAATAAAAGAAATGGATGAAAGACGAAAGGAACGCTTGGTTATGCGTAACAAAAATCTCAAGAATATGGGAATACAAAAACTAGAGGAGATCAATGGAAATGAAACTCATAAACTAGAACTGTGTGATCGAAAAATGGATACAAAGAAAAACCAAAACCATAAGGACAACCAAATAAATGAAACCGATGGACAAGGAAAGCAATGTTATTGAGAGTTTTTTGTTTTTTTCAATTAATATATATGTTTTCATCTGATATCCATGACTTAGTTTTTCTTTGAGAAACTACAAGTGGATCCTGGACACTTCTAAAACGATGGGACTGTATTTCCTTTATAGATAGAAGATTTTACCATACTTCAAAATACTACTTTTTTCCCTCCAAAAGCAAGGTACATAGCAAATAGCTAAACCTAATTATTCAATATTGCAAACGGCTGAGATTTGAAAGTTTGTAGCAGTCTACAGTACTTGCACGCTCTGCTTGCGCACTAGGCCTACTTGTGTGCAATAAGCAAGTAGGCATTCGACAGAGTGCAGTTCTAGTCATATTATATTTTAGATTTTCTTCATACACCATTTTCACACATGGAACAATTACAAAGAATATAATCGAGATTTGCTGCCCTGGAGACAATGCACCCCTCCTATTACAGCAAGAGCTAAATGAACTCCAAACATACATGGTGATCCCACATTCACCCCAGCTGATCCTCTATCAGTCACTCCTCACTCATTCACACGAACACTGAGGGAAAAAGACAGAGCAACACAGGAATATAAACATTATGACCCACAGGGCCATAACACTGGTTCAAAGTTGCTTCAGTTTACAACAGTGTTTTACAATAAATGAAAGAATCCTATTTACCGTATAGGCTACTGTAAGGAGTCGAGACGATGGTGCAATTTTGACTGGCCCGCCAACCAAAATAATGTCCTCAACGTGTTCCAGAGATAATGACACCAGTACTGTCTGTGTGTGTGTTGCTACTGAGCAAACGTCAAAATCCGGACAGGGTGGGAGTGGAGTGGAATGGTATTCTGCTGTACGGGTTAATGTGAGCGTTCATGCACCCTTTGTAGCGTTTGATTGTTTTTATTTAATACTATATTATTGTCAGGCCTTGCCCTGACTGGCATCCCAGCAACCAATGTATATAGGTACCATTTCAAACCGCTACATATTGATAACAAATTAAAATCGCCAATTTTCGTTTTTTTGGGGCAGGATCGATTTGACAACTTTAGCTTAATGTGCCCAGTCATAATTGACTGTCATTGTAATGCAAATGACAGTCAATTATGGCAGACAGATAGACAGACAGGCAGGCAGGCAGGCAGGCAGAGACAGACAGACAGGCAGACACACAGGCAGGCAGACAATGTAGTTAGTTTGTTTTATGGAAAGTTGTTTGTGTCAAAGCCATAAAGCCATAAAATAATGCACATTGTACTTATCTTTTCATACGTTAGGTGGAAATAAAGCAAAAAAGTATAAAGTATCATAAATGTTGTCCTTTAATCAACTGGCCCCTGGCCCCTTGCCATTTTCATAATGTGGCCCACAGGTTCAGCTATTTGAGTATCCCTGCGCTAAACTGAGCACTAAGCTAAAATGTACCCTAAATGATGTGCCCTACCAATACTAATATTAATTCAGCTAATATATTGCTTTGATATCCAAACCTTTCCTCCAGGGATCAATAATTAGATTTATCTATGTATGTTTATTATAAGTGCTGTCACTTACCAAAGTCTGTCTGTAATATCAGCAGAAGAAACTGAAGAGCAGGAGGGACAGAGAGAGAGAGAGAGAGAGAGAGAGAGAGAGAGAGAGAGAGAGAGAGAAAGAGAGAGACGAAAGGGTGTGTGAGAGAAAGAATGTGGCCTTGAGATAAACCATAAAACTCTCTCTCTCTCTCTCTCTCTCTTAAAAGGCAACATGACCTGCAAAAACACGATTGCCTAAACAGGAGTATATTATAACAGCCGTACAATAAGCTGCTTTTAAAATCTTTTGAAGGTCTGTGTATAATTATACAACTTGCTGAGTACAGTATATGGGCCCAGTAGTGGACAGTAGTGAAGCACATGTACATAAGAGTACAAATATTGTACTTTTGACGGTAGGAAGAGAAAGGGTATATGACCACTTAAACCCTAGTTCAAATAGTGAAAATAGAAGATCTACAGGATCACTACAAATAAAATGTAGGCTACTTCATAACTTGCACTTTTGTATAAGCATGTACTTTTGAATACTTAAAAAAATAATTAAAGCCAGGTACTCAAGTAAGTACAAATTTGACTGAGCAATATTCGCTTGTAGTTGAGTAATATTTGACCATAATGAAATGTGCATAAGTATCTATACTTTGACTCAAGTACTGGGGTTGACCACTTTGCTCACTACAGCAAGAATTTGGGTTTTAAATAGTCCCCAATGAATATGATTATATTCGCACATTTCTGTCACACAAAGAAAAAGAGAATCAGCGAATAAATAATCAATCAGAATAATAGTTTAGTCAGCTGATCCTCTTTGAAAAAAGCTTACAATTCAATCTGTTATGGTCATGTTATTGGTGTCCAGGAATATCAGTAAAGAAATGCTAAAGGTCAGTCTTACTTGATCTACTGAGTAAATGTGTCACGTTTACAGTTTGGTGACTAAATTACTCATTTATTGAGCTATCATGTGATGATCATGTGCTGCCATTGTAACCATACAGTATACAGTAGTAGTGGTTCTCAACCTGTGGGCAGTGGCCCCAGCGAGGATGTTGCACATGGGCTGCCTATTTTTTGGCAAACACGAAGATTTGAATGATAATACATTAACTAGTTGAACGACTGTAGGCCTGTAGTATGTTTTCCAGCTGTGACCTGCTGTGCATGGCCGCACACGCGAGTGCACACACACACACACACACACACACACACACACACACACCATTTGACTACGTACAAGCTCAGAATGCTTTTTGCTACTTTTACGTGACACAACAAAGTATAAAAAAGGACATATTATAAAAATATTAATAACGGAAATACCAGCTTTGTTCTGACGGTGAAAAGGTCACATAAAAGTGATAAAACCTAACATTTTATCTGGCTGCATTTTCATAGCATAGCTTGGTTTATAATCCAAGATTGGGATAGCGCTGAGAGACACAACAGTAGTAGCCTATCACATCAAGGTGAACTCTATACACTGATTGTGTGAAGCTTGCTGCAAGCTGGTAATAAGGTTTAGAAATGCTAATGCATTTCTGAATTTGATAAATCTTTAACTTGATGCTTTCAAAATCAAGTTACAAGCTCATACAATGTAGGTTTGTAGAATATTTGCAGACTACCAGTAAGACGCGCAAACGCGGGAAGCGAACGCAGCTCGTACATATTTGGGTTTTGGACGTATAGCTGCTTTGGGGACTCCTTATATAGCTGCTTTGGGGACTCCTTATATGGTTATGGCTGAGTAATGGAATACAAGTTGGACCACGCCATGACACTCATGTCACTCAGCCATAACCATATAAGGAGTCCCCAAAGCAGCCATCACACTCATGTCACCATGACTCATGCGTTCGTGTGTCTGTGCCCTTTGTGCCCATATATGGAGCTGAGTGATTTGTTTGTGATTGATGCAACACACTCCATATTTGGACGTAGCTCCATATATGGGCACAAAGGGGGGACACACGCACACACAGACATGATCTGCTAGGTCTCATAGTAAGTGCTCACTGCATTCGCAACTAGACTATTGATGTCAACATAATATGTAGCTATTTTACATCTTTAAATCCAGAACTGAAAATAATTAGAGAGCGAGAGAGATAGAGAGAGAATAGTGGAGTGGATAAATTACCCGGCCTGACAGGGTCAATGTCATTAATTTGGTACGGATCCCAACCATGGTTATCAGGTCGGACCAGGAGAGTTTCAAGCAATGTGTAGCTGTAGCAAGACACCCTCACTTAATTATGGAAAGAATGACAGAATGATGTTTTTTATCTGGACTCTTCACCTCAGGATCACTGAACCCCCACCGGTATAGGACCTAAGATCACTGAACCCCCACCGGTATAGGACCTAAGATCACTGAACGCCCACCGGTATAGGACCTAAGATCAATGAACGCCCACCAGTATAGGACCTAAGATCACTGAACGCCCACCAGTATAGGACCCAGGATGAACATTTTTCTTCACATATATTGAGCATTAGGCCTCAGCCCTGTTCTTTTTCATCTCCATGTTGAGGAGCCAATCACCCACAAGTGTTGCACATGACACTGGGCTTGATCTTCTCTGCAGCAGCGGAGGGGACGCTTGATTCATTTGATTCAAAGTGCAACCCTTTCTCTGACGCTTGCACACTGACACTGCATCTATTGAACTGCATCTATTGAAAGGCTTGGATTAGCAGCACAAATGCCCAGTGCAAATTCCATCAATTCCTCGTGTGACACCTTGAAATCATAGGCCCCGTGGGAGATGTTGTACATCACTGTGCATGGAGGACTGGGGTACATCATGTGACCTTTCATGGGCAGGGAGGACATGAGGGCCTGGCTGGGCAGCCCGGTGGAGGTTGTGTGCAGCATGGGCAGCATGGACTGGGCACTGATGCTGGTGGAACCTGGAAGATTGGTCATGTTGTTGAAAGACAACAGTTGTTTTATTTCATCATTAGTAATGCCCAGGGTCCCCAACTCAGGCAACACCTGGTAAATGATATCCATCTTCTTCTCAAAGCCTGCGGCAGCCACTGTGCTCACATCCGTGGGCTCATTATCAATGTGGTGTGGTGGTGTTAAGTTCTGTGGCGAGTTGAGACACGATTGAATCAGGGCTTTGCCCGCCTCACTAGTGAACATGGGCTGGAGCTTGTCGGTGGCAAATTCGTAGAGCTGTCCCGTTTCACTGGCCACTAGCAAGAAAACCTGGGTTCCTGTCAGTTTGGCGAGCTGTTTGGCCTTGTTTATTACACCAATTCTACGCTTGCCAAAGGTTTTGCGTCGCTTTGGCTTGTTCTCAATGAATTCAATCTCTATCTTCACACGGCCACGAGACTTCATCTTCTTGTTGCTTAAAGTGGTACAGCTGAAAACAACAGAATGCTTAATGTTACAGACTGATCTGCCTTTTATATGGCCAAGTCACCCTTATGTCACAATCTGTGACACGTTCTGCACCTGTCCTGTTGATATTAACACATTGCAACTGTCGCTAGCCACCGCGACTGGTGTCAGTGACGTCAGATGTAGAGGTGATGATCCAGTCTTCTCCATATATGGCTATGCAGGGTTTGTGATGTCAGAACAGGCCAGCTCCATATATGGAGATCTAGGGGTTTGAAGAGGTCAATATGGAATTAATTCTGTACTGGCCATATATGGAGCATTTATTGAGTGTAAAGGGTTTGATGAGGTCAGATCAACATATGGCATGTTAGAACATGTCTCCATATATGGAGATCTAAGGGTTTGATGAGGTTAGATCAATATATGGAATGAATTCTGTATTGGCCATATATGGAGCGTGTCTTGAGTGTACAGGGTTTGATGAGGTCAGATAAACATATGGAATTCATTATGTATTGGCCATATATGAAGCGTGTCACAAGGTGTGACTGACGGACTGACTGGCTGACAGGGGATGCAAGTTTTCATAGTAAACATGGCTAATTAGCGACAACGAGAGAATCAACCAGGTGCTCGATGGAAGTGCAAAAAAAGTTTAAAAGTAGACTGGTACCTCAAAGATCAGTGGGACTGGAATACTGAAGAAAAGGCGGCGATCAGAGCACTCAAAAAAGGTTAAAAAAAATGAGGAGAGGGTGGATATAAAATCATGGTACTTTATTAGAAAAGTTTATAAAGCCAACATGTTTCGACTCGCAAAGGAGTCTTCATCAGGGCAGGTATGAGTAATTAGTATTGAGAAGTAGCAGCTCAATAGTAGCCTACGTGAAATGACACATGCGTCATCCACTTCTAAACCGATGTTGTCCCGAATGGCTTGGTCCTGATGCAGCGTCCTCATGCGTTTCTTCTAAACCATTTCTTAACTGACGTCACGAATGGCTTGGTCCTGATGCGTCCTCATGTGTTTCTTCAGCGTGTCACTCTGGTTGAACCTCTTGTCACAGACCAGGCAACCGAAGGGTTTCTCTCCCGTGTGGATCCTCATGTGTCTTTTCAGGTTTCCGTTGAGGGTAAACCCTTTCTGACAGACGCAGCACACAAACTCTGCCTCTAAGGTGGGGACATTCTCCGGGGGAGGACTTATGATCTCCGCGTCACCTCCTCGGTTGAAGTGTTTTCCAGGGGAGACCACCCATCGGTGTGGTTTCCCCGCTCTGCTACCAGTAGTGATCATCTGTGAGCCATTTACCGGCATCTGACCCAAACTAAAACCCCTGTGGCACTGAAATGCTGTATTCCCGTTGGTTCTGCCACCCGCCCTGACACTAAAACCGGCCTCTTCGAAGGTCTCCAGGTGAAAGCTCAGGCGTTCCCCAGACTCCAGGCGGGTTTCACAGATGCCCTCCATAGTCTCCTCGTCGAAGCATTTCTTCTCCATCGTGTCCTCGGCATCGAGGCGTTTCTCCTGACTTTCCACTGGCTCCAGGACAACGTCCTGCGAGTGGAAGTAGATCCCATCCATGTTGCAAGGAGGAGGAGCTGAACAACTGATCCCGGGTAACGCCGGCAATGTCCTCGTGACTTTGGGGAAGATGGGAGGAGGCTGGCGTTTACGTTTCGGTCGGTTACGACCTAAACAAGGAAGTTCGCTGTCTTCTTGCTGGATCATGACCTCAGGACAGACTCCTTCCTGGGTCATGACCTCAGAAGAACAGTCCACAGGAAGAGCCTTGCCGCTGCTGGCTGAATCCACGGCATCAAATGGTTCAACGCCGGCGAGTTCTGGTTTCACACGCGTGGCCGACGACATGATTCCATCATCTACCCTGTGGGAACACACAGAACAATGTATTCTAAAATGGTTCTTTCATTTAAAATGCTGTGTGGTTCCACAAAGAACCATCACTTAATGGTTCCACAAAGAACGGGGAGGCAGTGGCTCAGGGGTAGCGTGAGAAAGGGGGAATTGAGAGCACAGATTATGTATTCCTCATGGGTGGGAGAGAGACAGTCAGTCATTGATCAGTGTGCAGTGAGTGGAAGGCAGCGTAACAACTGTAAGAGCTGACGTTTTTAAAAGGAGATTCTGACGTTTTTAACTCATCATGTCAACAATAATACAAACTATGAAAAACCATGACATCAAATAATCAAATTAAATAGTGTGGTTAAAAGAACCTTTTTTGTTTCCTACAAAATTGTGATTATTATTACTTGCGCAAGTACTGTAATCGGCTGCGTATATCGGTGGTGTCCGTCGGCCAATCAGGGATTGTAACTAAGGTACTTTTGATGATCGTCTAGGTAGGTATGTATACACTGTATGCATGTATGTCGGGGTAAGAATGGTGGTCCCTTATTGGCTGTTGATCGGATGGTGACGTAACTAAGGTACTAAGCAGTCGTAATAGACATTAGTAGCAGTACTTGTGCGCTCTGCTTGCCCACAAGTACGCCATGTATGGTATATAGGCCATGTATGACCTACTTGTGTGCAAGGCGCAAGTTGGCACATCGACAGAGTGCATTTCTAGTTACACTAACAACAGTTAGTTACACTAACAAATAGCAATGGCATTTCTTTTTTTTTTTCAACCTGGGGAGAGCAACGGACTTGAACTCATGCTTCCTTCATGCCTGAGTGTCCAAGTTGCTCCTTTACACCTGACAGGGGGGAGTTTCCCTGGTTGGACGTAGCGCATGGAAGGAACACGTTATTTCAACCAGTTCCATTCCCATCCATCAGGCGCCCCGGCTGGCCAGGGGGAGGCAGTTTAGAGACCAGCATTACTGCATGTTTTTGTGAGGGTACCTACCCTAGGGGACACGGGGAGAACATGCAAACTCCACACAGAAAGGCCCTTTCGCCAACACCGCCTCGGGTATGGGCACTGATGACGCGGAGGAGGAAACACGCCAGCAATGGCATTTCTGTGTGGCTTTGAAAACTACAACTGCACAGCCATGCAACTACAAGCTGACCTCTGAGCTTGTAGATTGGCTATTTTTCAACAGATGAATGGAAGCAACTCTGATGATTATCCAAAAATGAATTGTGATTATCTCAAATAATATCAACCAGACCATTATGTATTAATGAGACAGACCTACCGGTGGATCTGGCAAAGACCTACCGGTGGATCTGGCAAAAACCTACCGATGGATCTGGCAAAGATTGGAGCGCAGGTTGAGGTCCTCCTGTGTGTGTAGGTTGAGGTCCTCCTGTGTGTGTAGGTTGAGGTCCTCCTGTGTGTGTAGGTTGGTCTCACAGGTGAGATGGATTTTAAAGCCTGAGTCTCTCTGCTCCGTTTTGTCCCACAGCAGATCTGTGTCTCTGCTCCACTCGCCCTCTTGTTCTTCTTAAAAGACAACAGATCATTTTACATGCTGGACATTCCAATAATGTGGAAGAACAAGCACAAACACATCACTTTCGGGCACAAACCTATCCCCATTTTTAAATTGTTTTCTTTTCATTAATAAATATGTGCTATTGAAAACACTGTGTGGGTTTTGATTTGAACCAATAAAAAGTATTAAAAAAGCTCATCTGACTGAAAGCTTCCGAGCCGGTGGCCTCAAACGATCTCATACAGGTTTTTATACAGGAATATAAGCATGAGTCCAAAAGAGCAGTGTCTAGTGTATACAATGCCTTGGTTTCAGTCTGGGCTAACTCCACAGAGTACATTAAAACTAATTGGGAAAAAGAGTTGGAGATTACCATCACTACAGACTAGGAATGGGTAAATATGTGCAAAATACAAATTACGTCAAGACAATTGAAAACAGAACAGCCATGCTGGAGACAGTGTGGCCACAAGGAGGCGGGCCACGCTCATATATTCTGGACTTGTCCTAAAATTCAGAAATACTGGCAGGATATCCACTCCACCTTGGAGACCATTCTGTGTTTTAAGATACCTCAGACTTGTTCCTTTTTATTGCTGGGAAATATCCCTGAAGAGTTTCTAATACATGATAAATATTTAATCAAGATCCTCTTAGCAACAAGTAAGAAAGCGATCACACGACGCTGGTATCAACAGGACCCACCAACGAAAGAACATTGGATGGACATTACTGAGGAACTGTATGTTTGTGTGGAAAAACTAACAGTCATACTTAGACTACAAGAGGATAAGTTCTATAAAAAGTGGGAAAAGTGGGATCTCTTCTCTCAGCCTAGCAATAATGCATGAGGATTTCAATTAATGTATCTTGTAATATGAAAAATGCAGCCTTGTTTTTGTTATTGTAGTTCTCCTTTTTTTCGCCTTTTTTTGTTGTTGTCTCTGTCTTTTCATCAATAAAAATTAAGTTAAAAAAAGCTCTTCTGAGTTTAGTTTTTATTTTCCCTGCCCATCTGACTTGGACATTCTAATCAACGATGGACAAAACAACAATCTCCACATTAATGGTCAAAAACCTTGAGCTGTATTTGGGTAACTCTGCTTCCAAAATATTGACTTGTCAGGAAATCTTTTTCCCCTCATCATAGTTGGTGTGGTGACTTTATACGTTGTCAGACATTTTAATGTGTCCTTATATTATAGCTACTAGAGCAGTGCCAGTTGGAGCCGCTACAGCGTTGCCCGTTGGGCACTGGCCTACTTGGAACAAGTTGGAAATGAATGCCCCCCACCCAGATATTATGTCTGTGTCTTGTTTATCCCCATATATGGAGTTCTTTGTCAGGCATGCCCAAATATGAAGTCTATGCAGACGTCAGAATGATGTAAAAACAGTCCAGCTCCATATATGGACACTGGGCAGGGGCCCTGTCCAGAGCCCGGGCAGAGGCCTTTTGTGGCGGTTCTGGACAACTGTGGGTCTGACCGACTCGACACCGGGCACTACACTCCATGTGGGGGTGTGGAATGTGTGTGTCGAATTTGAAGTCAGTGGGTTCTCGAGTTATGTGGATTACAGATGTACAGACGTATGTATAGTACAGAGACTTGGTGCATTTATAGTTAGATAGGCTACCTTTAATGTGTAGTAGTGGTTGATGCTGTTCCAGATGGCAGCTTGGTTGTTCTTCATGTGGAGTCTCCTTTCCACAGCCACATATAAACACCTGCTGAGAGTCTGGACACACACAACTCTTCAATGTAGAATACCTCCTGGACATTTTGGAGATCCTGTGCACCTTTGTCTTATTGCATCAGTCTTGAGTTGAAAGGTAGCATAAGAGATATTCCTTTGTTAAAATAAGTGTTAATAGTTCTATATTGTGATATTAATCATTCAATATTAAACAATTAAATATTAATTGTATAGAAATCTAGTCTGCAAGTAAATGATTACATTACATGTGATTGTATGACAAGATATACGTTATGACCTTTTGCCAGTAGATGGAACCAGAGAACTAAGCAGGTCTGATTGAGTGTTTCACAGTATATAGAATGGATACATTTCAAACGAAAGGCTCAGTCAATACAAAAACTGCTGTAACGAGGAGAAAACCAGAAAAGCACTGACTTAATTGTTTACATCAGGGTCCTCCATTTTAAATTCCAGTGTCCATGCATTAAAAGTTTTTACAAAACCAAATGATAGGGAACAGACTCTAGTCTGCCCAATCACAGACAATCAGTTATTACATAAATATTCAGCGTTTAATTAGAATATAATGAGAAAATGGTAAACACACACACACACACACACACACACACACACACACACACACAAAACATTAAACAACTGCATGCAGCTATAGAAAAAAGATCTCCTCCAACTTGTTGCATTCTCTCTAATAATCTAGCCTGCTTATTAAGTCTACTCTACTGTAATGAACATAAAATATATATATTCATTGTTAATCTACAGTAGCCTGCCTACTTAATGTAGACGACTGAACATATAAAATAAAACATATCATTAAAGTATAATGTGCTCAGAGATCTTTATGTAGGGTTCCGAGAGGGGCTACATCTGCTCGTGCACGAGTCAGCTGATAAATATTGCATCCCGCAAATGAGGACAGATTAACATGCATCATGTAAAAACAGCTCTGGATCCATCCTGATGGATGCATGCATGCATGCATGCTGCAATGCATGCATGCACGCACTGCTGCAGGAATTTACAGGAGCGTAGCTTACGTAGGCTACGTGTTTGTTAGCCCCGACCTTTTCTTTGCGCTTCTCTCCTCTGGTTCTGCAGCTTGCAGCATCTCTGTCTGCAGACCATCTCCTCTTCATCTTCCCTGCGTCCCCCCTCAATATCTCCATTATGTCTGCACATATCCTCTTCATACTGTGATAAAGTTCTCTCCACCAGGCAGAAGATGTCCTCCGCGGCAGCGCTCAGCCGCTGCTGGACGAGCCTTTTAAGATGCTCTATTTTATACATCATTCATCCATGTGTGTTTATAATTAAATTATATGACCCCCGGTGGCCGTTTGTTAAATAACACAGCGGTGAAGCTGATGATGCGGCTGTACATTTACGATCGCTTCCAGGTCACGTTTTTCAAAATAAAAGACTATTGTTATATATCTGTCAATCTGTGTAACATTTTGATTGATTGATTGATTGATTGATTGATTGATTGAAGTAATATTTAACAGCTACGACACCATACAATTACAATTATTTACAATAGGGTCCACCATTTTCAATTCACCATAACAAAGACGTAGCTGGCTACAAATATACGCTTCTGTTCTATAGCAATTGTGCAATTTTTTTCTACTCGGTCTGTGTCTCATAGAAGGACTGTGGGAAGTTCAGAAACCGTCTTCCAGTGACTGTGGGGAATGCAAGCTAATAGAAACTGCAGGCTTTCTAGTCCTGAAAAGTTGCAATGCAAAAATGGAAGCCATCGTTCTCACGATAATGAAAATCTAAATATTTTTTGTAAAAGAATCTTGTTTTAAAAAAAAGTCTGGCTAATGATGATGTCACTGGAAGACGGTTTCTAAACTGCCCACAGCCGTCCTATGAGACACAGACTGAGTAGAAAAGAATTGTGCCATTTTTTCATGATTATTAGTGAGGACCTATTATATGAAGATAGGTTGAAAAGTGGTGAAGTGGTCCTTTAAGGATGTAGACAGGTAGGCCTACAAGCCCTACATGGTAGGCCTTATTATCTTGGTGATGTATCGAATCTTGTGGACCAGACCCATTGCAAGAAGCTGTACTATGTCGTCAACCCTACGCCATTCCAGCCTGTCAAAGTGGGCAAGGGTGAGGTGGGTTGGCTTAAAATACCTAGGCCTATGAACTGGGATTTAAAAAATCACAACAATTATGCACTTGGTGACATCTAATAAAAAAACATTATAATAAAGCTGCAAGCAGTGACGATGGGCCAAGCAATAAGAAGAAAACAAAATCACCCTTGTGTGAAGTGAGGGGAGCTCTCATATATTATCATACATCATCACATTCCGGCCAATCACTTTTGGCGTACTCATTTTTCTGTCCTCACTTTTTAAGCCCTAATGTCAATCAAATTCACTATGGGGTACACACAGACACAAATCTGGGCATCAAAAATACATGCAATATGGCCCGGCCCTACCATGTACCATCAGACCCATGTACACTCAAGAAACTGCCCCCACTGCCCCCCTTAGATCTCCATATGGAGCTGACCTTTTCTGACAAAAAGACCCTCTACACTTATATTTAGGCTGCCGAGGCTCATGATAGTTCTGTTCTACACATAGCCATTGTGGAGTCCATCCTCACACACTCCATCATCACCTGGTTCCCCACTGCAGCTGCTAAAGATCTCACCAAGCTGCAGAGGGCCGTCCTCTGCCCTCCCTCAAGTACATACCTGAACGACTCCAAGGCACTGAAGAAAGCAAGAAAAAGGATGGCTGACCTTTCCCACCCTGGCCACGGCCTTCTGTCCTCACCCTGCTCCCCTCTGGGAGAAGGTTGCGGCTGCCGAAGGCTACAAAAGCCCGCCACAGATAAAGTCTTTCCCCTCAGCTGCCAGGCTGCTCAATGACCTTGGCTTCCCTTCCACCCCTGCCCCCTAGTGACACTGGCAATGGGTCTTATTTTAATTTTAGTTGACCAGGGTGGACACAGAAAGGAAGCTGGCATTCTTCTGATTTAGGCCTACTGAAGGGGCAATCTGTTGGCAAATAAAGGAGAAACAGCGCCCTCTGTCAGGAAAGATGAAATGACTTGTCTTGTGCTATGTGTGATTTAACTGGCAACAAAGACAACAGAGAGGCTATACAGTATCAAGGCTGAGTTGGACAGGTCCCCCAAGATTTTAAACTGGCCAAAATAAACCCCCTGCACAAGAAAGGGAGTAAATTAGAACCGGCAACTACCGCCCTATTTCTATTCTAAGCTCCATCTCGAAAGTGATGGAAAAAATAGTCTATGAACAGGTTGAAAAGTATCTTGCCACTAATAAATGAATGTACGAGTTCCAATCTGGTTTCAGAACATCCCACTGACACATGCCTCCTCTATTTGAGCGACCACATCAAGGGGGCGGAGTTGCTCTGGCGTAGAGTGGCTGGATGGTAACCGCAAGGTTGCCAGTTCGAACCCGGGCTCCCCCAGAGTTGGTGTTGAAGTGTCCTTGAGCAAGACACTGAACCCCTAATTGCTCCTGATGTGCTGGTTGGTGCCTTGCATGGTTTCTGCCACAATCGATGGGTGAATGTAATGCACAATCTCTGTAAAGCGCCTTGGATAAATGCACCATTTACCATTTAGCATACTAGAGGCCTTTACTGTTCCTAATACCGGTATATGTAAACGACATGATATCAGCTTGTGACTGCAACTTGTTCCTGTTCGCAGATGACTTAACACTGCTGGTCTCGGACAGGAACAAATTGCAGGTTGAAAAGACTCTAGACAATATTATCAAACGAAAAGATGAAATTACCTACAGTACCTAGGTTCCATCCTGGAGGCTAATCTTTCCGGTGATAAAATGGCCACCAACGTAATCAAAAAAGTCAATCAAAGAACAAGATTCCTTTACAGGATCTCCTCACTGGTCAACACAAACACCTTGAAGACCCTAACAGGAGCCCTCGTACAAGGTTTATTCGACTATGCATGCACCTCTTGGTACCACAGCACCTCAAAAGGCCCTTAAAACAAGGCTCCAGACCTCCCAAAACAAACTGGTCAGACTCCTACTTGGCCCCACCCCCCAAACCCACATCACCCCTGCCCACTTTGACAGGCTGGAATGGCTTAGGGTCGACGACAGAGTACAGAATCTTGCAATGGGTCTGGTCCACAAGATTTGACCACCAAGATACCCATGTACCTGTCTAAATACTTCCTTAATGTTAACGAAGTCCACACCCACAACACCAGAGGGAGTGCAACAAATCATGTACAACCCAGATTCGGCACAAACAACTTCAAGGGACTAAATTATTTTCACTCCTATGCCACCAAAATGTGGAACGCCCTACCAACAGTCATTAAGACATGCGAATCCCTTGACTCCTTCAAAACCGCTCTCAAAGGGTGCCTACGGATGGCTGCAATTCGAAACTGGCCCCCGTAAAATCTGAATCCCCCCCACCCCCCCTTTTCCCCCTCACTGCATATGTTTCTTTTCCCTTTTTCCCTTATATCATTATGATGAATTCCTGTTCTGTTCTTTGGCTAGAAGTGTCTATTTGTACGTCTCTAAATGTTTTGATGAATTGAACAAGGTGGACCCTCTTGTAAACAAGTGTAATGCTTTATTGTGTCGTCCACTCACAGTTAACAGTCTTTGTATTGGGTTGTGCTTGAAATGTACTGTAATTGTGCAAACTGTTTGTAGTGTCGGCCCGATAAGCGGCTGGAAATGAGCACAGAGTCAGGAGGTACAAAGCAGCCACACCGTGGTTTATTCCAAAAAGAAGGTTGACATCCTGGGAAATGGCAGCAAACAAATAGGGCATGTTGGTGTGCAGCTCCACCATGCCCTCTCACTCAATCCAACACTGAGTTGGTGTGTGCTTCCTGGCAGCCTTTTATAGGCAGCTGAACCAATCAGTGCCGACTCTACCATATTACCTGCATATGGTTAAACATGCAACCCTTCTGAACCCCACATAACATGAACCTATAAATCTATATCCCTACACCGGTAGGTATATCCAAGTAAATATCACTGATGCCCACTATTGCCAGATAAACCACATATCACATTATCATTAGCAGCTCCAATGCATAACTCAAACACCCCCATGGCCATTTCACTGTGGTCCAGTCCAGACCAATATATGGTGCTCTGGTAGCCTGGGACTCTTTTGCCCGAACACACTGGAACAGACAGAACAGAAGCAGTCAGTATTCAAGTACCCATAACAGTCTCATATTACATAATTGTACCTATTGCCCTGACACATATTGCATTTTCATGTTCATAATACTTTCAATAAACCAGTTCAACTCATGACTTTTCCTTTGTGTGCCAATGTACATATTGAAATGTGCCAAATATCAGTAACGGAGGACCACTTCGTTACACTATATTTCAATCAATCAAAAATAAATAAATCCGTTTCAGACGTGGTTTGTTGACTTTAGGGGGACACCTCACACCGCTGGAAGAAACTGCAGTCACTCAATGTTAATAGTATTGTAGTATAGATAACAGTAGCACAATTTGAAATTTGCACTCTATGGCCAGAAAAATAATGGATTGGATTG
This sequence comes from Protomyctophum bolini, assembly GCF_963924005.1. Taxonomy (NCBI): domain Eukaryota; kingdom Metazoa; phylum Chordata; class Actinopteri; order Myctophiformes; family Myctophidae; genus Protomyctophum; species Protomyctophum bolini. The sequence goes on along the minus strand of NC_137870.1, from coordinate 16,748,835 downwards.
CTGAATTCCTACAATGCCCATTATGCTTTAGTGCACTTCCCCTACACACACACACACACACGCACGCACGCACGCACAACACACACATGTGCTTGGAAAGCTCATTCTAATTACAGCTTGGTTACAATGTTACTGTAAACAACAGCTTGTGTTTATATTTGGACACCTCTGTCATGCCCATAAGTGACCCGTTGAATCCGGCCAGCAGATTTAATGACCAAGCCAAGATCTAAGGCATCGGCCGAGTTCTGTTCAGTGTATGTGATAATTGTCAGTCTTCACATAATGAGGCTTTTTGGTTACAGAAGTCTTCCTGTATCATTGATTTGTATCCTGAAGCACTTCTTGCTTTGTTTGCCAAGCTTGTGCATGAATTGTTTTTGTTCAACAATTTCTGTGAAATGTGAACGCAAATAAAAATGTTGTGTGTATGTATGTGTATGTGTGTGTGTGTGTGTGTGTGTGTGCTTTTGTTTAATCTCTACTCCCTCCAGTTGTGACTGACTGACAGTAGTCTCTCGAGACAATTAAGACTGTTGTTGACTCCATCAAATTAAAAGGAAAAGGCTGTTTTTCCTTTATTTTTTGATGATGGGTTCTCAGATTGGACTGACAGTGTACTAGCTGAGCTCTTGTTGTCCTAGTCTAGTCTTTGTTTTTTTTCTTTTCTTCGGACTGCACCCCGGGCCAGTGTAATAACTGGATTGGGGCGCAGTACAAACAAATACAGAACCTATATGAACCTATTAGTATACCTATGAGTAAAGCAGATTTGGGGAGGGCTCATTCACTAGACCTTTTCAGGGCCCAGCTAGTTCTGTGCTCATGCAGCCCTTTTTGAATGATTGATTACTTTATTAACACAATTATTAACAGTACAGGTAGTACAGTCAGAGGTTATGCCTGACTATACTAGTCTATTATTTGCCTTTAGGGAATTGTATCTGCTTGATCTGATAGGCAAGCTGTGACAATCGTGGACTGTATCCGCTGTGTGAGAGAGGCTGAGTGTGCAATACATTACATAGTCTGTTAATGAATCATTTCATGCTGAAATATAATGCTGAGATGAAATGTGATGAGTAAAGGGATTAAAATAACACTGTGGGCCACTTTATTATGGGCTGACATTAGGGGCCACGGTCAAACCTTAATCCCAGTCAGACATGCCAGACATGCCTACGTACAGAGTATGTATAGGCTATCAGCAGCACAATGCACTATAGAGTATACTATAGAGTATACACCACTGAATATTAACCTATACCAAACAATGTATTTGACAAGACAATTCTGTCCCTAGAGATCAAGACAAAACTTCTGACAGATTCTGATTGAAACCCAGCACCCTGCCACCCTCCGTGTTATACAGATAATCTTTTATGCAGTCAGCAGATTAAATTAATAGCCACTGGCAAATAGATATTGAAGCAAGCAAGTTCACCCGCACCCCATAAGACGACCAAGTATGGACTGAATGTTGGAAGTATCATTTACTGTTCCTTGATGTGGTTTTTATTAATAGATTTTAAATAGTTTAATGGCGAAATGATACTAATGCAATGTCAAGTCATGAGAACGGTGCAGGGTGGGAGGGTTGTCATCAAAATATACTGAGTACCAAAATAAAAGTAAAGAAAAGGAGGCGATTCCGAGCACTCCAAAGGTTAAAAAATGAGGAGAGGGTGGATACAAATTATTATATGTGTTGTATTAATAATACAATCTGCAATAATACAATCATCCCCAACAAGTAGGCCCAACTAAAGCTGTCAAGTTCTGTAAGTGGAATAGAAGTAACAACAATGGAAAGTGAAGTAAAATTACCAACAAAATTGTACTGTGCAATGGCATCGCAAGCACTGCGCATTATTGTATGGTATGAATACATGTACATAGTTACTTTGCACCACTTTGACAGGCTAATATTAAACAGCCTCACTAATTGATACAGTGCAGAGGGACATGGGTTGATATGATGTTTTGCCGCGGTGACTTTACGAACACAATTGGGTCCTAATTCCTCCTGTGTCCTTCTCTCTCCCTTCTAGCAAACACCATAATGCGTATTGAAAAAGCTGAGAAGACTGTGAGATCCATATTGTGCTTTGAATAGCTTCAAATATGAAAGTGATCAAAAGGTTAAACACAGAAGTCATATATATCTCCGCCCTTTTAAGTCTGTAAGACTGCCGATGACTTGTTTCACATGTTTCAACTGCGCCGTTGACGTGTTTCACGTGTTTTTAGGTTTTTATTGATGTCTGGCATCTATCCACCGTCTAGCAGCTAGGTACACTCTGCTGCGTTGTGGTCCAGTGTCAGTGAACCAGATCTGCAACCTGTATTGTTCCTTTCACGTTCTCTTCGGTTCATCACTGGACTGTCAATCTGTCTAATCTTCTTGATTTATATTACAGACAGGAAGAATTTAAAAAATGTATTTAAAACCCACTTTACATCAGATTATTCAACGCATTATGTGTCTCACTCTCATCTGAGTAAAAATGATGATACATTTGTGTGCAACAGTGAGTTTCCTATTGCCCACAGTGTACTAATTGACTGTAAACGGCACGTGAAGCTACCAGCATTGTTGAACAATGGTATGATGCCCAGCTTAACCACATAGCCTACATAAGCCCTATTTATTATGCTCTCTCTCTCTCTCTCTCTCTCTCTAGCTGGATATGAATAGCCTCGGAAACCCAGACGTTTTTATTTTCCGTATATTCTCTGTATATTTTATCATCCCCAAATGCAGAGTCACTATTATATTATCTAATGATTAGATATTTGATAGTAATGATATATCACACAGTGGTGTGTGATACTAATTAATGTGGCTCTAGACCATAGACAGGGCAGCATATCATGGTAAACACTGGAGTCTGGACATTTAACAAATGCGGGGAAAAAAGAGAACTTCACATCACCTTCAAGTTGTTTAAAAATAGCAAATCTACAAGCTCACAATGCATTGAGAACTTGTAGATTGGCTATTTACAAATAGCTGAAGTACAGTATAGGGCTGAAGTGGTGGATGAATGTTACAATCAAATAATCCAATTATTGTTGTGGAGTAAAAGTACAATATTTGTACTCAAGTAGCCTACATTATTTGAGTACATTACCTATTTATTATCCTCACTGAATATTAAAATGTATCTGGAAAGACCCGCTGTGGTGACCATACCAAACCCACCACCCCACCAGCCTGCCAATTATACTATTTTTATGTCATCGCCACACTGGCATGCATAAACCACATTTCCAAGATGTACTATCAGGTATCATGGGAATGATTCGGATATAAGGATAAGGATGCTATTGCAATGTCAACAAGAAGCAAGACCCTTTAAAGGCCATTCCTACTTTTACTTTCTGCATAGCATGCAATTAGAAACCAATATAAGCAGGCTGGGACTGTTGACCCGTTGCAGAGCAGTTCAGAGTTTCATTTGGTGAGTGAGACTTCATCTGTCCTTCATAGTCCTATTATTTTATTAGACGTGTTAGCTATGAATACTGAATAGTCATATGTTTAGAGATAGCTATTCTAGTCGTATAATAAATGTGCTAGACATGTTCGCTATTCATTTTTAACATGACTCCATACATAGAGACATATAGCTATAGTAAACATAACCCGGACCTAATTCATGTTATATTGCACATGACTGATTGATGAAATGATTGATTGTGTATTCTTGTATTTATAATGATATGGTTTAGGACAAATTGAAATTTGCTCATTCATTTCTATTTAGACATTTCAATTAGAGATGACCCGATCACGTTTCTTTGCTCCCGAACCGATTCCGGGTCTCTTATGAAGGCAAAACAGTTTTTACAAAATCTCTTTGCTCATACATCTCTCTTTGGGATTTACATTAGACAATTAAAAATCTGATCTTTTCTCCCCGATTCCGATCTTTTGAAAATCATGTGATCGTAGCTGATTTCGGATCACCCAATCCGATCGGGACAACCCTAATTTCAATTATGTTATGAATATTTAAGTATTAATTTGAATTGTATGTACTTTTACATCTAGAGTTATTATTATTTTAACTAAGTAACATCTTTTCAGATGTGGAACTAATGAGAAATGTAAAAATATCTCTTATGAAGTGGTGTGTTGCAAGAATGAACATTATGATTCATATAATCTAATTCATGATTATGAATAGTAAAATCTTTCAACTCATGTTTTTCTTTCACACTTAGGGGTTACACACAAGGTTCCACTGCTACTGGTAGAGGGGAAGAGTGAGTGTTCATCCTTTTTACCTATCGGTACATTAAACCTACACAAAGCTATAACCATAAGAATTGTCCTACAATGATCTGCTCAGATCTCAAGTCAGCAAAGGCATCAACCAACACCATATATTTCTCTGTCTATACAGAAAGCCTATAGAAAGGATATATCAGCACTCACTTTTTATCCATTTAGGATTCTTTGTTTACCCCCACGGGCCCCAGCAGTCATCATCATAGGCATTCATCCGTCAGTGATGACGATGGGTTGCGCCTGGGTGGTAATGTCTTTTTGCAGCGGCGGCTGTGGCTGGACAGCCCTGCTCCAGAGTGGCAGTCTTTAGCGTAGTTGGCGCAGACAAAACGAGAGGGGGCACAGGAGTGGGGGCTGATTCACACAGTTTCCTCTTCTGTATCTTCGCCTGCAACAAGGAGATGTGTCTCTCCTCGGCACGGTGGGTTCCAGCAGCGACAGTCTGCCTCCAAACGCCACGGTCTTTTGCAGCTTCCTCACACTCCCAGTTGTTGTGGTCAATGCCTGCCTGCTTCATATCACGTTTGCAAACGTCCTTGAAGAGCAGGCGTGGGCGACCAAGAGGTCTGGAGCCTGTTGCCAGCAGTAGCAACAAAATTAATGGACATTTCGGGCCGTAGGAGGAAGGCCTACGGGCCGAAAAATCTGTTTGTTACTTCTGTGGGGGGAAACCTATAATAAACAAAGAATCCTAAATTGATAAAAAAGTGAGTGCTGGAATTCCTTCCTATACTATTCCTACCAGAACCGTGCACCCGATATTCTTATACTGTGAAGTGTGAACTACTCAACTGAGTGCTTGTCCTCTCTTCAAATGTCTACAGAAAGCCGCCACCATGAGTACGGACGCAGAGATGCAGCAGTATGGCAAGGCCGCCATTTATCTCCGTAAGCCAGAGAGGGAGAGAATTGAGGCTCAAGCTGCACCCTTTGATGCCAAAACTGCAGCTTATGTGGCTGATAAGGTTGAGCTGTACCTCAAGTGTACGATTCTAAGCAAGGAAGGTGCCAAAGTCACCGTGGAAACGATGGACAAGAAAGATGTAGGTGTATCTAAAATTAAATAGTGGCACAGTACAACTCTAATCACATTACATTCTGAACTTTTTTTCTTTTTTCTTTTTAGAAAAGAACTGTCCCTGAGGCGGATGTGACCCCTATGAACCCTCCCAAGTATGACAAGATTGAGGACATGGCCATGATGACCCACCTCAGTGAAGCCACTGTCCTGTATAACCTCAAAGAGCGTTATGCAGCATGGATGATCTATGTAAGCTTGTCTTCATGCTGAGAATAGTACTGCACCTGTCGATAGCAAAGACGTTAAGTCACCAAATTAAAACCATAGAAAAACAAATGCAAAGAAACTTATGGTTCTGAAGTTTGCAAATAAACTCATGGTTCTGAAGTTAACTTGATCATTAGTTGATGCCACTTGCAAGTTGTGCGTGTAATCCCTGCTTTAGTGATCCGTTGTCCCAGATACTGTATGTGGTGCTATGTTGTATGATTCTCTCTCTTCTCCCCTTCAGACATACTCTGGCTTGTTCTGTGCAACTGTGAACCCCTACAAGTGGCTCCCAGTGTACGACCAGGAGGTTGTAAATGCCTACAGAGGCAAGAAGCGTATTGAGGCTCCACCCCACATCTTCTCTGTCTCTGACAACGCCTATCAGTTCATGCTGATGGGTACGTACTAGTCAAGACAATGTTAAAATATATGGGTTTGTGCTGTATATCCTTGACTAAAAGTTTGCTTTACATTTTACAGATAAAGAGAACCAGTCTGTCCTGATCACGTAAGTTTCCCATCTACTAGGCATTAAACAAGAAATGACACGTGTCATATGTGATATTATACTAGCTTGTGGCAGGCTTTTGTTTTGCCCCCGAGCAGATCTTTATTTGAGTGGTGCAACCACTCCTACAACCAGCAATGTCCGTGCCTACCTATATGACTATGTGGCCATGAGCACGAGTATATGACTTATTAGTACCAATAGGGGGCGCCAGAAACAGAGAGGGATAGTAGCCAACTGTGCCTGCTAATGAGAGAGAGAGAGAGAGAGAGAGAGAGAGAGAGAGGTGGGGGGGGGGGGGGGGCTTAAAGGACAGCCACTTATCAAAAAGTGTTGCAGAAGTGTTGACTAGTTGCAAGTCTGTTCATAGACCAGCTGCTCTTAAGCTGGTAAATAAGAACATTGTACACAAATTCACTAAGTACATTTCTCTGAATGTATGCATTTATAACCAGTGGAGAATCCGGTGCTGGGAAGACTGTGAACACCAAGCGTGTCATCCAGTACTTTGCAACAGCAGCAAGTTCTAGTGGAGAGAAATGCGCGGCCGACAGCGGAAAAATCAAGGTATATGTGCAAGGTTTTGTTTTTGAAGACAATTAAAGCATTATATGCAACATAGCAATTATTTAATTAAAAAAATATTCTGACCACCTTGATGTGATGTCAAAAACATTCTAGGGGTCACTGGAGGATCAGATTATTGCAGCCAATCCCTTGCTGGAGGCCTATGGTAATGCCAAGACTGTGAGGAATGACAACTCCTCTCGCTTTGTAAGTGTAAAATAATTACATTTTATGAGTAAACTTATAATTCCACAATGTAGACGAATGCAACTAATTGTGCTATATCAAACAGGGTAAATTCATCAGAATCCATTTCAACACTGCGGGTAAATTGGCCAGTGCTGATATTGAGACATGTAAGTATGAAGTTCAGAGATAAATTATATATTTGTCAATTTGAGGATTACATTTTGACTTATGTAACCCATATAGATTATTATTATTTTATTATTATTGGGGCCCGAGCACTGCACAGTGTGAGGCCCTATTGAAATCGTAATGATTATTATTATTCTTTATTCCCCCGAATGAATCGCGCTTTTGAGCCGCATAACGTACTCGAAAATAAACTTTGCACACACATCAAAAGTGGTGAAAAAGAAAATCGGTACACACCTGTAGGCTATCAGGTCCCAACGTACAAAAGAATTCTCTTGGCGCCATGACCTAAACCGAACAGGAAGTCGGCCATTTTTACTTTATTTTGGTGTTATGGCGGGTTGGACTTTAACAAACTCCTATAGCAGGATGGTCCGTTCCACATAAACTCCTATAGCAGGATGGTCCATACCACATAAAACTCCTATAGCAGGATGGTCCGTTCCACATAAAACTCGCTCAGCGTACACAAAGGACCTTAACGATGAATAGTGAGTTTTTGTGAAATTATTATTGATATTATTACCCTTATTATTATTATTATTATTAGTTATGTTGTACAACCCATATAGATCTGCTGGAGAAGTCTAGAGTGACCTACCAGCTTCCTGCAGAGAGAGGTTACCATATCTTCTTCCAGATGATGACCAACCACAAACCTGAGATTATTGGTATATGGAATTAGAATTACTGATGATACAGTGAGAAAACATATATGAGTAATGAATAAGAAAACATGTTCACCCTTTTTTAATCTCTTTTCAGAAAATTGTCTCATCACCTCCAACCCCTACGACTTCCCGTTGATCAGCATGGGTGTGATCGTTGTGCCAAGTATTGATGACAAAGCTGAGTTGGACGCGACTGATGTCAGTGAACATTATTTTAATCTGCAAAATGTGTACCCCCCCCCATGTCCTTAAATTGCCACTTTAGAAATGCCATACACTTATATGGTACTGTATGTTGGTTTGTTTACTGTTGACTTATACACAGTTCTAAAGGATGTTTGTCAATGAATATACTCTCAATCTTCTCTGCTTATTGACATCAGGAAGCTATTGACATCCTGGGCTTCAACGCTGAGGAGAAAGTGTACATCTACAAGTTCACCGGTGCAGTGATGCATCATGGGGTGTTGACCTTCAAACAGAAGCAGCGTGAGGAACAGGCAGAGCCAGACGGCACAGAGGGTGAGCTGCATCTTCAACAAAAAATAGAGATAATAGTCTTGTATTTACTTATATTCTAAATTAACTAAAGATAATATATATTTTCAATATATTTCCCTTAAATTGCACTCTGGATTAAGCGTCTGCTAAATGCCTGAATCGTAAATTGCAAATTGTATGATCATTTCAGTGGCTGACAAGATCTGCTACCTGTTGGGTCTGAACTCAGCGGATATGCTTAAGGCATACTGCTACCCCAGAGTTAAAGTGGGAAATGAATTCGTCACTAAAGGACAAACTGTGCCACAGGTGAGTAAATTACATTATTTCCATGTTATGATTTCATGCACATGCACCTTATATTCTCAACACAGCAAGACAGCATACCATAACAACTCCAATATATTTTTGTAGTTGTGTCCACAGACTGTCTTAAATCATCTTCTGTAATTAAAATGATCCTCCAACATTATTGTCTCAGCCAGACAGAATGTGTGGCAGAAACTATGTTTTGAACCATGTCTGTCCGTCCGTGCGTGTGAGTGTGTATTCGTCTGTCTGTGAGCTCCGGCACCGTTGGGGTGCTCACAGCAAAACTGTGCATGCACACTCTACTCCCTGGAGGCCAGAGTAGAACCTCTTCATGTGCTGTTGCATGCACCTCTGACATATTATTTTAACACTATTGTTATACAGAGAGGGGGCGGGGAATCAGCAATTACAGCCCGTATTGTTAAAAAATAAACACTACACATTGTGTATATCCAACCCTACAACCCCTCCCGGTCAGCGGCACTCACTCAGATCAGCAAACACAGGGAAGCTGTCAGAACCTTCCTTGAAATACAGACTCTTCTCCCTTCTGACTCCCTTCTGGAACAAACTTCCCATTGCAGTTTGATCTGCAGACCCACTGCAATCTCCCTAATCTGAAAACTCACATCTTGAGACTCCATCCTAGCCTGTAGCACTTGGCCTAGCCTTGAAGACTTGTAATTTAGATAGCATGTTACGTAGACAGATGCCAGGTAAGGTTCATTTGTAGACCTGGCATCCTAAAATGTACATTACATGATTATTTTTTAGATTGAACAGTTTAGATTGATGATAGGTTATTTGCTTATTGGTTTACCTATGATCATAGATAATTATTGCTATGCCTTTGATCGCGTTTTCCTTGATTACTGTAAATTGGTCTTGATTAGGAGCGTCTGTAAATGCATAAATTGTAAATAGTAAATTGTGTAATTCACACCCCTACTAATAATATTCCTATTTCCTTAGGTAATGAACTCAGTCGGTGCCTTGGCCAAGTCCATCTATGAGAAGCTGTTCTTGTGGATGGTCATTAGGATCAACGAGATGCTGGACACCAAGCAGCCGAGAAACTACTACATTGGTGTGCTGGACATCGCTGGTTTTGAAATCTTTGATGTAAGCATGGACTTGTTTTACAATTTACAATTTAGGCATTTAGCAGACGCTCTTAATCCAGAGCGACTTACATTAAGCAAGAACAAAAAGCATGGGGAATACATCACATAAAAACATTTATCATGAAACATGTGTAAGCTAAGAAAGTAACAGTGGAATATCTATAATGAAACTATACATATAAGCTATACATCTATACTACTATGATATACATTATGTACTATGACGTGCTATGACTACATACAATGCACTTATGCTGTTTACATAACATGCTATAAGTCTGTATCAAATGCTATCTAAGTGGCATGGACTTGTTTTAAGTGGGATACTTACTTTCATCACAAAGACTTTAAGAGACTGCATTCTAATGATATTTCCTCAAACAGTTCAACACCTTGGAGCAGCTGTGCATCAACTTCACCAATGAGAAACTGCAACAGTTTTTCAACCACACCATGTTTGTTCTGGAACAAGAAGAATACATGAAAGAGGGAATTCCTTGGGATCTCGTTGACTTTGGCATGGACCTGGCTGTCTGCATCGAGCTCATTGAGAAGGTATATTATTATTATTATATATTATGATGGACCTGGCCATCTGCTCAATGAGAAGGTATACATTATTATTTTGTGCTTTAATTGGACATGATGTTAATATAGTTTTAGTTTGACGTGATTTGTCTCTTTTGTCTCCTTTACAAAGCCGTTGGGCATCTTCTCCATCCTTGAAGAGGAGTGCATGTTCCCAAAGGCTTCAGACAAAACGTTCAATGACAAGTTGCATGGCACACATCTTGGAAAGTGTAAAGCCTTTGAGAAGCCAAAGCCTGCCAAAGGCAAGGGTGAGGCCCACTTCTCCCTGGTCCACTACGCTGGAACTGTGGACTACAGGTGAACACAAGCCTATAACCGCACCATAGACTGTAAAAAATAGAAGCACACACACACACACACACACACACACACACACACGCACACACGCACACACACCTTGTATGTATATAAATGTAATAAATATAATATACCCTATCCCACTCTGTCGACTACAGCATCACAGGATGGCTAGAGAAGAACAAGGATCCTCTCAACGACTCTGTGGTCCAGCTGTACCAGAAGTCTTCAGTGAAGCTGCTCTGTATGTTATATCCCCCACCTGAGCCTGAAGGTATGTTTATTATTGCAACTGTAGGTCACAGATTACCGTACTATGAAAACCTGCAAAACCTGTCAGTCAGTCAGTTTGTCCGTCCGTCAAGCCTCGTGACACACTCCATATATGGCCGTCAGCCCGTCACGCCTTGTGACATGCTCCATATATGGCCGTCTCCTTATATTAAGATCTCGACACTAAATCGTGAACACCTGTTGATCCTCCCCACCCCAACTGTTATGGCTGCTTAAACACCAACCAATAGGAACACAAAGGGGCGGGGCATAAGCAATTACAGCCCGTACCTATTGGCCATCTTAGATCACCTACCAACTTTGGGGTATTTAGCATAGGCATAATGGAGTTATGCCTGGTTTACATTTAAAATATGCATGTTACATTTGTGTCGTCCACCTACTCGGCCGCCCACCCTCTAGGCAATTTTATTATAGGATAATAATATAAATATAATAATATCACTGTCACTCTCTGAATCTTACAGGAAGGGAGGCATTTTCATTCTGTATAACTACTGATAACTCATGATTTTAATATAAACAGATAATACCAAGAAGGGAGGCAAGAAGAAGGGTGGTTCCATGCAGACCGTGTCTAGTGCTTTCAGGGTAAGAATATTTATTCATAATTAAACATTAATTCCATGTAAGAAATAGGCACGTCTTTTCATGTTGGAATTAAACAATTTATGTTGTGAGCTTGTAGATCAGCTATCTTGATTTGTATGGCTGGCGTTTAAAATAGGGCTTAAATGGATAATGTATGTTTCAAAAAATTCTAAAGAGTTCAAATAATTTTAGTGGAGGAAAAAGTGCAACATTGTACCAATGTTTACTAATACTAGGCCTAATTCATTGACTCTTTTATGTCTCAATAGGCAAACTTGGGAGTGCTGATGACCAACTTGAGGAGCACTCATCCTCACTTTGTGCGTTGCCTGATTCCCAACGAGTCCAAGACTCCAGGTAAACAGAAAATAAACATTTGACGCCTTTTCAATGTAATACACTCTCGTCGTCTAAGCCGGAATGCGGAAGGCTTTCGACCAGGTAGAATCTTCCTAGTTGTTCTCAGTGATGGAAAAGTTTAACATTGGAGACAGGTTCATTGCATCTAATAATAATGAAGCAACATTTTTACAGGCCTGATGGAGAACTTCCTGGTCATCCACCAGCTGCGGTGTAACGGTGTGCTGGAGGGTATCAGGATTTGTAGAAAGGGCTTCCCAAGCAGAATCCCCTATGCTGACTTCAAGCAGAGGTATCAGTTCCTTTTTCCAGCAGCTTCTGGTTTCAAACATATTAACACAGGCACACAAAAATTACCATGAACTTCTGCAAAACAGGTACAAAGTATTGAATGCCAGTGCATGTCCCGACGGCGCATTCATGGACAATAAGAAGGCCAGTGAGAAGCTGCTTGGGTCCATTGATGTATCTGTTGAAGAGTACAGGTTTGGACACACCAAGGTAATAAACACACCGTAAACATTATGGACAGAGGATTAAAAGTAGATTTTACGGTTGTTTAGTTACAGTGTTTGTGACATTGTATTCAGGTGTTCTTCAAAGCTGGTCTGCTGGGTGTCCTTGAGGAGATGCGAGATGAAAAGCTGTCTACTCTGGTCACCATGACTCAGGCACTGGCACGAGGTTACGTCATGAGGAAGGAGTTTGTCAAGATGATGCAAAGGAGGTAGGCTACTTTGAAAACATGTTGCTGTTCAACAGAAATAAAAAAGTGTCTAGGCTACTGCAGCTAACTTCATGCACAATATCAACTAGAAATGCACTCTGTCGAGCTGCCAACTTTCACCTTGCACACAAGTGCAAGGTGTTATCTGCACAGTTCAGCACCTGCAGAAAACCTATTTAAAGTGACAGAACAATGTTGCATTGAAGTGAACAAGTTAAACGCACTGTGAACAAAACAAATAGGAAATCAAATATATTTAGTGGCTTTAGGGCTACAATAGTAACACCTATGACAACAATAGCAGCTATACTTGCAGTCATATTTCATGGAAACCTCGATCTGCAGCTCGGGAGGTCCTCATGATCCACTGAAACTGTTTTCCACAGAGAGGCCATTTACAGCATCCAGTTCAACGTGCGATCATTTGTCAATGTGAAACACTGGCCATGGATGAAGCTGTACTACAGGATCAAGCCTCTCCTGCAGAGTGCTGAGACTGAGAAGGAGCTGCAGAACATGAAGGAGAACTATGAAAAGATGAAGACTGACCTGGCCACTGCCCTGGCCGCGAAGAAGACACTGGAAGAGAAATTGGTGGCTCTGGTGCAGGAGAAGAATAACCTTGCAGCAGCATCGGCATCAGTAAGTACCTGTACACGAAATGTTGCTAAGCGCAATCAGTAAGTAGCTATATTAATATTTCATATTCTTTATCATCCTATCTTAAGCCAAAATGTAATTTTAGTATAAATACTCAAACAAATACCATAAAGCCTTTATCAGGAAAATGTTTTACCAATCTGTAAATATAAACCAAAGTTAACCATAATATGAAAATACCTTTTAGCATTATAGAAAAAAGTATATCCATAAAATATTCATCAGCTACCACCAGCACAAAGGCCTGACCCAATTTGTCGTTCTTCTGTGGGGAGGATTAATGTGGATATGCAACTCCTTTTGGAGGTTGAGAGCCTCAAGCTTCTTCCTTGTCCTCACCCCTACTGTCCAGGCTAGGGCCTGCCTTTTTACCAGCTTGTCTGTTAATGTCCTCAGGAAGCAGTTACAATACAAATCTCACCCAGAACAAAAGCTGACATTTTTTTCATTGACAACCAGGGAGACGACGCTCTGAATGATGCTGAGGAGAGATGTGAAGGTCTTATTAAAAGTAAGATCCAGTTGGAGGCAAAGGTCAAAGAGACGTCCGAGAGACTGGAGGACGAGGAGGAGATCAATGCTGAACTGACCGCCAAGAAGAGGAAGCTGGAGGATGAATGCTCCGAGCTCAAGAAGGACATTGATGACCTGGAGCTTACCTTGGCTAAAGTGGAGAAGGAGAAACACGCCACTGAAAACAAGGTATAGATTATACACAAGTTATACAGTGGTCTCCCACTGCTCCCAGTGACTCCGGGGTCATTGTCAAAAAGGTGTCTGTCAGAGACCAACGGTAGCCTTCTCAGCCCCACCCATGTGCAGTGTGGCCATTCAGCTACGGGGTGGGGTGGCATTAATGATCCATTCATTCTGCTTATTTAGGTGAAGAACCTGACTGAGGAGATGGCCTCTCAGGATGAGAGCGTTGCTAAGCTGAGCAAGGAGAAAAAAGCCCTCCAAGAGGCCCATCAGCAGACCCTGGATGACCTGCAGGCAGAGGAGGACAAAGTCAACACTCTGACCAAGGCCAAGACCAAGCTGGAGCAGCAAGTTGACGATGTGAGTTTACCAAAGGAATGTTTTGAACTTTATTATATGTTTATTGTTGTACTGAATAATAACCAAAATATATTGTGCAGTTGGAGGGTTCTCTGGAGCAAGAGAAGAAGATCCGCATGGACCTGGAGAGAGCCAAGAGAAAGCTTGAGGGTGATCTGAAACTGTCCCTGGAATCCGTCATGGACCTGGAAAATGACAAGCAGCAATCTGACGAGAAGATAAAAAAGTAATGTGAACCAACAATATGAAATGTCATGGAGAGAAACCACCTGCAGAATGATGCTAAAATATGACTATTGACTGTATTCAACAGGAAGGACTTTGAAGTAAGCCAGCTCCTGAGTAAGATTGAGGATGAACAATCTTTGGGGGCCCAGCTGCAGAAGAAGATCAAAGAACTCCAGGTATTCAGATTTTCTGTAAAATCATTAATAGTAAATACGAGTGAATGGTTATTTTCAAATGTTAATCTAACATCATTCATTTGAAAGGCTCGTATTGAAGAACTGGAGGAGGAGATCGAGGCAGAGCGTGCCGCTCGTGCCAAGGTGGAGAAGCAGAGAGCCGATCTCTCCAGGGAACTTGAAGAGATCAGTGAGAGGCTGGAGGAGGCTGGAGGCGCCACCACTGCTCAGATCGAGATGAACAAGAAGCGCGAGGCTGAGTTCCAGAAGCTGCGTCGTGACCTTGAAGAGTCCACCCTGCAGCATGAGGCCACTGCTTCTGCTCTCCGTAAGAAACAGGCCGACAGCGTGGCTGAACTGGGTGAACAGATCGACAACCTCCAGAGAGTCAAGCAGAAGCTGGAGAAGGAGAAGAGTGAATACAAGATGGAGATTGATGACCTGGCCAGCAACATGGAGTCTGTTGCTAAGGCAAAGGTATGATGGAATGCCTGTGTATAATTCTGGAGATAGTATTTCTAACAAACTGTTTGTGATCAAGTGAAATGAAATTCTCCAATTTTAAAACGGATAGTTCCACATTTGTGGGGCATAGTATTGAAAGACAGTCTTTATACTCAGCTCAGATTTAATAGTGAGAATTTTTAAAACCAAGACCTCTTGTGAATGGGTATGGTGATTGCAAACTCTAAATGTTATTAAGCTGTTACGATAATTAGAACATGTTTAAGTAAGGCTTTGTAGATAAAAACAGTTCAGTGCTGTTCACTCCTCACCATACAAACTATACATATAAACTGGACCGGGCTGAATTATAGACTGCATCATGTGGCATTGCTTTAAATCAAAGCGATGAACCGATCTGAAAAAATATATATATGATTGAACCAATCCAATTGTCCAATGTTAATTTCCAGGGAAATCTTGAGAAGATGTGTCGCACCCTTGAGGACCAACTTAGTGAAATCAAGGCCAAGAGTGATGAGAACGTTCGCTCGATCAATGATATTGGAACTCAGAGAGCAAGACTGTTGACAGAGAACGGTAAATGTTTAATATTTTCTACATGGATTGACAATGGTACTTGAGCAAATGGACCATAATTGAGATAATGCTTTGATCAACAATTATCCCGGGACTGATGATTTGTTTGAAATGTTTGAAACGAAAATACTATAGGTGAGTTTGGTCGTCAACTGGAGGAGAAAGAATCTCTGGTCTCTCAGCTCACCAGAGGCAAGCAGGCCTTCACCCAACAGATTGAGGAGTTGAAGAGACAGGTTGAAGAGGAGGTTAAGGTGAGGAACAGAGTTGTTTTAGGCCTAGTTTTATATTTTTGGTCATTTCATTCAGCTGACATTATTTTGTCAATTTTCTTTTGACAGGCAAAGAATGCCCTTGCTCATGCTATGCAATCAGCTCGCCATGACTGCGACCTTCTGAGGGAGCAGTTTGAGGAGGAGCAGGAGGCAAAGGCGGAGCTGCAGCGTGGAATGTCCAAGGCCAACGCTGAGGTGTGTCAGTGGAGGAGCAAGTATGAGACTGATGCTGTCCAACGCACTGAGGAGCTGGAGGAGGCCAAGTAAGTCAGCAGTGTTGCAACACTGTCAGCTACCACTCACTATGCAAAATATTACTCACAATAATATCCATTCTAAACTAATCAACAGGAAAAAGCTCGCCCAGCGTCTTCAGGAGGCTGAGGAGCAAATAGAGGCTGTGAATTCCAAGTGCGGCTCTTTGGAGAAGACCAAACAGAGACTCCAGGGAGAAGTGGAAGACCTCATGATTGATGTGGAGAGGGCCAATGGTTTGGCTTCCAACCTAGACAAGAAACAGAGGAACTTCGATAAGGTGATTTGACATTCATCATATTTCATCTTAAAGTGGAGGGCACATTTCATTACAAATGGTGTGCAGTTAAATGACACCTTTTATTACAAATGGTCTGCAGGTCTTGGCAGAATGGAAGCAGAAATTTGAAGAGGCACAGGCAGAACTGGAGGGAGCTCAGAAAGAGGCACGTTCTCTCAGCACTGAGTTGTTTAAGATGAAGAATTCCTTCGAGGAGTCTCTGGACCAATTGGAGACCATGAAGCGTGAGAACAAGAACCTGCACCGTGAGTCTTTCTCCACATCATTCTTTTGTCAACATTCTTTATTTTTGCATATTTCTTCAAAAGGTCATAATTTTGCTTTTAAAATTCTTTAAATGTTCAATATCAATTGTGGATTATAGGCTCCACCAACTTTATTCAAATTCAAATGCAAAATACTTGTTGATTATACAGAGGAGATCTCAGACCTGACTGAACAGATCGGTGAGACTGGAAAGAGCATCCATGAGCTAGAGAAGTCCAAGAAGCAGGTGGAGACAGAGAAGTCAGAGATCCAGACAGCCCTGGAGGAAGCTGAGGTAAAGCTTTTAGCTTCTAGATGAACAATGACATTGTCTATAGTTTAGTTTAGTTTGGTCATTAAACTATAGTGTAGCAACCCCACAGAAGTGTCTAGCTAGCCCGCCGGATTGGTGAGGTGGCGATCAGGTATCGATTCCAGCTCAGGGTGTTGCACTATTTCCTACAATATTTTACACTATAATTTTGTAGATTTCTTTCAATACGTTTTATATTCAAACAGTGTAGCAGTATGATGTTACATCTTTATCCTGTGTTACATTTCAGGGTACTCTGGAGCATGAGGAGTCCAAGATTCTTCGTGTCCAGCTGGAGCTCAACCAGATCAAGGGTGAGGTGGACAGGAAGCTGGCAGAGAAGGATGAAGAGATGGAGCAGATCAAAAGGAACAGCCAGAGGGTGATTGACTCCATGCAGAGCACTCTGGACTCCGAGATCAGGAGCAGAAATGATGCCCTTAGAATCAAGAAGAAGATGGAGGGAGACCTGAACGAGATGGAGGTTCAGCTGAGCCATGCCAACCGCCAGGCTTCTGAGGCCCAGAAGCAGTTGAGGAACGTCCAGGGACAGCTTAAGGTGCAAACATAGTAGACACATTATTATTATTATTATATAAAACGTAATTATACAATGGAACTGATCTGGGAAGAAAAGTCTCTCTTCACCACTTCAAATGTGATTCATTTTAGGATGCCCAACTGCACCTTGACGATGCTCTTAGATGCCAAGAAGACCTGAAGGAGCAAGCTTTCATGGTGGAGCGTAGGAACGGCCTCATGGTCGCTGAGATCGAGGAGCTGAGAGTGGCTCTGGAACAGACGGAGAGAGGCCGCAAAGTGGCTGAGCAAGAACTGGTGGATGTCAGTGAGCGCGCTGGACTGTTGCACTCTCAGGTACGTAAGTCAATATAAACCTTTCAATATTCAGAATTAAAAATTATTTACATCTTGCTTACTTACATTGTTTAACTGAATCTTTATTTTAGAACACAAGCCTTTTGAACACCAAGAAGAAACTTGAAGCTGACCTGATCCAGGTCCAAGGTGAAGTGGACGACAGTGTTCAAGAAGCAAGGAATGCAGAGGAGAAGGCTAAGAAAGCCATCACTGATGTAAGTTAGGATGCCCTATTGCCCTACTATACCCTTATCTCTTAGATATCCTCATGTCATGTTTCATATTAACATACAATACAACAATGACTTTCCAGGCTGCTATGATGGCAGAGGAGCTGAAGAAAGAGCAGGACACCAGCTCTCACCTGGAGAGAATGAAGAAGAACCTGGAGGTCACAGTCAAGGACCTGCAGCATCGTCTGGATGAGGCTGAGAACCTGGCTATGAAGGGAGGCAAAAAGCAGCTCCAGAAACTGGAGTCTAGGGTAAGATGTGGTTTACTTCAACACAGCTTATGGTCAATGAGATAAGAATAAATAATTTCATAATATATAATTACACTGTGAAGGTGCGTGAACTGGAGGGAGAGGTCGACGCTGCACAGAGAGGTGGAGCAGACGCTATTAAAGGTGCCCGCAAGTACGAGAGGAGAGTGAAGGAGCTGACATACCAGGTACTATATTGTTGCAATAACCATCAAGCTATTTGCCGAAATTAATAGATTGCATGAACAACTCAATTTATAAATTCACTCTCACTTTAGACTGAAGAGGACAAGAAGAATCTTGCCAGGCTTCAGGATCTGGTAGACAAACTGCAGTTGAAGGTGAAGGGCTACAAGAGACAGGCTGAGGAAGCGGTAAGACAAATATACATCTTTAGTTGTGGTCGCCATGGGCAGAGTGTTGTGAACTAACACCACTAACATGAACATGATGCCACATAGGCTACTGCATTGGCCACAACCACAACCACAACTGAAATTGTTTTGTTTGGACTATAATTGTAAGGTAATCTTTTCAAATATTGAGGCTTTGAACCATCTCTATCATATTATAGGAGGAAGCAGCCAACACTCACCTGTCCAAGTGCAGAAAGGTTCAGCATGAGCTAGAGGAGGCAGAGGAGCGTGCCGACATCGCTGAATCCCAGGTCAACAAGATGAGAGCTAAAAGTCGTGACTCCAAGGTAAATACATGTGCAATATGAAGGTTTATTATATTGACAATTTTTAACTAAATATTCATGTTGAGTATCTAATAGCATATTCCTATTTTACAGGGAAATGAATAACTTGCTGAATAACTTCTCCAATTCAACTCACCATAAGAAGTCATACAATATGACCATTGGATTCAAAAAGTCATAAAATATGACCCATTGTATTCAATAAAGGTGGCAACAAAATAATTTAGTTGTTCTTGTATTCATTACTTTGTCAATGACTTTTTATTTTGTCAGAGTATTCTGTTCAAGGTTCACGTTGTCATTTTCAAATTCTTGCACATATAAAAATGAAAATCGTACTCAGGACCAGCAGTCTATATAAAACCTATCACTAAAAGAATAATAAGCATTAAAAAAAAGAACTGAAATCCAGAAACAGCAGCCTGACATACGAGTCCCCCCCCCCCCCCCCTCCAAATGGGTGAGAGCAGTATGTATGACAGGCAGAGACACTGCATCTGAATTAGAGCGGCTCTTCCTGTAGGCATACCTGTGCGGGTCCACTCCACATTACTGTCGATGGTATTCCTTATGTGGGCCATGACCAGCTGCTCAAAACATTTCATAGTGAGAGCCACTGGCCGAAAGTCATTCATGCGCTTTGCTGCTGCACTTTTGGGCACCGGGATGATGGTAGAAGTCTTACACACCGGTACCACCGCCTGGGAGAGAGAGATATTAAAAATATTGTCCATACTTCTGTGAGTTCCTGAGCACAGTCCCTCAACACCCTACCAGGCTACCAGGGATATTATCTGGGCCCGTTGTTTTCCGGGGATTTATGCGCTGTAAGGTCCTCCAGTCCAACTCACATGTACAGTATATAGGCCTACTATTTTTTGCAAAGATAAATTGCAAAAAATTGCAAAGATAAATAAATGTGTACTTATAGCTACATTATGTAACTTCCTGCAGAAGTGCTGACATTTACCATTGCATTGAGCTAATAGAGCTGGCCTGCTTGCTCAGGGGTTATTGAATCTTGACCATAAATTGTGTCAGATCCTACGTTCAGGTAAGACATGACCTTTGACACAATCTAAATGTCTCAATAGAAGAGCATGGAGACAAATACAGCCACCTGAAATGTTATGTTGTATTAACATATTCTACAGATTGCACAAAATGACATTTTATCCATTAAAAATAAGTTCCATTGAGATGCTTTAAACTTAAACATTTAATGCAAATCATAGGATGGTTGTCAAGTGCCAAGACCTCATCAGAACCTTAGAAACTTGCTTTTTTTCCCCACATTTGGCTTGGTGGTTTCAACACATAATTCTGTGATGTGACAAACTCACATACATATTACGGCTTTAAATAACAGATGCAGCACAGCAGGATTTATTTGTCAGTAGCATTTATTGGACAGAAGACCAGAACAATCTTTTTTGCAATATCACTAGGAAGCTGAGTTACAGTATACTCGTATTAAGATGAAAAGAACACAATATTAACATTTTCAGAACATAAATATCAGTAGAACTATGTTATGTAACAAAAATATAATTCTATTCTCAACTATATTCTATGATACAGATTACAAAAATAAAAATGTAGCCAAATAATACTGACAGTAATATGTTTGAACATCGTAGGGCTGTCCTCGACTGGAATCGTTAGTCGTCTAGTCGTCATAGGAATATAACTGCATGATGTTTTCTGTATACAAACTTTTCAGGATGGTGAGGTTGAGAACTGAACATTCCAAATTTAATTTCACAATGGCTTTACTGTAGCTATTGAAAAGGTTATGTAGAGTTTACAAGAGATGTACATGGGGGAAGCATAAAAAAACTAGCAAAGCCTTTGTCAACCAAGACAAACTGACCGATTGATTAGAGTATGAGGGGACAGTCCTAGAACATGTTTACAGCAAGCACATCATATCAGCAACACCACAACCAGACAAGCACACTGACAAATGGTTAAGTCAGGTGTTTTGGAACCGTTACAGCAGGTAACGCCATAGACGTCACAAAGTTCCTTTGAACACAGTGCTAAAAATGGAAGCAAATATAATTTGAGTTCAAATTGTGTCAATAAAACATCAATGTAGCCTACTGAGTGCATATAGATAATGTTCCATTCCTCATTGATACATTTTCAGCTACAGTATTTCTGTGAGTTGGACAGGGACAGTTGCATCATGCATACAGTAATACTTACTAGTTTATAGGTATTAAAGTAGCATCAATGAATAGTTGCCATCGTAAAACAGAAATCACATAATTTAAAACCTTTAACTTGGTTAACATTTTATACAAGGATGCATTTTCATAGCAGGGAATCCAATTGATTAATAATCCAATTTTATGTTTGGACTGAGAGACAGTAGCGAGTTGTCTATCACAACAAACCATAGTGATCTACCAGCATTAAGCGTTGACAGTGACGACAAGATTATTAAAGTCATACATTTTAAGAGTCATGTAGAATATAACTGCTGTTAATATTTATGTTAACAAGCTGAACTTGTGAAGCTTGTTAAACTATTTGAACTGCAGTCTTGGTGTGAAGAATTGTCATTTCATCGTCTACCCAGGCTTTTGTGAACACCCCAGACAGTTTTCTTATTTTTTCGATCGATTCAGTATCTACTGTAGATATGATATTAATTTGATCAGACACGCACCCTTCCTATACAAACCCATCGTACTGTGACTTCAAACTCCATTTTAACCACGTTAGACACGGCACACTCACATATTAGGAGGGCAGTACGAGTCACCAGAAACAAGGACGGGTCAAGGTCAAGGCAGAGAGTGAGTGAAACCAGATGCAGAACACTAACATGCAGACTAAGGAGACGTATAGAGAGTAAACTAAAGTCTTTATTCCATAAAGAACTTAAGTACAGGCTCCAGGAGAAGAGTAATACCTTATATACGATTTCACCAAACAAGGAGGTCCAAAGTAGCAAGGAGCATAGGCAGCATAGATCTCTGTCTTCTTCTGTCCAGGTTGGAGCTGCGTGGGAGGCTGTCAGGCTGACTGTGGAAGAGATCAGGTGTACAGTAAATGGTCAAGAATGAGTCTAGTCTAAAAGCTAAACCAACAGCTGCTGAACTGACCTAGTACTACTGTAGCTGCACCAGCATGTGCACTAGCTGGAGATATCAGTGAGCACTGCATGGCTGCATGCTGTCACAGCCAGGTTTAAGTAGCCAGCCAGGTAATTTCAGGATGGAGAACAGCCAGGTGAATGCCAGGACACACCTCCCCACATGCAGAGTGCAGCTCCAACCTAAAGGACAAACAAGCAGAAAGCATAGAGAGCCAAGACTGGCCAGATGCCATACACTATCATGGTTAAAATGGAGTTAAAAGTTACAATGGGTTTGTGTAGGAAGGCATGTCTGATAAAATCAATCATTTAGATCAAATATCTAAATACTGAATCGAGCAACATTTAAAAAAAAAAGTCTGGTGTGTTCACAAAAGCCTGAGAAGATGATACTTTTTTTTCTTTTTTTTTTTTTTCAGTGAAATATCCCTTTAAGAGTATAGTGCAAATCAGCTGATGCAATATCCTACTTTAGCATGGAATGGATCATTGAAGCATGTTATTGGCCTGATATATGCTGATATCTGTTGGTACTATAGTTGTCTTAGATCATAAGTATAAGTGTTTCAGATTAAAATAATTCCAAAGGGGCTGTTGGGACGCTTTAACACTGTGAGATTACAGCAGTGTGTAAATATCACCATCTAGTGGTCAAAATATATTACACATGGTGTGACCAGGAAAAGGCTAGGACAACAATCACAGGTAAGAGTATATTGTTTAAAAATCCTACATGAATTCAAAAGTATTCAAAATGTATGCTGCAATCTCATATTCTCACATTCCTTTTTCAGTTTGCATCAGCAATCCCACGCCTTCTTCTCTGATGTTCTTTTTCATAGCAATGTTATGCTTAACTTTTCATGCAATTCGAACATACAGTCACAAACATGTAAATTATCAGTCGTATAGATTGCGTTATTTTTACATGGTTTAATATTACCATGAGGAATTGCATCCTCCGTCCGAAGTACTCGTGGGGTGTCAGCAGCTCAGGAGTTATAGCTCCACTTGGCTGCGCGTCCTTGATCAAGACACCAAACCCCTAACTGCTCCTGATGACCAGGCTGGTGCCTTGTGTGGTTTCCTCCATCATCGTTGTGTGAAAGTAATGCACATGGTAAAGTGCTTTGGAGAAAGGTGCTATATAAACACACCCTTTAACTTGTTCTTCTCTTTCCTCCATGTCCTTCTATTTTATCAACCTAGAGAACAGAGTCTTAGATTTACATATCCGTGCTCGTGGTTGGAAACCTTGTATGTCAAAAACCTTTACTTTTCAGGAAATTAAAAAAAAAAAGTGTTGTTCCAATGGATCCAGTGTGGTTGTTATTACTATTCATTGGTTAAACATTTATAAAACACTTTCAACCTAGCCTTCCAATTTTGGGCATTTTGGGAAAGATTTTTCTAAAGTATCTGACATCATATATATATATATATATATATATGGACATACAAGGTATCTGTCTGCTAGTGATCATAATGATAATGTTCCCTGGCTCCATAATGTCGGACATATTATGTCCGACATGGAAGATGCGGACAGAAAACAGCTGCAGTAACTTGCAGCAAAGGTTCTAAGTTCTAACGCAAGTCCATGATGCTGTGAGCACATGAAACGCCCCAAAAAACTAAAGAATCTGGGAAGCGCTTATGAGAACTACAAATCACATATATTTAGGGATCTATCAAATCCATGTATCTGGATTGTTCAGTGCCGTTTTAAGGTTACATAAGGTCTAGATTAGGCCTATGCATAGTATGACTCAATGTTTGTATCCTCCAAATGTTCTAGATGACCTGCTACGTTTACAGATCAGGTCATACAGCTTGCCGATTATAAACCTACATCCAGAGTTGTGCATCCCAGGCTTAATTCAACTGTGAATTAGTGCAAATAAAAGAAACCCACTCTAAGGAATCTTTGTAGATGTATTCCTTCTTTTGCGACTTTCAGCTAACATATCTTCAACCTTCCGGAGCGCACCACGCAGGTCAGAAGCAAACGCAAATTAAATACGTTCCCAGTTGTGTGATCTCCGAGTCTGTCACACTGTGGTGCCCTTGTCCTTGAGGGTGGAGACCTTCAGAAAAAACCTTCGAGTGCTTCTTCTGTAGCGCGGCTGCATGAAATAGAACAGAATGGGGTCCAGGACGCTGTTCATGCTGGCGAACGGCCTGGTGCTTTTATAGATGATGGAGAACAAGTTCCTGGTTTCGCATGGCGCGTTGGGCAGCGTTCGCACCAGCAGGTACATGGTCTTGGTCAGGTGGAACGGCAGGAAGCTGACGGCGAACACCGTCATGGTGATCAGGATCATACGCACCGCCTTGTCCCGTTTCTCGCTGCCCGCCATGGAGACACCGTCGTAGGACGCCGCCGGGCGGCAGAGGTGGCGGGCCATCCGGCAGTAGCACACCACGATGCCCAAAAACGGCAACAGGAAGCCGAGGCACGTCAGGGCCATGCCATAAGGGTAGTAGTCGGACGACTGGTCCGGACGACTTAGGTCGTAGCACACCGTGCGGTTACGCTGGATCCCCGTGGAGGCGAAATAGAAGGTGGGGCCGCACAGGAGCACGACCACAAGCCAGACGCCACCGCAGATCAGCCAGGCCAGCCTGCGGCCGCCCTCCTTGGGCCAGGTGGCCAGCGGGTGGCAGATGCCCACGTAGCGCTGCATGCTGATGCAGCTGAGGAACAGGATGCTGCCATGCAGGTTGCTGTGGGGAAAACAACAAGAAACTAATCACTGTCAATACAAACACTGGGCCTCTTATCTCCATGTTAAAACTTTGTTTTTGTTTTTCATAAATTAATGCCTTACTTGATCATACTACAGTGTCACACAAAAGTATAAAAAGTAGCAGATTTGCAAGCTTGAAACTAGGCTCGAAACGAGACACATTTCAGGAAATGGAAAAAATGTGTTGCTATTTTTGCAAAAGTTAAAAACTGATTAAAACGTTTTGGCACAGAATGTGTTAATACTCTCATTCGTTCAATAATATTGAATTTAATTAAATATAATTTATATAAAAAACCACAGGCACACCATTTTCATGTAATATTTTCCCATCGCTTTTTTTTTTTAAATTAAAATGCATCACGACGTGTTGTGAACTTGTGAGCTAATAAATCAGCTCTGTTGCTACTTTTGTGCATTCAAAATAATCTCTCTAACATTGATATATGGAGTTGCGTTACTGGCCAACAGACAGTGACCATATGGTGTCATATTGAATGAAATACCAGCAGTGAAAGGGGGGTATTGTCTCATGTGGTTGCTAAATCCTCCATCCATTTTAGCACATTGCAAGGTGCATTGGATAAAGGAGCTGTGTAAATGAACCAATTACCATTTGCAAAGATATATAACCGGTCAGATCTCTCACTCACCTGTAGAACTGGAAGCGCACCAGTTTGCAGGCCAGCTCGCCGAACGGCCAGTAGTCGTGGCTGGCGTAGTTGTAGATGAGCAGGGGAAGTGACATCACGTACAGGAAGTCGGCGGTGGCCAGGTTGAGCATGTAGATGTTGCTCTTGGACATGTTGGCTCCTCGTGACCTCCATATCTTCAGGATGACGGCGGCGTTGAGAGGAAGGCCCAGCAGGAAGACAAAGCTGTAGACGGCCGGAAGCAAGACGCGCTTGAAGTCCTCCTTGTAGGTGCAGCGTGGACCGCCCGACCTGAAGGAAAGGCAAATGAGCACGATTCCATTCAACAATGAGGCAATTAGCCCTTTGCTAAATCCCATCCCAAACAGAGATTGTCCAATGCCAATCCAAATATTTTAGCATCTGTTGCTATGCAGGTAAAGCTTTCGCCAACTCATAGCTGTCAATGTTATTTTGCATGGATGTATTGTTGGCTTAACGTCGAGAAAGTTACATGACTGACCCTACCACCCAGGTGATGGCAATAATACTAATGACCGTAGTCTTAGGGCGGATTCATACTCCTATTTTAGAGCCGAATAAAAGTCGGTTCGGCACTGTAGAGCCTACAATTTGACGTCATTTTAGGTTCGGGGGGGGGGGGGGGGGGGTAAACCAGGACAAATCACTGGTTTACAGGCATAGAAGAAGTGGGCAAGCTCCATCATTTTGTTGTTTTATATAAAGGGAGAAGAAGAAAAACCTAACATTAAATAAGCATGTCAAAGACAACATAAAATAAAATCTAGTACATATTACACATGGCATAAGACCAGCAGATTACAGTATGTACCTGTCATGAGGTTAAGCATAAAGTGAAAGTAGTAACACGTTAGTAGGTCCACTTAGCGGGGATATGGGTATGACTGAGATTAGTCATAAGGTGAAAAAACTACAAAGAAGTCTTCATTGTTACTACATGTACACTACATGTGGTGTATGGGTACACAAAAGTAGTGCTGCAACTATCGATTATTTTCTTGGCTATTATTCTGTTGATAACTTTTTAGATTAATCAAAGTGCCTTTAAGTGCCTTAAAAATATAGGCTACATAGATATATTTTTAAATAACGAATCTAATTAGTATTACTTTATACTTCGTTGTTCAACAGTGTAATGGAATAATTGTGAAAATAGCCGATCTACAAGCTCACAATCACAACGCGTTGATCTGCTATTTCTCTCTATTTCTATGTTTTTTAAACTATAATACATGCCCGATATAGGGATTGATTATTAATCAATCATTTGATTAAATTATTATTATCGATTATTTAAGCAGATATTGTAGCAGCATTAGTAATAGTAATATAGACAAACAATGAAATAATAATGTACAAATAACGGTGTACAATAGCAACAGTACAGTACACCGATCTTTCCAGTAGAGGACAGTGTGATTCCACACAATAGCTCACTTTCTACACAAAGTGAGCAATGTGACTCTAAATACATTACTTTCTAATCTACACCCTTCCTTTCTCCTATTTAATGTTGATACCAGTATCCAAAAAGCTGCTAATGCTGCCTAAAATACTGGTATCGGTTATGGCAATCCGATACCACGTCATTTATCACATGATGATTTTTCATTTACAGTAAACAATTATTTGTATTTTATTTTGAATGCTCCAGTTGATGTTGCGCTACTGTAATGACCTGTTGTACTGTTTTAGTGAACTGCACCTTATGTATTATAAACTGCACCTCCCGTTACTTTATTTGAGTAAATTAATGCCCTATACGTTGTCATACTCAGAGCCATAGAGTAAGACAGAGTTACGCAAACTCCGTTCACTTCATGGGGCCAGTCCAATGGGCTCTTCTACATATACTTCTATTGAACATGGGGATAACCGGAAGTTTACGGTGGGCCACATCTTCAGACCATGATCAGTTAAATTATGATGGTGTTCCGGCTCAGATAAATGTCATCTCTCAAGACAGATTCTGAAAACAGCACACATGGGAACCCAGAAGGAAGTGGACCAAACAAGAGTCCCTTTGTTACCTAATGGGTTCCCAGATTACAATACATACATTTTTGCCGGTATCACAATGAAGAAGAAAAAACATTCACACTTGTTCGAAGTGAGGGGTGCTCTATTGGCTATTATCTTGCACTATATTGCATGGCCCACAGGTTGAGGATCACAGATGAAAAATAAATACGAGCATGTGAAGTCACCTGAAGAGGCTGATGTTGTGGTAGAGATGTTCTATCAGGTCGAGGTCGTCAGGGGTGGGCTCTGGTGAGGAGAAAGTCCCGGTGAGGAACATCTCCGTGGAGAAGGATTCCACAGATGGCACCGACATGGCAGCTAGCTTCACATTCTGTGGAACACAGAGAGACACAGGCTTCTGGTTTTCTTGGGTAGAACATTGACACAATCAGTGGTGGACAAATTAAGTAAGGACAAATTACGAATTGTTACTTTTCAGGATTCAAATAAAAAAATGGCAAATCTACAACCTCAAGCTTGTCAATCTGCTACTTTCTTTTGATGCTTTTGTGTGACACTGTAGTATGATCAAGTCGGGCGTTTTATGAAAACACAAAAAGTTAGAATATGGAGATAACATAAGAGGTTTTTGCCCGACGCAGCAATGATATCTAGGATCCAAGAACCAGGATCCTTCGTATTCCCAACGGCCGTCTACCTCCTGAGCCACATGCTCAGGAGGTAGATTCATTCATTCAGCTGGACAAGTGGTCCAGTCACATGCCACATTTTGGCTTTGGCCTGACGGCACGTTGCGTGTTCAAGTCCCATTCATGACGACCTTTGCTGCATGTCTCTACCATTTCTCTCTCCCTCTTTCCTGTCCATCTTCACTTGATACCATCAATAAATGCAGAAAAGCCAAAAAAAAAAGATGAATTGCATTCACCACCACCACCGTCCACCTGCAACACCATCACTCACACTGGTGCCCAGATGCATCGCGGGTGAAAAGATGATTTAAGACACCCTGACCGAGGCAGTCTCAGACAGATTGTGACTCACTGCATTTCACAATCGGCATCCCTTCAACTGTAGGCTGTGCATGTGTGTGCGTTCCTTTGTGTGTGTGTGCGTTCCTTTGTGTGTGTGTGTGTGTGTGTGTGTGTGTGTGTGTGTGTGGGGGGGGGGGGGGGGGCTGTGACGCAGACATTTCATAATAGAGTAGGAGGTAAGAAGGCGATGGGAAACAAAGAAAGATCATATTGCACCATGCTGCCACGTGGGCAGAATGGAGAGTTAACACCGCGTCTAGACTGGAGCAGTGTAAGAATAATGCCTGATTGATTGAGTTGCTTGGCACAGCTGCCAAGCAACTTCAACCTAATGCCAGATTTATAGTTGGTGTCACAATGGGGCCATGACAAATTAAGGAGGAAGCAGTGGCAGTGTACAAAGTTACAACCAATAAGACGCCTAAGGGCGAGAAGCGACCTCGCCCTTGCATCCGCCTGGGAGACAGCAGACTGCTGGGTGAGTGCTGGTGCTTTGGCATGGGGGGTCAGATCAACATATGGAATGAATTCTGTTCTGACCATGGAGCGTGTCTTGAGTGTACAGGGTTTGATGAGGTCATATCAACATATGGAATGTCAGAACAGGTCAGCTCCATATATGGAGATCTAAGCGTGGCGTAACTTTGGGGCAGGCCCGTCTAGAGTTTAAATGCAGGCTGTGCGTGTGTGCACAGCCTATGCCAACAGTACACTGCTCCATGGATGCAGCACCCTGTTGGCCAGGTGTAGCTAATCAGTGCTGATTACACCTCGATTAGTCGTCTATAGGTTCTGAGGAGGAAACACAGAAAGGGGAGTACCGCTACACTAGACACAGCTACACAGGCCCTGCAGGCCAGTCCAAAGGGCATGTGACATTAGTCGCGCACTGCTGTAAAGCAAATGCAAGCTCACAACACGTCACAACACGTCACGCTGCGATGTGCTTTGAGCTTGTACACGTACAGTATACTTGCTTGACAACGGTGTGCGCAGTGGTGGCAACAAAAGTGCATTTACACAAGTACTGTACTTATACGTACACATTTGTACAGTACTTTCCTGGATGGATGCTGCTACATCAGAATACTATGAGCGGTACTAGACATCAACCAGGATGAGCATGTAACAAACAAGCATCTGTATGGGGGAGGGCTACCAAGGGTGAGTGAGAAGATAGTGGCCACTGGCCAGGAGAATGAGGCTAGGCAGTCAATATTGCAGACACATTTACTGACTCTCTGTCAGTAAATTGATGTAATGGGAGAAAACAGAAGCATATATCATGAGAGCACCCTGCACCCAACAACTGCAGTACAGTAACAATACGGACGTACTAAAGACAGACAGGAGAGCAGCCAGATCATGTATGGACGATGGAGATGACTGAAGAAGAGCTATACTTTATACCGCTACTATTTATTTGATGCCTTTAGTTACTTTATGGTTGATGTTAACTCCATAAAATATAAACAAATAAACTAAGTAGGTTATTAAGAAATCAGTTAAGATAATATAATAATTATTTGCCCATTTGTGTAAAGTTTTTAAGTTTAGTTACGATAAGCCACTCCTTCATAGCTGCAACATTAACTACACATAATGCATCAATCAATAGTTATAGTATAACAAATTGAAGTAATGTGCATTATTCTGAAATTGTCATTCTGCATAATAAGTACATATTGCACTTTAAGTATATCGTCTCTGCTCGCTGGAAACCGACAGAGATGAAGTAGCAGTACAAGCTCAGAACATGTCGCTTGTGGATCTGCTACTTTTTCTACTTTTGTGTGACGCTGTAGTGTAGTCTGATCAAGTAGGGCAGGGGTTTTCAACAGGTGGTCCGTGGACCACTGGTGGTCCGTGGAGGTATTGCATGTGGTCCCTGACCATGCATTTAGTAATGTAGCAAAGTGAAGATTTTGTATTTTCTTGGGTCAATGTTATCAGAATCTGAGGTTAAGAAATTCCACAGAAAAGGCAGTTAGAATCTCAAGAAGGGTGAAGTGTACCAGCTTGCCTGATTGAGTCATCATTAATAGGAAATGTTCCCATATAATCATGTGCTATATCTTGCACGTATTTGCCATTTTTACTATATAAATAATATATATATATATATATATAATTACTATTATTAAAATAGTTCAAATAGCCGATAATAGTCATAATGTATGGATGTAGATCTGCTTCAACAGTTATACTGTTCAGAAACAGTATAAGACATGGGATGCATTCCATAACAAGTGTTACGAAAGCACTAATCTTAGCCCATATCCCATTGCAACACAGCAGTGGTCCCCAGGTTGATCCTTAGTCAAGGTGGTGGTCCCTGGTTCACAATCAGTTGAAAACCCCTGAAGTAGGGCGTTCATTAAACACAAAAAGAGATGAGGTTTCTGCCCGACAGCAACGATATCCTTGCGTCAATGTAGGGTCAAACTGAGTATACACACAATATAGTAACTTGTTTGCACACCGTATTGTACACTTATCCTTAGATAAATATTGAAAGATTCAACTGAGTGCTGTCCGTGTTTAAATAGAGATTAGTAGGGCTGTCACGATTAACTGTTACACACATAATTGTGATTAACAATTGAATTGTGTTTTTGCCATTAACCATTGGAAGATATGAATAAAAAGGGCATTTATTAGGCTTCATAAACATTTGTACAGGGCAGATATGAAAAATAAAGACGTTACTGACTTATTTAATAAGTGCACTCTAAATAGAAATAGCAGATCTACGAGCACACACTCAATGTGAGAGAGTAAATTGGCTCTTTCCACTATTTTTGGAGAATGTTTAAAAATGTATCAACATTTATCATGGAAATATGACAATTATGACAATTGATCAAAAAATATCAGTGATTATCTCAAATAATTGCAATTAGGCGACAAGCATAGATATTAGTAGTACTAAAATGGGGCTCTCCTAAGTGATTCAGTGATGAACTTTTGCTTCACATCATAATTCTAATTAAATCATATCAATCATCAAAATTAAATCATACCATAATTCAAATAATCACATTCCAATTGTCAATGTTGCTTCGTCATCTCCTGTAGAAAAGTAGTATGCTTACTTAAGCACTATTACAGCACACAGACAGTACTTAGAGGCGCAATCATTGTGTGTATGCAAGTGCGTGGACACACGTACCTGTGCAATGTGCATGTATGTGAATGACACAGACAGGGTGGGTGGGTGTGTGTGTGTATATGTGTGTGTGTTGGCCACGTTTCCAATTTGCAGCGCCCTGGAGGCTTTCATTACCTACAAAGCAAACAGCAATCATCGTCTTATTGGCACTCGTTGCATGTGTTGCAATGTGCGTACGTACGTACATACATACATACGTGCGTGCATGCGTGCGTGTGTGTGTGTGTGTGTGAGGGTGTGAGTGCAAGTGTAACAGTAAGTGAGAGTGAGATGGTGCAGACTTCGTCTGCCTCTGTGGATGAAGGGTAGCTATAAACAAACGGATGAAAAATTCAAGTTAAAAAGGTTAATAAGGTTTTGGGCCGCTACAAGTTGCCAGAACAGCTTCAAATACCAGATTTTACAAGTCTGTGGAAATGGACAGTACTGGAGGGATGGAACACCATTCTAACAAGAACATATTCCCTCTTTTGGTATTTTGATGATTGGTGGTGAAGAGGAGAGCAAACACATTATTCCAAAATCTCTCAAGGTGTTCAACTGGGTAGAGTGATTGAGTGATCTTACTCCCATCTCTACAGAAATGTTTCAGCATCAACTCTGTATCGATTTATTTGTACTCTTTGGTTTCATCAACTTTGAACAACCTGGCGCGCAATGTCGACAAGACCAAAGGGCTGGTCGTGGGCTACAGGAGGACAGGCAGAGAGCGCTCCCTCGTCCACACAGAAGGAGCTGCAGTGGAGAGGGTCAAATTCCTGGGAGTTCACATCACTGAGAAATTCACCTGGGGGCGTATAGATTGAAAGGGTCGCGAAGAAAGCACAACAACAACGTTTCTACTTTCTCATGCAGGCGCCTGAAGAAGTTCGGCATGGGTCCCAACTAAGGCCCTTCTACAGAGGTACCACCGAAAGCATCCAGACCCTTATGTGATTGCGCACATAAGAGTAACAATTCCTGATGAACAGAACATGCATCATTTTCATACTTGTCATTAGCATGCGAGAGGTAGTGTTATCGCCTGCATTCTCGCATAAATATTTAAACGCATGAGGGAGATGGACATACTGTCATATATGGTCCACTTACAGTTGTAATCCACTGGGGTCTGGGCGGGGGTAATCCACTGGTCCACTTCCTGGGGCTGTGCGCTAAACAAATACGCCAAATACTATATACTATGGGTTCACACTTGCCATTTTATATTTTTACGTATAGCAACAGTGAAAACAGCACATTCTAGGTAAACAGTGCTCTGATTTTACATTCCACAGACCAGCAGACAGAGTGCTCTGACCACGATCAGGTGTTTAGACAGAATCAGATATCTCGTGTTGTGTTTATAGATGGTTGTGTGAGAAATGCTGATAATAAAGTGCTTCTGGGAGCTTGAGATCAGTGTGCGGACTGCATTCCTTCTTCACTTATAGACGGTTGCGTCCTCTCTCAAACAAGCACTTGCCCAGTCGGGCAACCTGAAAGCAAACTCCCCCTGCCCGAATGTTTCATTTACCTGCCAGGGGCAGGTGGGCTGCGGGGCAACTGATTGATTGATTGAATAGTTTATTAGACAGAATGTATAAACAGCAGAGTAGTGAAAGTACAGTCAAACACTCCAGTCAAAAAGGGATAGCAGCACCAAAAAAGGTCTTTGCGGTCTGTTTTCCATTTAGGCCCTATGCAATCAATTCATAGACAATTCATAGACTAGTGTCGACGGCGCCTGCTATTTGAAGCTGTGCCTTGTGGTTCGCTGTATGCACAGCAGCCTGAGCTGACCTGCACCAGTACCATGTAAAAACATTGATACTACTAATGGAACCACAGCAAAGACAAAAGGTCACTTAAGACCTGTTGGCAAGTTTCCATTTAGACCTGAGACAGAGTTTTCTGAAAACCTTCAAGTGTAAGTTATAAACGAAAGTTCAACTGAGAGGTGGAACTAGCCATCATCCAACTGCTCCAATCAGATCAACGTAAAGGGCGCCTCCTCCTTCCCTGTCTCACTTGTGCTATCCGTTCAGGTACCCGCCACCTCCCAGTCCCCGCCCAGCATCAGGCTCCACCAGGTTAGCCCCATGGGGGCAGGCTCAGGAGCCCCCCCGCCTTCGCCAGGCAGGATCCGAGCCGAGGCTCCGGCCCGTTCCTCATGGGGCCCACGCCAAAGCTCCTCCACCATGCCGTGCACCAGTCATTTAATTCAGTCATTGCAGTTCTGTCATTCATGTTTATCAATGTCCATTCATTCAACCCATCCATCCTTGTAAACTCTCTCCCGCAAAAAATCATGCTTACATCCTCCGCATTGTGTAATCTCTTAAATTCTTAGTAAAAAAATAAAAATAAATGATGTCGCTATACAAGACACAGAGGTGTATGACACAGAGGTGGCCCCTGTCATAAACAACGTATGGTCTAAATGGATTAAAACAAACTTAATTCAGGAGAAAGGCACGCTCAACTCAGACATAAGGGTTCAGGCGTGTGCTGGGTGCAGATTCAATGAGAACATATAGGAAGAGAATAAAATCTGCACTAGTTAAGAGTCTTGTTTAATAATGTTGAGGGTCTGCAGCAGCAGTCAAACCTAGGGATGGAGCTGGTTATTTTTTGATTGATAACGATCACCTTATCGATCAGGCTTATTGAGCCGGGTTCTTATCGAGCATTTTCTATTATTTTGTGGAAAAATGGGAGATAATAAATTCTGAACAGAACCAGTATATTTTACTAGGGCCTTCAACTACAGTACTTGTCTAAGAAACGAAAGGCAATTGACCTTTTTACCAATAAAATAATATTAAAGGAACTGTTAACTGGTCAATACTGTATGTGTACAGAGTCTACAGACAGTGACTTTAAACACGTAATGTTGTTTACTCTGTTGGCAGGTATCAATACACTTTTAGACATGTTTGTGCCAGCGTGGGCGATTATCTTGATCGCCTCTTGTCTTGATTGTTGCCGCAATTGGGCCGCTATGCGCGATAATAGGCTTGATAAGCCCAAAGCTTATTGATAACGGGTCGGGTACTCAATAAGCTTGTTTTCAGAATTTTTCGGGTATCGGTTATCGAGCTCAAACCAGACAAACGCGTTTCGGCGCACAGGCCTTCGCCAGTGTCAGAATTACGCAGAATAATATAACTTGTTTGTCTGGTTTGACTGCTGCTGCGGATCCTCAACATTATTAACTAATTTATTGCGGCTAGCTGTTAGCATAAATCCCAGTTCCAGGTGCCACCATACGCGTTCACTTTAAAAGTCGAAGTTTGCCCGTCCCCCCACCCCCCACACACACTCGCTACACACACTCGAGTATCATTGGCACAAGCACACACTGTTTACCTTTCGTCAGAAGCTTTTACATGGCGGGAGTGTTGTGGTACAAAGGCACAAATTAATTCCAAAATTTGGATGGCAGAAGATCCACCAAGGACGTCTGAAAATCCTCCTTTCAACTGCTTTACACAGTGATTATATTTTCAATCCCATAGCTGGAGCGGTGGGGAGTTGCCGTAGCAACCGGACCAATGTAAAAAACTTCCGTGGGACTCAACCATTATATAGACATAGAGTATATGGTGGGGCCTGGGATATGACGTCCCCTAGCGTCGGGGTCCGTAAATATACGGACATGGTGAAGAAAGAATTAAACAAGACTCTTACTACTACTGAGAGTGCGGATTTTATTCTCTTCTTAAAACACACTCAAACCAGTAATGAGAAGGTGCTGCTGACCACGGGAGATGATGATGCAATAACGTGCACCGTACAACGCCTACATGTAAGAGAGGTAGCAGTATCGATGCCCACATACTTCAAAAAGCTCAGTCCCCAATACAAGAAAAGTGCCTCTTGGTTTAATGGAATTAAATGGCAAGTAGTATTATGAATCATTGCGTATTGCTGACACATTCTTGGCTTGAACAGTGCCAGTATCGTTTTTGAGCCTGCGTGATCCAGAGATTTACGTTAGATCATAGGCTACTGGCATCAGAATATGTAAAGTGCACGGGACAGTTGCAAACCCAATACACCTGCAAAACGCTTTGAGCTTGTAGATCTGCTACTTTTGATATTGTGGAATTTGAATCCTGAAAAATAACTGTTTTGGACATAATGAGGTTTCCACCTGACAGCAATGATTTGATGAATGTGCTAAATATGGGCTGGGTCACCTGGGTTACATTAAATGTGGACTTGTATTACCGCAATCCTATTTATAACGCCTGCTTACTGTAACGTGACTACAAACTGAAGTCACGTCATATAGAAGAAAGATGTCAACATCTTCAGCACCTACCAGCATGCCTGCTTATTACCGAGCTCGCTTGGCAAACATGGACTGCACAGTAAGAAAATCAACCCCCCCCACACACACACACAGTGTGCAAAACTGACAATTTTCTCTTTGTCTCTCAACCTATAGGAAGTTGGAACCTAGTCGTTACACTAGTGGTTCAGTGATTTTCCACAGCAAAGTGGTGTGCTGTAAGAGTCCAGGTGTGCCTTGGGATTTTGTGATATGATGTTATTATTGCAATAACTATACAAAAAGGTTATTAATAATTCTTGTTTAAATGTATTTACTATAAGTACTCCCCCCCCCAATACAATCTATACCCTAAAGCCCAACAAACTTGGTATGTGCTGGCATATTCAAATCTTGTTTGCACAACTCTCTCTCTCTCACTATATGCAATTATGCACGCAGCACTGATATAACAGGCAGCAGTGCAAAATGTTTACAAGTTTATCGAGATGAAAGTCCCTACTCCCCAATCCCCACACAGTGACAGCTCTCCATGTTTACGGCACGCACAGACAGACAGAATATTCTGTAGGCAAACTCAGTTTGACCAGATGAAGAGCCTTGGCTCGTAACGTTGTCAATAAATGTATCTACCGTATTGAGTGTGCGGGTTCCCTTCTCTTTTCCTTATACTCCGTATAAAATAACAGCAGATCTACTGTGAGCTCACAATGCCTATTATAAGTAGGCACTAGGCATATTATTATAATAGTAATAATAATAATTAATCATAATAGAGGCAAAGGTCTGAATATATCGATATTGATTTTAAGTCTTATCGCTCTAGATCAGACACAGGAGGAGTCCATCTGGCTTCATTATCTGTCTGTCTGTCTGTCTGCCTGACTGTCTGGCCAGAGAGCTGCTCGGAGGATGTTGTTGATTGATACTGGATACACAGATGGATACACAGAGATGACTTCTGAGACCTCAACAGTGTGATAACACCCCCCCCCCCCACCCCACCAAGGCAGAGTGGAAGGCTGTTGATTGGGGCTAAGGAGGGCAGGGAGCAATTAATGTCCAATTAAGCTCCTGTATATCATCTGTTAATTCCTCAACCTTATCACCTTATCAATGATTCATGCATCCCATTTATCTGTCTTAGTGTCGCACACACACCAGGGAGGAGTACAGTACAGTACAGTACAGTATTTCACCTCAGATCTACAAGCTCACGTGTTGCCGTGCACACCACGTGACAAAGTGGTTCTCAACAACTACAGTACAGTACAGTACAGTACAGTACAGTACAGTACAGTACTACGATATACCTATAATCCTACCTCTCGCATGTCCACATCCATCGAATCAATAATTCATGCATCCCATTGCCTCACTGTCGCTTGGCCAAAATGCCATGCGCACACGCACGCACGCACACACACACACACACACACACACACACACACACACACACACACACACACACACACACACACACACACACACACACACACACACACACACACACACACACACACACACACACACACACACACACACAATGTTCCCTTGAAGACACACACACACACAATGTTCCCTTGAAGACACACACACACACACAGAAATGCATTACACACATATGCACACATAGGCATGTAAGCAAGCATAAGTACCTTATGCATGTGCATATATGCACAGTACACACACAATACACACGCACGCACGCACACACGCACACACACACACACACACACACACACACACACACACACACACACACACACACACACACACACACACACACACACACACACACACACACACACACACACACACACACACACACACACACACACACACACACACACACACACACACACACACACACACACACACACACAATGTTCCCTTGAAGAGAGAACACCATCTGGAGAATAGGGAAGGTAGCTTATGTTTTATTACCTTATCTGATCTGATGTTCTCTGGTCAGTCAGGTCTACTCTCCATATGTCCATGAACACACTGGAAGGAACTTAACGAGCAGAGAAGTCAGCTGTGCTCCTCCAAGTAGATACTTGTTGGGAATGCAACGGCCAGCCTGCCTCTCTCTCTCTCTCTCTCTCTCTCCACCACTGATTTAAAGGAGCACGTCACCCTTCTTTCAGCCTCATGTCTATACAGCCCGTCCCATGCCATTCAGCCAGGGGTTTGTTTCTCAAAGATGACTGTTGATTATCCATTGCTTGTTACACAGCTTGGTTGATGAATGTCTGATTCTGATTGGTCAAACTCAATCACTGAAATCGGTTATTTTTCAATAATATTAAAATGTTTTTTTTAGGCTGGAAATAGGCAATGCAGTAACATAATACTGATTTTTGATCAACCTACTAGAGCTTTAGTGAGCTAACCTGGAATAATGTAATGGGCTATCTTTCTTTACCGTTAGCAGTAAATAATAGATTTTTAAGCATTAAATCCTTTAATAAATCAATGAAATAGGCTAGCTGTATTACTTTTTGTGTCAATGTAGTAATTGATTTATTAAGTAGCTGTGGAATAAGCAGTATAATGAATGTTGAGCAAGTGATTGTTTAGAAATAATTCCCTTCAGGGTGATAAAGAGCTCTCCGCTTCGTGTCAGGATCTAAACAGCCTGTTTACTTATTCTCTCTCTTAGAGGTGTACTGATCATTTACATCATGTCCAGTTCTGACTCTGGTCCAGTTACAGTAAATTAATACTATGTGGGCTGTGGAATCTGGATAGCTCAAAATGTACCTGCCACCGATGAGGTCACCGCAATGACACCTTCACCGCTAGAGCATTTAAAATGTAAACAGAGGTCAGGACATATATAAACCTTTAGAGAAAAGTGAAAGAGGGAAACACTTTAACCACTTAAAGGACCACTTCACCACTTTTCAGCCTAACTTCATATAATAGGTCCTCACTAGCCTGGGCACCATTTCATTTCGGTATGAGCCGGATGATATGCCTACGTCACGTTGTATGCAGCTTCCCAAACAGGATGTACCCAAAATAATCCCCCCTCCCCCGCGATCAAAATGTTAGTTCCCCCCCGACTTTACTCGCCAGTTGCCATTGTGCCGCAATCTCTAAAAAGCACACTCACATTTATATTTATTTTGTATTTTAAAATTCAACGAAACTAAAGTACGCCGCATCAGAAGCATATTAATTGGTAGGAACTAACATTTTGATCGCGGGGGAGGGGGGATTATTTTGGGTACATCCTGTTTGGGAAGCTGCCTACAACGTGACGTAGGCATATCATCCGGCCCCGGACTTTTGGAACAGAGACCAGGCTTTCCTCCGAGGCGGTGGAAAGCCTGGTGATGCGAGGTTAGGTCCTCACTAATAATCATGATAAAATGGCACGATTTCTTTCTACTCAGTCTGTGTCTCATAGGAGGGCTGTGGGCAGTTTAGAAACCGTCTTCCAGTGACATCATCATTAGGCAGATTATTTTGAAACAAGATTTATTTACAAAAATTAGTTTAGATCTTCATTATCGTGAGAACGATTCCATTTTCGCATTGCAACTTTTCAGGACTAGAAAGCCTGCAGTTTTTATTAGCTTGTATTCCCCATCGATGATGTCACTGGAAGACGTTTTCTGAACTGCCCACAGCCCTCCTATGAGACACAGACCGAGTAAAAAGAAATTGCGCAATTTTTCATTAGTGAGGACCTATTATATGAAGATAGGTTGAAAAGTGGTGAAGTGGTCCTTTAAAACATACAGTACGTATTTGATCAGAATCACCTGTTTTGGCTCTACGCTAAATATATTTGCCAAGAATAGATGAACTACAAGCTCACAACTCATCATGACGTGTTGTGAGCTTGTAGATTTGCTATTTTTTGCAGAATGTTAGGCCATAAAGGGGCCACATTTATACTCTTGGAATTAAATTAACTAATGTTATAGAGTAGCTGGATAGCAACCGCAAGGTTGCCAGTGCGAACCCGGGCTCCCCCAGAGTTAGTGTCGAAGTGTCCTTGAGCAAGACACAGAACCCCTAATTGCTCCTGATGTGCTGGTTGGTGCCTTGCGTGGTTTCCGCCGTCATCAGTGTATGAATGTCTGTGTGAATGGGTGAATTGATGCACAATCTATGTAAAGCGCCTTGGATGAAGGCGCTATATAAATGCACCATTTACCATTTATAGACTACACAGTGACAGTGAGACACACACTATAGGCTGGAGGATGCACACATGTCTCTCTCTCTATCTCTCGTTACCAGACTCTTTTCAACTATAAATCTACTTGACTAGTGACATCTCAAGGACACAAACATTCTATTATTGTCTAGGGCTCATACATTGTTTTCTACTCAGTCTATTATTGTCTAGGGCTCATACATTGTTTTCTACTCATTCTTGTGTGGCATAATTTCGCCCACATGTTGACACAAATCTGAGCTTCTGCAGGTTGCTCTAACAATTTAGTCCAGAAGCCTCAGACTGCTAAGTAGCACTCAGCATTGTGGTGGTGGCTGTGATGTCATGGCACCATGGTGATGTCATGGGTCTGTGGCCCCAAATAATACATGAGTGCTGCTTTTGTGACGCCACAAGGTCTCACATAGTGACACAGAGATATAGAATAATTTACACAATACTGTTCCCACTACTAAATAGTTGGTGATACATTACATACAATATCACAGGAACACTACAGTAAATGTTCTCGGGAAGCAAATATCAATTATCTTAATCTAAGCGATTAAGTATATATGAGTGTACAGTACAGTACAGTACAGTACCGTACAGTACAGTACAGTACAGTACAGTACAGTACAGTACAGTACAGTACAGTACAGGTCACTTCTCCTAGGATGGGTAAAATACACTACAGTACAACCAATAGCTGCCCACTGCTAATACGATGGGTAAAATACACTACAGTACAGTACAACCAACCAGCTCACTGCTCCTAGGATGGGTAAAACAGAGGACTGATTTCACATAGGCTACTGTACAATATACTGTGCAAATACACTGTACAGTAAGAACATGGAGTTGGGACGAAATTATTATTATGCTTTGCATTGTGAGTCTCCGGACAAACAACTTTACTTGCGCGCTCTGCTTGCGCAAGTAATTATGTACTGGCCATATATGGAGCGTACGTGTCTAGAGTGTACAGATCAACATATGGAATGTCAAATGTCAGAACAGGAAGGACGGGTGGTAAAGGATCAACATATGGAATGTCAGAACAGGTCAGCTCCATATGGATATCTAAGGGTTTGAGGTCAGATGTAGAGTTGCTGGTCAGCTCCGTATATGCAGAATGCAGATGCAGATCCAGTCTTCTCCATGTATGGTTATCCAGGGTTAGATGAGGTAAGTGTCGTGATCTTCATATATAGAGATGGCCATATATGGTGGTGTGACGTGTCACGAGGTGTGATGTCATGAGGTCACGAGGTGTGACCATATGGAGGTGTGATGTCACGAGGCGTGACCATGTATGGAGGCATGATGTCACGGTGATGTCACGGGAGATGCAGGTTTTCATAGTAAATTCGACCTATGGTCGCAAAATACAAGCAATACAAAAGGCCAAATAATATACACACTAATCTAAATACAATACATGCACCTACTATTACTCATTCCCCCACTTCCTCCCCACTTCAGTGGTTGCCAATGTGAGAAGGTTCCTTTCACTCATCACAATGTGAGTTATTGCCTGCAGCTGTGCTTAATATTAAAAACATCTGCTATAGCCTGTCATAAGGTTTATGTGTTGGGAGCATCCAGCTAAACCAGTCACAACGCTGCCAGGAACACAACCACAGGCCAATCCTGGTGTTTTGGTTTTTTGCCATTGAATCAATATTGCCTATTTATTGTCTCGATGATATATTAAACACATTTTGATTCATTCGAAATTGGTCTGGAAAACATCGAACAATCTAATAAAATTGAAAAAAGAAACTGTGTTCAAAAAAGGATCCCACAGCACTAGTTTGCTCGCTGGCAGCTGTTGGTGTCCTGCTAAAGACACTTTCACATAAAAGATAATACATCCAAAAGTAAAAAGCTTGTAGTTTGTCTATTTTTGCTACTATTTTTGTGTGTGACACTGTAGTATGACAAAGGTAACTTACGAAAGAAATCATAAAAATGTAAAATATAGAGATATGAGGTTTCTGCCAGACAGCAACGACATGCTGATCAATCATCAAACGTGCGCTGGTCAAACACTAGTCATAAATACCAGCAGAGGACAGGCTGTCCACATCATCAGAAGACAGTGTAAATCAATCTGCTGCACCATAAATAGATGGCTACACTGTTGGAGGGCACACGCTGTGTACTTCTTTAACCACTTAAACCCTGCTACTGTACTTATCTGACCAGAGTACCCCAGGGGTCTATGCTACATACAGTACCACACATGTTTCACTCGCTCGTACAGGCAATCTGGGAACCCATACATTCAGTACAAATCACTGAGTGGTGCAACTCCCCCCCCCCCCTCCTCTCTCTCTCTCTCTCTCTCTCTCTCTCTCATTAGCAGGCAACAGTGCAGCACGTGCAGCACTATCTCTCTCTCTGCTTCTGGCACAACAGCACCCCTACTGGTACTAGTCATACTGGTCCTCATGATCATGGCCACATACATAGGCGG
This sequence comes from Protomyctophum bolini, assembly GCF_963924005.1. NCBI lineage: Eukaryota > Metazoa > Chordata > Actinopteri > Myctophiformes > Myctophidae > Protomyctophum > Protomyctophum bolini. The sequence continues at coordinate 16,706,043 of NC_137870.1, read as the reverse complement.
ACACATAGGTGAACACGGACATTGCTGTTCCTTGGAGTGGTCCAAAAAAGTTTGGGGGCAGCACCTCCTTTTGTGTATAGTAACAGGAACTTGGTTTGGTTAGAAACTAACCCGTTTTAAAAATAGCTTTATATACCATTAAATTAGACTTCCATGACAGGCAATATACACAACATAATATGTAGACAATACTTGTCTTGACTGCAGTGCTGCAGCCAAATATTATTTGGCTGCAGCACTGCAGTCAAGACAAGTATTGCACTCAGTGTTGTAGGCACGTCTAGAGCCTGACTGATTTATCAACCTGCCAAAATATATTGGCCACTTTCCACTAATGAATATACAGTAAGGTGTTGCTGTGATGCCTTGCATTATGCTCACTTTCTCTCAAAGTGTAAATGACTGGAGTTTAAAGTGCCTAAGCCCTGTCATCACAGACATATTTCCATTCAAAAGTCTCACTGACGTTTAGTCTAAACAGTCTTTGGGCACTGGAAAAGTGCTATATGAATTTGAGATATTATTATTATTATTATTATTATTATTAAGCTATTAAATTGTTCAATATATATTAGAACTCTGTTCTAAAACAACAATAAATAAACATCATAAACTGGCCTATATCCAGAAGCCTACAAATCACAGACTTTATTAAAAATAACAAAATAAATATCATAAATGATATTAGCGATAGAGAATGCCAGGAACAAAAATAAATAGAAAGCCTGGAACATAGTTATTTTTAACCCATTCTGAGCGGGAACCCCTTTTGGTGTTTTACCCCTTCAGGCCAGGAACACATTTTTGGGTTCTACAGTATGCACAGTATTCAAAAATGTAAAAAAATTGATGCTGCTATATAAATATTTTAAGTTTTTCAGAAAACCTAGGTCAGGATTTATAGGCGTTTTCAGAATCAGCCTCAGGCCTAAATGGGTGGATTTCTGAATGGTAACATAAGCTTTCTGTATGTCCCAGTGGGCATGGTTCTGACGTCAGACTTCTGTGTGTCCCATTTGATTCCAATCATCATGCTAAAAGACAATAGGCCCACTGGCCCAGACATGTCAAGCTTAGGAGGAACTCTGAGTTGTGCTAAATATCTGATAATAATATAGGCCTATCACTGTTGGACGGATACCTTGTATATAAAATGTAATTATTATATCCATATTTCATAAAGAATTTTAAACTTGGTCGTATGATCATTTTCACACAAAAGTAGTAAATATTAAAGCGATCTCCAAGCCCACAGTTTGTAAACTTGTAGATCTGCTTATTTTAGCTTATTTTTTACGTTTGTCTATTTTGTTGTGCCCAAAATAGAAAAAGTGATTAAAGATGAAGTGCCACAATTTTGCATTTTTCCAGTTTTTCATGTGTCTATGAGGTGACATTGTACTTCATTAGACACCATGGAGTCGTTTTTATGTGCAATGGTGTATTAACTTTGTTAATGGAGGCTGAACCCTTGACAGTCAAACGGCCAATGAAATAAACAGTCATATAGTGACACCACACTACCAGCCTCTCACCTTACCCCTCCCCCTTTATCATACAACTACAGCTGTGGGTGCGGCTTCAGTTCAGGCGGATCACCACCCATCACCATCCACCAGGCAAACCAGGCATACTTAATGAACTTGTGAGGTGCCCACATAAAAACAACATTTTAACAAATACTGTACACTTTTCTGAAAAAAATTATACATCCTTATATAACAATAAGAACTGATGATCATGTTTTAGGGTGTTTTTAGGGCACTATGTAACTTTTGTTTATGACTCAAATGTAATGTTGTCCAATCTGTATGGTAGAGCATGTTAATTATAACTTATACAATTGGGGTGGTTGCATGTCTCAGGTAAAACAATGTTTTATCTGATTCAATTCATCCCCTTGGCAAGCAGAGCCAGCCTGCCTGCTGGCAGGCTGTATTAAAATGTTCAGCACTTGCACAGGAAACAGGGTTCAAATCCTGGGTAAGTGGGTAGAAGGGAAAAGTTACATAGTGCAGCTTTAACAAGAGCTTGTGGCTAAAAAACTACATTGGATCCATTGGAAAGCAGCTTCTTATTTCCATTTCCTGAAAAGTGACAGTTTGGAGTGGACATACAAGGTTTCCATCCGACAGTGACGATATCATGCGGAGAACCAGAAATAAAGATCAGTGAGAACGTCTGCAGACTGATGCTTTAACTGAAACCAAGTCCAAGCTTAGGTTTTGCACTAGATGAGCGAACAGTAGTAGTACACACACACAATACTTCTACTCCATCAGCCGATTGGAGCTAATTTATTTGTTATTTATTTAACATTACTCATTAATTTACATCATTTTTCCTTTGAATGTTAAAAAGTTGCAGTTCACTAGAGTTCATGAGAGCGTATAAACTATAATGGAACCAAACAGACCCTTACCATATATGTCCATTCAGTTTCATTTGAGTTATGGGTTTTCTTGAAATGAAAAGGTTTGAGAACCACTGGTCTAATTGTTGGTTTCAGCACTAGTTGCTAGTGAGTGTTAGTAGCTACTAGTTACATAGCTAATAGTTAGTTGCTCATGCTCATTATGTTTGCTCATGTTTTTGCCACTTACATTGTTGAACACAGAGGAGCTCTGTGTAACATTCTATGGAATCTCCACAGTCCAATAATTACCATGAATCTACAATACATTAACAATCAGGCCATGACCTGACCTCTCTGTGGTGACTTGTCATGGTTTGCAGCCAAGAGGGGGCTAATGAATAATATCACTGTAGTCAAAACACAGACAGTCCACTGGACTGTACCATAAGAGTACAGTATACTGCCTTTAAAAGGCCACACTGAGTGGTCATTTTTCTGGCACTGAGGGAGAAAGCATATCAGACTGGTTTATTCATGTAATTATTCCATTACGTCCATTTGGCTTGTCCACCATGGATGTTTTTATTTAGTGCAATTTATTCCAGCCACTTAGCTTTTGAACGACTGCTCATCTCTCTCAATCTCTACCCCTCCTTCTCTCCAAATGTCACAAGTTTTCAAAGTGAGGGCCGTGGCTTCCAGGGGGACATCCCTGTTTTTCAAAGAAAGTTGTCTTTCTTTGTCTGTCTGTCTGTCTGTCTGTCTTTCTTTTTCAAAGCTCTTGAGCTATTTTCTGGGGTGGGGGTAAAAGTAATTTCTCAATATGGCTGTGGCTATAAGTTTTATATGAACAGAAATAAGGTACAGGGAGGGCACTAACATGGAATCTGTCGGGTTCCAGATATTACTTTCAGTCAAGCAAATATGCAGGGATTCCGACTGGCTATACAGTCAACCTCACATGCCTGGCTGAATGGAATCCTGACTAACAAAACATTGTTAACTATGCTAACCAGGGTGCCCGGTGTGCCACTGAAGCAAGCTCCAACCGGAGCGTTCACTGGATGAGGCAAAGTTTGTTACTCCTATAAATCATTTTAGAACAACTTGTCCTGGAGAAGCAAACATCCATAAAGCCCGATGAAATAATACTGCCAAGATATACTACGATATACATATTAACTATAGTAATAATATATCTTAATAACTCACTTGTGTTGTTGCTATGATAATGGACGGTTTAGTTTTAGCATGACTGCATGAACTGCCTCTCAGAAATACTACAAACCATTAACTGAAACCAGGAGAGTGATGACGCAAAACAAATCTATGGTGTGAAAATGCTTTCTATAGTTTCTTTCTTCACTGACCAAGGCCCTTTACAAGGGGATATGATTGCATTTTCTAGTCAATTAGCCTGTATAGGCCTGCATATGATACAGAACCACCTTTTCAAAGCATTTATTCAGGTAATGTATTTATTTGTGTATTTATTATTAAATTATGCTATTGATTATTATTTTTACAACTGTGTGTATAGCAATCACGCAGTCGCATTCGCAACAAACAGTGTTGGCCAGTTTCTCTCCAGAAACAATACATCATGAATGATCTTGGTGCTATGGTGTGGGATGGGAATGCAGGCTGGGACTCATTCAATTTGTTCACAATAACATACAGTACATATACACTATATATAGTAGCCTTATAGCCTATAGCCTACAGCCCAAACCGGTAGCGGTAGGCCTAGTGCCTACTATAATAATGGGTTATCGTTGTATTGGAGGGGAATAAAGAGGAATTCATAAAAAATACTCTTGTTGGTTTACAAACATTAACAACCACACCATAAGCCAAAAGTGATTCAAGCCCACTGTAGGCTACTCGACGTGTCGGGTACATAGTACACAAACAGAAATAACTACTAGACTTTCAATATTTGGCATAATGACAAACAACACGGTTCGGTTCTGTGGAACCTCAGTTCATTGGAATGTGTGCACATCACTGCTTTGTTGTTGTCGTCGAATGATTTTATTCTACATAATAGCCGTTCTTAAAAACAAATAAAAACAATACCGAGAGGAGATACAACATATATATGAAACCAGCCGAAAGCAGTAAATCTAAGGGAACTTACCTCAAATGGTAATTATGGAATTAACCGTCAAGTAAGTTGTCAACACGTCGCCGATGTGTGATTTGGAATCGATGATCCTGTCATGGCAAGCAGGTGTCTGTCCGCCTGCAGCCTCGTGTGGAGAACAATAAGTTAACAACTGGCCGAAAAGTCCTTAAACCGGTGAGAAAAATAAACACAAACAAACAAACATTAGCTACAACTGATCATCCGGACTCCACGCGCTGTTTGATACCATGCAGCACTCTACTGATTTGTGATTTCACGTTGGATCTTCTAATCTCACGCACCCCGCCAAGCGGCTTCAACCGCTAGCTGGCACTGCCCACACTACAAACGCACGCGCCCACGCTCTCTCTCTCTCGCGCACACACACACACACACACACACACACACACACACACACACACACACACACACACACGAGGCGCTTCGAGCACATGCCTCGGTCACGCGCCTTTAAGGGACGTGCACGCTATATTATACTATAGACATAGTCTACACTCTACAGTGTATGCATCAGCTGTACACACTGAAATAAGAAGAAATATAGCTGCTTGCAGCTATAGCCAAAAATAAAAAGCTGTACATTACACAATATAAACAGAGGCCCCTTTTCCACTGGTTCAGTTCTTTTTGGTTCTTAGTCCATGAGCCAGAGCTCCAAAATTGGAACGTTAATTATGAATTGAGTGGGCAAATTAGCAAAACCATACTATATATTAGATTGTTAGAATACCAAACGACTCGCCCCTTTTAGGTTAGACTTTATATAACAGCAACAGGGAATACTGTATGTTCAATGGGGAATGTGCAGAATTGGGGGATACAATATAGAATGCACAGTGAAGTAGCTAAAATACACATAGGCCACATCAGCACACATCCTATGTGCATCATCATATGTGTAAAAAAAAGACAGTATAGGCCACTAGGCCTACAGTTATTACAATATGTACATTTATGCAAATTTACCCAGGCCTGATTGTGCCAGATTAGAAGTAGTCCTAATCCATAATTTTTGCGTTTAGCCCAAACCCCATGACCCCATCACGCACACAAGAGACAACATTTCTACCACTCATCCATCCAAGAGCCTGCAGCCCTTCAACCCTGTTAGTTAAGGTGTGACTCATTGATTTTTGAAGGCAATCAACTCCTCCATGCACATTGGGAGCCTCCTCAACCTTGAGACTCATCAATGCCTGGGAAAATCTATGAGTGGGTCAAGTGGTCACGGTCCTCCTTTGTTAAGAAAATACTTAATTCCACACTCATTAAACCTTTGTGTGGAATGAATACATAATAGCAAGAGGAATGCTCAAATTATGAGTGCTCCTGAAAGAGGTATGCGTTTTATCGTATAGTTTTATCAGTATAGTCATATATTATATGATACAGAGATTGATTGAGAATGTAGGTGTGTGTGTGTGTGTGTGTGTGTGTGTGTGTGTGTGTGTGTGTGTGTGTGTGTGTGTGTGTGTGTGTGTGTGTGTGCGCGTGCGTGCATGCTTGTGTGCGTGCGTGTGCATGAGTGCGTGCGAGTATAAGTATTGCATGCATGTTTTGATGAGGATAGGATTTAGAGGCTGCTCTTCGAGAGGGAGAAGAACATGTCATATCAAATGTCAAGTTATTGCATGTCAGAATTGGCTCAGTGTGTAAATCTCTGGCTGAGGCATGTCTTAACCTTCCCCTATCTTCCTGTCAGTCTGGATCATGTGACGGCAATGGTTTGGGGAGTGTGTATGAAAAGATGTCGGGCAATGGGGGGTTAGGGATATAATAATAAAGGACTGTCATTACATTATTACAGTGCTAGAGTGACAGGCTGCATGGAGACAACATTTGGACAGAACAACCAGAACATTTTTGACCTCATCACTAGGAATAGGACAAACATATAACGTTATAGCCTAAAGGCCAATTCATAGTCCAGAGACTCCAGACATAGCATTCACAGATCAGACTATACACTGCGATCTGTAAAGACTAAAATGGAAGGATGATTGATTTGTAATGATTAATTCACCAAAATGACACAGTTGTCGTAGACCGATTTGAAAAAATATTAGAGAATTGCAAAAAAAAACTGTGATATTTGTGGCAGTTGAAATCAGGGTCAATCTGATGATGTGTTGATGAGCAAACTTTGGAACCCAATGATGGTGTACATGTTTATCACCCTATAATGGAGATGTCAGAACTTCGATATCAGTGTATTACGACCTTTGACCCTATATGGGGTCTTGGCTCCAAAGGAGTAGTATATGTTGTGGCTGTCAAGGATCACAAACCAATTCAGGCAAAAAGATGTACATTTATTGAAAGAAAGCTTCACAATATTACCAAGCCTACCTAGAAAAGAAACGATTCTAAACTACTCCAAAAAGAAAATTACAATCTAGGCTCCCTGACTAAATGTTAAACAATGGGTCAAAATTAGGGCACCAAAATAAATAGCAGCACACCCTTACCATATACAGCCCCCCTGGGGTTTGGGATACTTGGACAGCGGTTTGTGTAGTTATTAGGTTAGGTCTGTTCCCTAAACACCCAGGTTCCCAGAAACCTCAAAATCAGCAGGTAAGGCACACAGCCTACAGACACTACCCAAGTTACAGACTGGGATCAGCAGCAGCACAGGTGACGGATGGCAAGACTGACGAGGAGCTTCTCCCCAGCCTTTTATACTGGTGGCTGGTTGATTGAACTATGAGGCCCAGGTGTCTCCAGACACCAATCCACCCTCCAGTCATCATGCAGCACTGAAAAACACTGACAGTGGATTAAACACAGCCACAACAACACTAAGGCCACATAGGGCCGTAACACAGTGGCATGCACAGATAGACACTAGTGGTGCCCTTTGCCCTCTGGACAGCAAAATGTGCCCCTTTGAAAAAAAAACATTTGCACAGTGTACAGTATGTGGATCATGGTGACATTGATCAATTCTTGATAAAAAGCTTCTAATATATTATTTATGCCCCGAAATCTATAAAACTCACACTATTAAGGCACACGCTGCACAAGGTGTCCTTTTTCACTTGAGCACCTTTCTGAGAATTGACTCTGATGATCATGACTGGTGTATCCTACAACCTCTGCATCCTAAGGGCCCACTTTGTTCTGAAGCTGTTTTCTACTCAGTGCTGCTTCTGCATTTCCCCCAGTGTGCTGTTACTCTCCAAGTGGAGTTGCATCAGCACGAGTAGAGCATATTGTCACTACATCACGCAAATCGGTATACACTTTCTCTATTGTCGTGTGTTCAAGTTCAACACTGATCTGCCCGATTTCCCACATTCTATCCCGATTGGCGAACATTGCCTTCCAAATTAAGTGTTCAGTTGGACAGGAATGTCTTCATTCTTTTGTCATTACAACTCATTATACAGGAAATTCACAAATACAATTGACTGCATGTGCTAGAAAGACTGGCTTAATTAAGAAGAGTCAATTGTGTTATTATTACACGCACGCACGCACGCACGCACGCACGCACGCACGCACGCACGCACACACGCACGCACGTACGTACACACACACACACACACACACACACACACACACACACACACACACACACACACACACACCCACACACGTCTCACACACACGCACATGGACAGAGTGAGAGAGCTTACATGTGTCACACATCACGTCCGAAAGCCCTGCTATGAATTTTTAATAAACTGCAAAGTCAATACTCGTCCACAGGGCTTTAGCTAGGAACCTTTGAGAGTAAACACAATTAGTTGAACCGGTCATAACATTAGCGAGTTAGATTTGCGTGCGGGTATCTGTTAGGCCTTTCTGCAACAGTAGCCTACGGCCAGCTCCCCAGATAGCTTCATTCACACGGCCAGCCTGGGCGGTAGTTTCCAACTGCATTCTCGTAAACTAATTTGTGGGGGACCAGGGAATTGTCCAAACAAAGTCACATTGAATCTGCACATAAACCTACAATTGAATAGCCTATTGTTTTAGACTATTCATGTCATGTGTAGAGGTGTGGATTGTGTTTATCTTCCCTCTCTTTTCCTTTCATTCATTCATTGATTCATTCATTGATTCACTTTTGCCAAATGCCTTTTCTTTTGCCGTGGACATACGTACAAAATGAGTGGACAATAACATCACCAGAAACACAAAGAGCTCTGAATCTGAATGACCATAACAGGTCTGTACCTCTGAGTGTACACATTGAACCAAATGGACCCTGTACACTCAAAGTTACGGAGGTCCTTGCAAATAAAATGTTTAAGAACCACCAGTAGCGGACTCACAATGTGCCACATGTCATAGTAAATCAAATCAGTGTCATGCATATTCTGAAGAGAACCTGGAGAGTGGAGACTTGACATTCAGTAATTGGGTATATTATGATCAAAATAAGAACCGCAATAATAATCTAAAATTAGCCACGGACATGACCAAGTCTTGACACACATGTGTCCATGTACGACACATTAATGACCTCTGTGTATTGGTGAGTTACCAGCATCTTTATAAATATATACATGCTGTATGCATGTTCTTTTAGTGCAAGGAGTGATCATGTCGATTACAATGCCATGCATGTGTTGCAAGTCTCGTGCCCCACCCGCTGACTCACTGAACCCAAGAGGTAAGAGCTACTAGCTAGTTAGTACTACCAGTGGTGTAGTGGGAGAAGTATGTGTTTCCTCAAAAGTCTTATATTGAAAATACAAGCAAAATACAAAAGCATTGGTATTTGGTATCAATATATACGCAATCTGGGAACCCATTTGGTAATAATCCTTTGTTTTTGCCTCTGGGGGCACCACGGCCGTTTTTATGTAGAAACAGGAAATTGGTTTGGCTTTCTTAATCCACTACCTCCTGGGTGCTTCTGTGTGTATTCCTACTATAACTGCTGTCAATTAATCAAATGACTCCCGAGCGCGGCACGGCTGCAACTGACCGCTCCAAGAGATGGGTCAAATGCGGAGAACAAATTTCACTGCGGTAACGTGTGTGACAAATCGTAGGACTTTGACTTTTTGAAATGTCCATTAGACAAACATATTAAGCTTTATTACACGGCGTGGTTGAATTCTTGATTCTGATTGGTCAATTGCTGAATTGAATTCAGCGTTGTGACATTTCTTGTTATTACATGGCTTGGTTGAATGCTTGATTCTGATTGGTCAATCACTGAATTTAGAGGTCTGTTATTTATGGATAATGACCGTTCCGCTCTATAACAGACCATTAATGGGGATGTATTTTTGTACACCGGTGCCGTGATGTGATTGTGGGCTACATCAAGGCTACTTTAGTAATGTACTTAAGTACATGTTTTATGTTTCAAAAGTAATTATTGTACTTTTGATTCTCTGCCGTTGATCCACCGCCAAATACAAGACATCAATAGTGACATTGAATAAATACAGCCAGTGATTTTCAAACAGAATGAAACCATGACATCACTGAACCAAATCTTTAACACTAGCATGTCTGAAGTAAAATCAGACAGAAGTAGCATGTGCATAAATTCATATTTAGAAAGTGTTTCAGATATCAACAATTTCTGAGATGATGCAATGGTGATGGATGATGGTGGTCATGGAAGGGGAACCTTCTGAAAGCTTCATGGGCAAAGATAATAAACTATATTTAGGCTACAGTGGCTATGAATCAAAACAATATTCAAATAGTCCTTTATTGAGCTTCCAGGAAGGACTGAATCTCATTTAGAGGCCATATGTTCCATGTGGCCAGGGACTGCTGGACTGCTGGATTATTGGGAGGAAGCAATTGGAATCACTGAGAAATTATCTAGGAGCTAATCATTGTGGTCAGCCTCATCATTAGCAATCAAATTGTATTTTATTTGTGCTTGTTTTCCTTTTGTTCTCATGTTGAGTGCAAGAGATTATGGCCCTCATTTATCAACGTGATTTACACGCCAAAACGCAATTCTCTGCATTTATCATCCCAGCGACTTTAAACTATGAGGTGGCCAGGTGGGCCACTCCAAATTTCACGTCTGCTCAGCAGCTGTCGTAGGCTTTGTCTGCACCCATCTTTATGTCATAGAGAAGTGGAGCAGTGACTGAATATGTCAATGGCTGCGGTTACATGAGGGTTTTTTCATTCAGAATGAATTAATTCAGAAGTAAATTTTTTGCTGCGTGTTTACATGGGAAATCCCATTATTTCATTCCACATCAGGTTTGGGGCTGGGAAGGCTTCTGATTGGATAGGGGTCGGGGTGGATATGTTTACGTCCAGTGGTGGAAAGTAAATAAGTACATTTACTTTAGTACTCTACTAAAGTAAAAATTTGAGGTATTTCTACTTTACTTGAGTATTTCCAATTTCCAATACTTTTACTTCTAAACACTTTTATGCCATATTACTTTATATTTGATGTATCCTGTAGCCTATGAGAGGTTGCTCTCAGAGATGTGAAATTAAACATGTATAGTTTCTTATAATTAATCGCAAAACAAGAGCATAATATAGCCATACCAATTACATGGAAACAAGCATGCACAGAAAGACCAGAATGAACTTAAATCCGAATGAGTGTTTACATGAGTCCACATTGTTTCAATAGGATTTAAAAATGGAATAAACCGATCAGTTACATCAGATCTAAGTTTAAATCAGACTGGCCATTTTCATTCCGATTAAAGTTTTTGTATAGGTGTTTACATGACAACTTTTAATAGGATTTAACTTTTATTCTGAATGAAAAGGGGATTTAACTGTCCATGTAAATGTAGCCAGTGTCTGTAGCATGTGGTGTAAGAGTTGCTAAATGAAACAGGATGTAATGTGTCGACTGCAGAGAGAAGTGAAAACCATCCCGTCTTACCCAACCAAAAGGAAGTTCATGTCGTCTTTATTTCCCTTTCACTCCATTTTCCAGACATTTTGTGTCTCAGCACTTTTTGGGGGTCATTGGTAAATATCCAGGGTCTTGACTCTTTTGTACTTTTCACCAAAAAAGGTTTAAAAAAATGTGTAGGATTTATTTATTTTTAATAGTGAAAATAGGGCATTCGTGATTCATTCATGAGTTCTTGTAAGTTTGGGTCCTGTTGAAAAAGCAAAAAATAAAAGAAAATTGAGTCTTGAACTAAAAACGTTTCAAACCCCTAGTCTACTCTAGTCTCTTTATTCACACTACCCATAATAATAATAATAACAACATTCAGGTGCACATTTCCACAGAATCCATAATAATTTCACGACAGACAACTCCTTTCCTTTTATAGGAAAATTTTAATAGTTATTCAATGTTCTACATTTTACAGTAAATATTATACAATTACAAACTTGGCTTAGTTATAGTACTAAGATCACTAACTGATCTTCAAAAAAACAAAAGAAAGAAAAAAAATCAACAACAAAAACATTAAAAAAACAAAACAAAAACAAAATTAAACAAATTTACACTTCATATCACAAGCCTGACGCAGGTCCTTAACTCTGGACCAAATAGCTAACATACAATTCACTTCTCTCAACGTTAAAGACGTTGGGCTTCAGTTTGTAACACAGACGTATGGCAAGAATATACCACCGTACTGCATGTGCAAACTGGGTACCAAACTAAAACTTCCAAAGGCGGGGTTGTTCCTAGTACTTGATCAGGGAGATGCAAGTACTTTTTTCTTTTTTGGAAGACGAGGAATTTCCACTTTTTGCATCACATTTAGTGTCAAATTAGACTAAAACGAGATCAATCTCGGACAAGTTGAAAATAATAAAAAAGCTGCAGCAGAACACCGAAGACATTTATAAGAGCCTACTATGAATTTCAATAGTAGCGTTTCAATTAATATTCATGAAATAAATCTGACGACTGCAAGGCAAAAAGAAAAAGGGGAGGGGGGGTTGAGGGGAGCTGGACAGAAATGTTTAAATGTATCTCTGAATGCATCTTCACTTCTGTTTCAAGTGTGGAAGCACAACATTCAAATGTATAGCAAAAAAAAGGGGAAAAAGGATGAAAACTGCATTTAAGTCGATTATTTGGAAAAGTTGCAAAAGTTGGAATGATGCACAAAGTGCAGGAATGAAATGATGAAATATAGAGATTAAGACAAGCTTGTTTTTTTTTGGCCTCCAAGCAGTCTTAAAATTGTCGACTTCTTTCACATAAGTGCAAACTAAAAAAAAAGGGAACAAAGATCGTAAGGAAGCCATTTCGCCACCCCAATTCAATGTGACTCCTCTGAAACTAGAAGACGGAACAGCTAAACCAGTCACCCTTCAGTGAGTACCCCACCAGACAGGGGGCCAGGAGCACATCTTCCAGGGCCCTACCTTTTCTATATGCTCACAGAGCGTCCACGACACGTTGTGAGCTCATAGATTTTTGTTTCATGACTCTGTTGTACGACTTGTCTGTTGTACTTAAGAGACTGCAGCAAAGATAAAATCATATTTCAGTCCAGAAAGAATCAGCCAAACTTAGTTTGGCCTCATACTTTCGTCTAGCAGTGGCACTGCTGAAAGGACAATAACCTCTGTACCAAGACATTTATATGAATTATGGCCTAGGTCACATGTTTTTGTCTGCCCAAAATACTCAAGTGGGTCTCATACATTTTTGTACAAGGCAAATATCTGATCATAGGAACTTTGTTTACTTGGGAGAAAAATAATAATGCAGTCTGGTGTGACTGTTTCATTTCAAAAAGGTCTAAACGCTATGGCACATATTATGGTAACTGTTTTATGGCAACAGTGCCATCTAGTGTTCAAACATGCTAGGTGAAGCTTTCAACTTGATCAAGGCCATCACCAATACTAGTGTTGTCAATTTGGTCATCATCGATTCAATACAACTGTTATTCGGGGGGGGGGGGGTGTAAAATTGAAAATAAAAAATAAATAAAAATAAGCAAAGACCAAGAAGAAATGAGCATGAAGAGAGGGAGAGTGGGTGCGATAATGGAGGGGGGTAGGCATGTAGGATTTGATTGCATTTTGAATGACACTACGGTATGGCCTCAGAAGTGAGCTGTGGCATCGTGTGAAAGCAAAGGATCTATTCAGTGCGACCACCGATATGCATTCAGAACGTGAGAAAACAGGACCGCAACAGGAAACACATCTACAGGAAGCTAGACGTTAAGGACTCAGAATTCACCGGCTAGTTTACTCAAGAAATAAAGATATCTACTAAATGGTTACATTTTGAAATATGGCACATAATGGGGGGAGTTGGGAAGAAAAGTTTGCAAGAAGAATTTATTGTAATAGCTATTCACACCACAGAACTAAAATGGATAGGAAGGACACCTTCCTGGTATGTCGTGGTAATCTCTTGATGCACAAACAGTGTATTAGACATTCAGGAATGCTGTCCCCTCATCCATTAAAGTTCTGTGATTGGTCCTCTGGTCGCTTCCTAAAACTCAGGGTCTGTAAATTCAAGGAACAATAATAAGCCAACAACTAAGTTCCCTGGACAACAATGTGGAAGTTCAGCGACTGTGGGAAAACGGCACTGGTGCCACAAGCATTTGTGACAGCAAAAGGATGTCACTCCTGTGCCTAGCAACCAACTGTGACGGTCCCTTGATTGCGTCAACAAATCTCCACTCAATCTCGTCATTAAGCATATTCACACGGCAACCACTTTGAATCGGATAAACAGGCCACTATTAATCTGTTTTTGTTCACACTAGGGCCAGTGAATTATGTCAAAGGTGAGACTCTTTAATATAACGGACAGTCTATATTCTTTTTCTAAACATAGAATGATTAGCTGTTGAAGTAGCCCACCCAAGACCTCCCCATTTCCTTACAATAATGATAGTATTGGTAAATCACTTCATAATGTAAATGTTACTAGTTTCCCTCACCCCCTTACACGAAAACACAGAGCAAAATGGCTGCCGTGTGAATGAGATCAATTGACAGACCTTGCCTTTAACTTCCCCCTCCTCCGTGACAAATCATCTCGAGGACAGAGGTTAAGAGTTAAAAATATATAGATATAGATATATATATATATATATTAAAAGCACAAACAGTAGCTGCAACACTAATGCAACCATGCTTAGCTAGAAACACACTACTGTACCACTCGCTGTATAAATATACTGCATTTTCTTTCAACTTAAGAGATCCAATGTAATTGTGAAATACACCTGAATATTATGCACACACGTTATGACCACTGAGTGGGGGGGGGGGGGGGGGGGGGGGGGGAGATAACTTAACCAAAAAATACTGACACAAGTAGTGGTTTAATAAATCCTTAAGAAAAGTTAACATAGCACTGCTGTCGTTAAGTCAATCTTTCAGTCAATGGCCATTTTAATTCAAATTACCAAGGCCCATTGGGTTATTTCAGTCATTTCACAACCCTCAGCACCATGCTATGGTCTCCAAACTACATGGAGGTCAATGGTAAAAGAAAGTTTTACTTTCCTTCGACAGTGGCCGCTGGCGTTATGCGGTACCTTTTGTTGAAAATTAACATACTAGCGCACAAACAGGACTAAGAACACCTCACCCAACTCTATCATTTTATTTTTTCTATTGAATTAAATTTCATTGTAAATGGCCTTTCTCCCTCTTGCACCATCATAGCCTAGCTACCCGTTACTTGGCCTTAAATGATAGTAATCAAGGTGATAGTAGTTGTTGTATTTTTTTGTGCAAAATTACATCAAAGTTTTTCCATAACCAAATTATTGATATGTTCTATTCTTCTCAGCTGTAACTGTGATCATTCTCGGACAGAGGCTGCATATGTTGCCTGTGATCCATATTTAAAGATTACAATAAGCTTTTACCCCCACCCAAAAACAAAAAAATCCATTTAAAATGCTGATAAAATAATTACTGTGCGGTAACAGTTGGAGGCATTCCCTCTTATTATATTATTGCAATATCAAACCACTTGATCTACACACCTTCACAATAAATGCTTTTGTTACAACAATCTGTAGTCTAATATCTGTCACTTTTTTTTCTTCTTTTTAGATCCTGAAAAACAGCACCAAACTAAACACCCACTCCTCTCAAAGCTACCAACAATAACCAATGACAGGACACTAGTATTTTCAGGCACACAGATGTTATGAATAATGGCTCATATCCCAGTTATGTTTTTATCCACATTCCAGTATATATGGAATAAAAATTGTCAGGGTACCAATATCCCACTGTACGTGCAAAGCAACTTTTATCAGCAGAGATAAAAGTTTCCCGATTACCACATACAAATCCTGAGTATTAATTTAATGGCTACAAATGAACCATTGCCCGTCTGTAACCCTGTACAACCGTACCAATGGAAAACGTTTTGTTTGTACCTACGGCCTCAGACTTAAACGAACGCTCAGGATTTTACGGTGTACAGTGCATTACTTGTTGGAGTAGATAGAGCTGAATGCAACTGGTTCATTATTCACTGTGTGCCTCAAGCCATCGTCGAGTCCCGATCATTAGTCCTAGTCTAGGAGGAAGAGCGAGAACACCACATGTCCACAGAACTATGTGGATAGGGAGAGATGGAGGTCTATAATATATTGTATATTACCCACTCCACATCCCCACAATATGAATAGATAATATATTCAATGCAAGTTAAAATTGCTGAATAGTGTTTGTGTCAACGTCTGCATGTTTACAACTTGTGACTATCTGTGACTGCATGGTCTTCTCTGCTCCTCAAGAGCTCCTAAAACCCTGTTTGCTCTCCTCTTGTCCCCTCCTAGTGCCAGTGTCCCTTTAAACTCCTTCTCGTTGACCTGAAGACACAGCCCCTCTACTGGGTGTGTCCACCACACACAAACACCCCTAGACCCCTGTGTATGGTGCACGTATGTGTGTGTATGTTTTGGTAACATCATATTCGGAGGTAAGTGCCACAATGTAATCCTGATTAGGTGTTGTGAACTCGGCACAGGAGCCCCTGCTCGTGCATGTGTGTATTTGTGAAAGAGTGCACAACCCCCACATACTGTTGACACACGATTCTAAATATTTTGATGTTTCTTATAATAATAATTTATCAGCCTACACTAAGCCACAAACAAAAAGCTAAATGACATGACCAAAACATCCTCGAAATAGGTTAACAATAAATGACGTGATGTGTCACTCATAACAAACACACTAGCTTGCGTAGTATGTTTGTACTTGTAGTAGTATGTTTAGTGCATACTAGGTACTACGCTAGTGTGTCTGAAAATAGCCGATCCACAAGCTTGCGGCCCGTCCGTGACATGTTGCGTGCTTATCGGCTGGCTATTTTCGGCGCAATGAAGTATTAATCAGGCTTATCGGTAGGTTTAAGAGCTCCGGTCGTAGCGACGGAGCTCACCAAGGGTGACCTGACGGACAAAACACATGGAATGACAGAGGTGACTGACTGACAGACGGACAGGCTACAATCTGGAAGACAACTGTGGTTAAACAGAAGTGGAAGGTGGACAAAAAGCAGACGGACCGGAACGGAGAATGAAAAAGAGAGGGGGCGTAAGAAAGGGGAGTGGGGCCAAGTGTAAAGAGAAAGTCTGAAAAATCCTGAAAAATAAAAGTCCTAATAAAAGTTAAAACCCTGTGCTGATATCTAGTCGTTAGAAATTTTGGCAGCATAAGTTGATGAGAGTAACAATGGCCGTGAAGATGAATGATAATAATGATGTTGATGATAATGAAGTGCCTAATAAGACTCCAGCCAACTTGCACACACACACACACACACACACACACACACACACACAGTCACACAGTCTCTCACACACACACACACACACACACACACACACACACACACACACACACACCACCCGTGATTGGTCAAAGAGTCCCTCTGGAGTTTTCAATGACAGATACAGCAAAGGAAGTAAAAAAAAAAAAAAAAAGACATGAAAAAATAATTAAAAGAAAATTATGTATGGCCGGTTGGCAAATGAATTGAGAATAAAAAAAAGCAGCTTTTGCAAAAACATTGGAGAATGTTGCATAAAAATAAAAAATTATAGTAAAGTGGCTGTGGCACTTTAGTTTTGTTCTTGCAGACAGGTGCCGAGTTCCCATGGAAACCATTGGGAGCCCATGTAAGACTCGAGTAGTTGCATACGATGGCGGACTCCAGATCTGCTGGGAGGGAGAGGAGATGCCTTGGTTAGGGACAGGGGAAGCCCGTCACTAACCAAGGTTAGTGACAGGCTTCTGTGCTCAAAAGCATTAATACACGTCATTCTCAGTCATATGCGATATACTCACGATATCGCATATTTTCTGTTGCACGACTCAAAAAACAGGAAAATAACACTTATGCCACTATCAAACTTATGCCAATTACAATATGTAAAATCACAATATCCAGTCTAATTATATGAATATAATACTGATGCCCTGCCCATGCACAGACAGGCCTAAAGCAAGTACAAAAATACAAAATAAAATCTAAATAATAATAATTATTATGACAATTAAAAAGCAAAAATAAAGAAATAAGATTTTCCCATTCAGACAAAGAAGTACAGGCCTATGTCTGCATTAAATTGTCTAAGGAAAAGAAATACCTCATGTCACTCACTGCTACAGTTGTTTCAGTTAATTTTAAGCTCTGTATAGGGATTCAAAATGTTACACTTTCTCTTGTATGGTAGTTGTAGTGTAGTTTGTTAAACACGTTGGGAAGCTTAACAATGTTTAATTGACTACAGGCGATAAGAGTGAGAGAACGTGTCAACTCTGTATGCCCAGCTGTGCATATGGGTCGAGTGGATGTTTTTCTTTTTTTAACATGATCACAACTTCAGTTAGCGTCTTGTGTTGTTGTTGGAAGCTGTTGCTGAATTAAGGACTTTTCAGATGGAATAATGTATTTGGAACAATAAAACAAGAAGACACACAACAGGAGGACTGTGCAGGTAGAAGAGGTAGAAGATTACGTTTGCACCCGACGGACAACCGTGTTAAACATGCGTGGCTCACACAGTTTATCAATTTGACCCAACATGAAACCTGCATTTATAACACTGAACAGTTACTTTAGTATTACCCCGCTCTGAATCTCGTCAGCTATCTGATTCATCTCCCTTCATGTTTGTTATGAAATAGCAGCACAGCGTGGCTGGGCGCTGTGATGCAAAATACTGCTGTAATGCTTGTTTTGCGAAATAAACGATAGAGAACATTTTTCACGATAGACAATTTCTATCATCTATACGATATTATATCGTCATATCACACAGCCTTAACCGGAACCATGGGGCAGTGCTTGCCTTTTGGAAACTGTTAATAAAGTATCCAAACAATCAATATAATATTAACTCTAGAAGACTAAACACGGGTGATTCTCACCCGGACAATTATAATTTTGGAATTTTTTGCTGATGTCTGAGGTGGGTGGGTCTTTCAGTTCCTTCATGATACTCATCATAGAAGGTAGGTTTGTTTCCCTGCCTACATCCCTATTCTTTTTCTACAGGGCAGGTATTCGGGTGAATTTCACCCGTGTTTAGTGATAGAGTGATATTTTTTTAAATAAAGTTTATTCCCAAAGTTTGAGAACAACTGAAACAAACACATCAGAAAGAAGTAGGTTTCCCAGAGACAACAACTAGTACAAAACCAAAGTAACTCACGTAATGAATTGGCGGGCTCTACCAGTGGGGTGGAACGTAGCTGTATCCAGGTGTCCCCTGGGGCCTATAGGTTGGCACGGTAACGGGGTGTCCTCCGAGCTGAGCGTGCTGGAGCGTTGTCAGCTGGGTCCCTAAAGGGAAACAATGACACCGGTCTGGTACAAAGACTGAGACGTTTTATGAAGGCCAACAACTCACTCAAAGCATTGAAACATTGTAATACAACCTGTGCTGTACCATTATGGAGTAATAAGCTAACATGATGGGCTGAATGCTATGAACATTGTGGTTAAAAAAACATTAAAGCAGCTTGTTTTAACCACTTTCAAATTATTATTAGGGCTTACAGCAAAATGACACTTTGGTTGAGGTTTGGATTGCGTAGTTAACTTGCCATGATGTAACTCTTATGGAAATGATGAAGAAATATCTTCAGTAGTCTGTTAATTATCCGTTTCATTCAAAAATATTCTCTCCATTGACTGTTTAAGAGAGCCTCCTCCCTCCTGGAGGTCTCGGATCACTTGGGTCTGAGTTTGAACTGTTGCCCTCAGGTCGTCGGTTGAGGGTGCCCACTACAAAGACTAACCGCTTCAAACTATCCTTTGTCCCGGCTGCTATTCAGCTGCTGAACAGAAGATAGCACTTTATTCTTGCCACTTTGCACAGATTGCCCACTAATGCATATTTGCTGACGCTGCTACTATTGAATGTTATGAATTCTCTGTCTCTAGTGCCCTGTTCTTAGGTTTTAGTCTTTTACAATTAGTGTTTTGAATGTCGTTTGATGTGTGTATTTTTACTATTACCTGGCTGCAAACCAATTTCCCGCAAGGGAATAATAAAGCTAACTAACCTTGAACCATGAACCTTTGGTTTTGTAAAGTTATAAGTAAGTAAGCCTTGCCGAGCCATGAGGGTTATAGGGCAGGCGACTTACCGCCAGTCCAACCCTTTGACGCTGAGTGCAAGCAGGGAGGCATTTTTCAGAGTCTTTGGTATGACATGGCCGGGGATCAAATTCTGACGTACCCCAGTCTCAGGGCAGACACTCTAGCCACGAGGCCACTGAGCTGGTTGTAAAGTTGCACTTGCACCTGATTCACTGCAATATATGTTAGTGGGTCTTGAATGTTTTGATCCATTTTAAATTAGACTATTGAACATACTACCTAACTACACAACCCAAACATCTACCAAAGTGACATTTTGTGGTTAATCTCTAACAAACAAACTGAATTGAAGTGATGACAGAAGGCCACTGGCATTACCTGCGCTCATAGCCATGGTTGTCCCTGCTACCATCCCCATGGCAGCCATTTGGTTGTTGCGGGGATTGGCCATGGGGACCTGGGCAGGGTAAAGAGCTGCCGAGGGGATGCTGTTGGGCTGCACCACAGTAGTGTGGTGGATGACATGTGGCTGAGCCGCATACACTGGCTGGGTATAGTATGCCCCCTGTGACAGCTAACACAGAAACAGCATGAGGACACACAAATATATTATCACAATAAAGTTCAAGTTGTGGCATGATTATGTCAGACTATGGAAATCGGCGTAGTTAGGCAACGATTTCTGTAGTGTCTGACATCACATGGCAGTTATATGGAGATCCCCGACGTTAGTGCAAATCAAATATGCCCAAATATGGACATGACTCAGATATGACCGCGCAAACCGGCATGAGCAACAGTTTTTGTAGTGTGATGACTGTGAAGAGATGTGCACACATTAGAAACATGTTACGGTTGTCTTCAACCAGGACACCATTCCCTTCAGCTCAGGTCATTACACACTGGTGAATTAACGATGCGAATAAACAACCCAAAAATGCGGGCTGGCTGCTGCTCTGTTCACAATAACGGCACGTACGTTCACAACTACTGTACAGTACGCCGCTGTTTATAGACCAAAACACAGTTTGGGCTGCATTTTGATTGGTCAGAGGTGTAGCATTCGCTAGCAAATGTCTGCACAATTCGACAGCAGAGCGGAAAAATTACAGACACCGGTCACCGGTGTGTAAAGACCTTTAGTTTGTGGTGCTGATGTCTGCAGGACTAAGCTATGGTTCAATTGTGTGTTAACCACTTAAACACCAACATCCCTAGGGTTTAAGTGGGAAAACCTATTATAGACCTCTGGGGTGCTCCGGTAAACTAAGTATATATATTGGGTTTAAATTGTCCCTCTGACAGATGAACTAGACGGTCTACAAGCTCACAATGCAACACGTTGTGTGAGCATAATAGACCAGCCATTTTTGATGAAGATATTTGATGTAGAGGGAAAAAAACTGAGGGTACAACTACAGTACAGACCCTTGGGTGACCATGGTGAACGGAGGAGGGTTTAGGTGGTTAAGCATCAAATATGATTAGTTAGTCGTCTAACCTGTGCATGTGCATATAGGTTCTGCAGGTTCTGCTGAGGGTAGGCACTGCGGATTGGATACATGGCCGTCGGGTATGGGGTAGGGGTGGGGGTGTAGGGAGGGGGGGCTCCATTCGTCTGAGTGGGAGGCACTTTGTATTGGGTGCCCGCAGCAGTATATCCTGGAGAGAAAGAGAGTAAAGAGAACAAATTAATTGACCGTAACTTATTAGCATGTATTTTCATTCATGATTATTATATATTTATTGACCACTTAGTCTTATATCAATAGTACACCCGTTGAAAGCTCTGACTTCCACCCTGCCATTTCCCAGGCAGTTCCAGTGCAGAGGGCCATATATTTCTGTAGTAGACCTGGTGTCTGGAACTCTAACTATTTCCACGCCTTCTTCCTGCCGACTCTTTTTTTTTGAGGGGCCTCTTATATCCAGCTTTTAGTGTGTGTACAAACTTTGTCCTACACAAACATTAAATTCCCATCGACAATTTTACATCATAGTGACAGACAGTGTCTATTTTATGTCATGATGATGTACGATGATAAGAGCGCCCCTCACTTCACACAGGTGGGATTTTTTTCTTTCTATTAGCACTTTTGTTACTCCTAGGTCCTTTGTAACTTCATGACCAATGCATTTGCACCATGGGATCAATAAAGGTCTATCTATCTAAATAGCGCATACAACCACATCTTCTAAATGTTAGTATGTAAGTCATTTGTGCGTGCTGTGTTTTACAGGAGACTCCATATTTAGAGAAATTATACATTTAGGACCGCAACTATTATTTTCATGATTGATTCATCTGTGGAATATTCTTTGGCCGGACCAACGGATTGACTGACTGAGTGATTAAGTTACATCAGTCAACTGGTTCGCCCAGCAACAGACTAGCCAATTGCAAAGCAATCGTCCTATTCTGTACAGTTTGTCCTTGGTTGGCCTAACAACTAATGTTAAACTAGCAGACTGTATAAGTTGTGCATGGGCCTCCTCACCTACTGCCTGCCTGCCTAGATATGTCCCAAACGGCCTGCTCAATATGCCGAAAAAAATGGCAACTAAAAACATGGTGAAGCAGCTTTCTACTTCTACGGGCCGTCTGCGTGGAACAAACTCCCACTATATCTTCGACAGGCAGCCCCTGTAGATATTTTTTAAAGCACAGCTCAAGACCTACTTCTACACTCTTGCTTTAATTTTTATTATTTATTCTTTGTTATTCATGTCCTCACTGTATGTGTCTTTCTTTTATTTTTTCTCCATTGCTCTATAAAGCACTTTGAGCTGCATTTCTTGTCATGAAAGGTGCTATACAAATAAAGTTATTATTATTACCTAGGCCAGTGGTTCTCAAACTGGGGGTTGATGTGCCGAAAGGGAAGGGCTGAGGCCGGGGCAAGTGTGCGATCGGACCCGGTTAAAAAATAAAAATCACACCTGTGTGAATTGAGGTGCGCTCTTATCGTACATCATCATTTGCTCAGACACATACAATCACTGTAAATTCTCCATTTATTGTCAATTGGAATTTAATGTTTGTGTAGGACAGAATTAGCAGATTTGCTCAGGGAATTTAATGTTTGTGTAAGACGAAAATCCACACTAATAGCTGAATATAGGAGGGGCTAGTGCCCCTCAAAAAAACAAAAAAATACACGAACAGCAGGTCGACGGGCCAACTGGGGCCTGCCAACGGCCGGCAATTGCTACCCCAGCCCCCAATGACACGTTTAGGAAGAAAATTATAAATGCTCATCAGAAGTAAATCCAAACCTACACAGACATCTTGAATCTTATTAGAATAAATTAACAAGCGGGGAATGTTCTCGTCTCCACTTCTACAGTGTCAGCATATGGTACCGCATTTCTTTCTTTCTACAATGTTTGCATTTCCACCAAATGCCAGAAGTGGAGTCTTTCAAATGCAAAACATTTTGGCAAGTGGTTTCGCCCACCTCAAACTAACCCTGCCAGCCAGGTGGTGTGTAGAATTAAACTCTTCCTAAAATTATTCTCCTCTATAACACCTTTCAGATCTACTTCTATTCCTCTGAAAATCTTCAATTTGTAGTCTTAACCACTTGAACCCCAGAATCCATATCCTGGGGGGAACACGAGTCAAAAATACAAATCTACAAATTCAAAACGTGTGTCATCTCAACGTTTTTGGCAAAGAGATGTGGTGCAGACAGAAAAGCAGAGTCTGCTTACATTTCAGCTAGATTAAATAAATGGCAACGTTACAGTGTTATCACTTTATAATCTACCTACAAAGTAAGGATCAAAGACTTGAGGTATCCATTCAAGACTGTTGTATTGAGGCAACACGGGCATGGTATGGTTAGCTCAGCTGTGATCTGTCAGCCTGCTGTACCGGGAATGACCAGCTGGAGGAGCCTGAAGGTCAAACATTCACATGCTGCTAGCTAGGGTGCTTATGAAAGCGCTTTCTCTTGCAAGGACAAGAGAACAAAGACAAGCTGGAGCCGCTCTGTATGTGTGTGTGTGTGTGTGTGTGTGTGTGTGTGTGTGTGTGTGTGTGTGTGTGTGTGTGTGTGTGCATTCTCTCACACAAATTCCGTGCTCTAACATGCATGCAGGGCATTAGAGGACAATGAGGTGTGACAATTAGACAAAGCCGTCCTGAGAGAAAATGGTTCCTCTATTTAACGGTTTTGTGAAGTACTGCAAAGACCCTGGCCAACATGGTATTCTAATCACAATTGGATTCCTTGGGAGACTCACTTCTGGCCTCGGATATAACATTATATTTTAAACTCAATGTGCATTACGCACTTGCTATGTGTGTGGCAGCCAGTCAGCAGAAAACCTCATATTGTAATGGCTCAGCTCATACACAATTTCCTCACTCAATTAAGAGTTCAAACATTTTCTCAATCAATTCACAGTTAGAATTAAGTAACATAACCAAGGAGGAACGATTGAATCCACACATGCAAGATACATATGTGGTTGTCTGTCTACAGCACTATTCTATTAATAGCAGCTCTCTAAGGTCATGAATTAATGAATATATGCTGAACCATTTTTGTCAACATGGATTAAAGCTAAATAAAATCTCACGACTGAAACATTTTGTTTCCCCCACACCAGCATTCCGTTTCCTCAACAATAAGCACAATATGTAAAAGATGATGAGGTTTACTTATCATTCTCTAAACCTACATTATCATTCTAAACCTACATTAGGGTTTTATGGATGATGCTTCTCAACACGTTTTCTATTGCTACAGCAGTTTGACCGATTCAGAAAACAATTCAGAAACAATTCTATTAAAGAGAGGCATGTTGTACCTCTGCTAATAAAGTGCTTCTGAGAGCTTGAGATCAGTGTGTGGACGGTCTTCCTTCTTAACTTTAATCCATCAACCACATGGGCACACCTCCGCGTAACCAGCGAGGAAAATAAACAAACAAACACACACAGTCAACATGTTTAACCGAGCAGCTCGGGTTTGAGGGTGGTGGGACTACTTTTTCTGTTGGGTTGGGAAAGTTGAAGAGCTTTCCTGTACTAAACCAACAGCTACACGCAAACGGTGGCTGGCGAGCACGGTGACAACTGGCATCACCATCTGCTATGGGGACAAGATACTGAGCCCCAACTGTGTGTGTGTGTGTGTGTGTGTGTGTGTGTGTGTGTGTGTGTGTGTGTGTGTGTGTACATCTAGATGGCCAACAGCAGCTGGCAGCTGGCTAGGTGCCCGTTCCTTGGGCACCCACGCTCTCAAGACTAAATGCTAGGTTACACAGGGCTTTCATCTCTCACAGGGGCTACTGAATCACACCGCTGTTTAGTTTAAGTTTTCTTTCCTCACTAAACTGTGTGTCACAGCACATCACAAGGTACTGGAAGATTGGAATTGGGCCGAACATTATCTTTGACAAATTGGGAGTCAAAGAGAGAGAGAGAGAGAGTATTCCACATGTTCAACAACACAAAGTCAGGTGGAATGTGAACCAGTGTGTTGGGAGTACTCCGTCTACACTAGGCTCTTCATTAGCAGTTCGGTACAATACAGCTGTGTCACAATTCAGTGTATTTTCAATGGAAGTTTACTAAAACGAACATCATAAATATAAACAATGATTGTGTGTCTGTGTGTGTGTGTGTGTGTGTGTGTGTGGGTGGGAGAGCTTGGATTCGTAGGGAGGATGAGAGTACGTCAACTGGCATATTAGATTAAATGATCCTGAAAGCATCTCGCTAATTAAAATCTCTAATGTTGAACCAATAGGACGATCATAAATTACACCCTCTAGTCCTGCATTAAACAGAACACCGATCAGTAGACCGTGTGTGGCACGCTGGTGACTGGTGTACCAGTACCAAGGACCCCCTCTTTCATAAAGTACATAGTACACAGTTCAGAGTACATTTGTGACTGAACAACGAAGATGTTCAAAAACAAAATAGCCAAACTAAAAGCTAATCACACCAACTAAAGTATATTTGGAAAACCTGGGGAGGTCTTCCACTACACTGCAGGAGTCAAGACGACCACACCTGTGCTCTCAACCCGATACTCAACCGTCACTGGAAGTCTCGGGAGGAGCTCAACACTAGACACAGCCAACGTCAAATCCACAGCGTGGCGTGGTCTTGTTAGATGTGCCGTTCTTATTTAATAAGGTTTACCTGGTGGATATCCAGGACTTCCTGTCTGATAGAGGTTGTTGTAGGTCGGTGCGGCTGTGGGATAACCTCCAGGATAGCCTGAATTAAACACACACACAAGAAGAAACAAATATTGTAGTTAGGACAATATATATATATATATATATATATAAGACACAACTTAAAAAATGTACATACTAGTTACGAAAACTGAGATCTAAACAACAATGACAGTCGCTTCTTGAAATTGGAAGAAATGTGGATGTTGTGATCCGTTCATATTGGAGGGACTTCTGTGACTACTGATCAGATTGGTGCAGTGCAACAGGAACATTTTTTTAAGTTCTCCCTAACGTCTGAAAAAGCAGTGATGAATCATGACATCTGGAGTGGAGGAAGTTGCTAGTTGTACTAGTATTGGCCTATAAATGTACATGGTCTCGAATTCTAAACCAGCTATACTAACAATGCTCTTTAATTTTAAGGTACTATATATATATATATATATATATATATATATATATATATATATATATAGGAGGTTAAAAAAAAGCTGTATGCATCCATTTGTTTATACAGAGCTTGGGTGAAATTATTTGAGAAGTTGGGAGTCAAGGAGCATGAGTTAAGTCCGTTGCTCTCCCCAGGTTGGCGGAGGGTGTGTAGAGCCCGGGCCAGGATCACAGTAGATGATTGGCACAGGGGTGAAAAATGGGTTACAAAATCGTGGGATAAAAAATATATTAAAAAAAAGAAGAAGTTGGGAGTCAAAGACAGTGTGTATTGAACTTCTTCCAATAATGATGTCACAAAACCATATTTTCTGGGTGATTTCTTAATGTTGGGGGTGGGGCAGATATAGCTATGGTGAGAATGTGTATTTATTGTTTATGAGAACTGTTTAACTTTATAACATTATTTTAATTTCCAGCGAATTTAGAATCGTCTGTCACCATCGGCCGTGGCTTGTACTATACTGTACATGCAAGCGACACAGATGCACACAAACGGATATGTGGCTCGGACAAAATGTGCACAGATGGCACTCATTAAAAAAATGTCTGGACTAATAACACACAGTCTAGTGAACGCAAAGCGTGCACATGTACACACTGATGAGACACACCTACCCAATATGTTGGGAGGAGGAGATGTACTGTATATATATATTCAGAAACATAATTAGCTACAGTACGTGTGCAGCTGACTGCAAGTGAGCTCAGACTAGGGTTGGCAATTAAAGGGATATTTCATGTTTGGGGTAATTTTCTACTCTTCCAAGATAGAAAGAGCACCCCAGGCAGTTTTTTAAGTTGCTTGATTCAGTATTTAGATATTAATTTACTCAAACGCAACACTGTTATCCTTGAAATGAGGCTTAAATGGTTATGTACTTTTTTCCTTTCTAGAAATGTAGGAGTAGGAATCAAAAGTTCAAATGGGTTGAGTTAAAGTATACTCAAGTAAAGTACGGTATAGCTAGTACTTAGTTACAGTCCACCACTGCCTGCATCTGGTCCTATGTTAATTTCTTCCAAAACAGTGCATTCTCACTCAAACTTAGTGAGACCAAAAATGGTCTTATTCATGAACGAATATTGGGTCTCAAGTTCAAGTGCATGCGTTTGAACTTGGCTCGTGTTGATCACACGCTCATTGTGTATTTAAAAACACCAGGGGCTGGATTTTGAAGGTGCGTTTTACCATGTGGTAATACATAAATTGGCCTCGCTCTGCGCACAATCGTATTATGAAAGCCTTATCGTCCCGTGTTGAACGCACACACATATGGAATACGACGTTGCTGAATATTTTAGCATTGTGGGAGTGTCCATATGTTAATTATTTTCGCTTTGCGCAATTTGCTATTAAGCCCCTTGACCTGCGCATAACGATTAGACGTGGGTCTAGGCACCTCATAAACGCAAAAGCAGATAAAAGCACTGTTTGATTTTACACTTGAGCGGCTCTGGGACGCTGCTGGAGTGTTGCCAAGTCTGTTTATTATAAGCGGCTTCTTTTTCTGTAAAGTTGCTTGTAAATATTGGTAGTTGTGGTTGCTTTTCTTGTTTCTAAAGGTTTCTCTCCTAATGTTGTTTAAACCAGTGATCCTCACACAGCACATTCCCATGTCAGGCATCCCCAGATGAATGCATTTGCCCAACTAAGGACGGCTAATACAAAAATGTAATTACATTTTGAAAATAGCAGATCTACCAGCTCACAATGCATCACATTCATTCATTAAAACTATGAACTCTGACTGCAGGCGGATATATAATGATCATTATAACAATGTGCAAGAAAATATTTAAAAAGATGTAAGAACTTTATATTTGTGGACAATCAAAATATGTTTTTTATTTTAATGTGGTGTCATTAAAATTAATCTGGATATGGCAGACTCAATATCTAGAAAATAAAAACATGGCACTTCATTTAAAATAGGTTACAGACCCCTGTTATATGCGCTTATTTTGGGATTATTTTTATAGACCTATTTACTTGTTTCTCTGAGACATGGCAACAGCGTCTTTTTATTGCGTCATTTTATTGGGAATGTTGAGATTAGAAACGGCCATAATTCTTTCATTTCTCAACCTTAAAAAAAAACAAAAACATATGCATAATCCTTGGGAAGTTTGCTTTCATACGCTGTATCACACTTGATTCAAGTCTTCTTCAATAAAATGCTACGAGCGAAGACCATACCATCACGGGACCATACCGCATCACGGGCATACGCACCAGGCATTCAACTCATTACTCATTTCAAATATAATATAATTATAATTTAAATTAAAATATAATTTTACTGGTGTTTCTCAATAGAAACAACTTATTTTGAGGCATGAAGGTGACAGCATGCAGTGCAATAGGAATAATTAACCCAAATGTGACAAAGTCATATATGTCATGTCTTCTATGGTGCCAGCCTGAAGAAATGTAATAATAACGATCCCCAAAGTGCGCATTCCGTATGTGACATCAGCTGACTGGTAAAGAAAATAGTACGGACATGTTGATTGGGTAACTCTCAAACACGCCTTAAACACTCCCATGACTAATTCAAGGCCGTTTTGCGCACTCCACGGGGTGTCGAAAGCGCTTCTTAACATGCTTAAAATTGCAATATGACATACCTCACGCCCCCAGCTCATATTACTGTAATAGGTAAAACGCACCTTCAAAATCTAGCCCCAGGTGTTTTAACTCTATAATTTCAGAGACAATGCAGTGTACCGCAGATATAATGTGAGAGTTGTGTGAGAGTTTATGAACTGAATGTTTTACATAAATAAGGAAAAGGGTTTGCACAATCAACAATGGGTTTTCTAAGTGGAGTGCTAGACCCAAAATCCAGTATGCATCAAAAATAGGGATTTAAAAAAATCCCTTCATCAGAGCATGCTCATTTAAACTTTCCTAGAGCGGAGAATGCTCTGATTCAGCTCATAGCCGAAACACATAGCAGTTGTCTTATTTGTGTGTGCCAAAGTGGAAATGTGAGTACTTTGTCCCCTATTATTTGAAATTTTGGTAGCTTGGCTTGTGCTACCTTGGCTTTTTTTTAAGTTATTTTTTTGATTTTATTAGGCAGTTTTTTATCTTGGCCAACAATCTTTTTTTTTTTTTTTCATTCCACGATTTTGCAACCGATTTTTTCACCCAATTATCTAATGTAATCCTGGTCACTACACTTCCTCTGCCAACCTGGGGGGGGGGGGGCAGCGGATTGACCTCATGCTTCCTACTATGCATGAGGAGTCCAAGCTGCTTCTTTTCATCTGACAGGACGTAGTGCGTGGAAGGAATATGTTATTCCACCCAGTTCCTTTCCCCTCCATCAGGCACCCCAGCTGGCGAGGGGGAGGTAGTTTAGAGACCAGGATTACTGCAGGTTTTTGGGAGGATACCTCAAGCCCCCAGTGAGGGTCTCCAATGTTGAGGCCCGTTTTGAGCGTTTTGAGCGCCCGTTTGCACTTCCGCATTGTCCAAGTAGACGGTTCTTCCGGGTGCTTCAAAACGCCACTGAGCAACTTCCACTGAAATGAATAGCGGGGGGCGGGGCTGTCGCTCCGGTTCAGTCTCTATCCTTTTAATACTCTATGGGGTACCAACCCTAGGGGACACGGGGAGAACATGCAAGCTCCACACAGAAAAGCCTTTTCAGGTATGGCCCGGGCACTGATGACGCGGAGGAGAGAACACACCCCCAGCGCCCACAGCGTCCCGAGCAGGAATCGAGCCCAGGACCTTAGCTGTGAGACGACAGCACTACTGACTGTGCCACCTTATCTTGGCCAACTATTGACTTCAATTCATCAGGTTATTTTCTTCATTTTTGTAATCTTAACACTTCTGGTTGGTGACGCCAGAATCTTTCAGAATAATACAGTGCCAAGTAGATGAGGGAGATTTTAGAATCGTTAATATTCTAACCGAAATTAGTAGAGAAGTTCGAAATAAGTAGAGAACATCGACGCTATGATCAATCTGCACGGAGGCAGCATAAAAAATAAAGTAAGAAAATACTTTGTCGACCCGACACTGGGTACAGACAACGAGCAGGCTTGTCTTAAGATGTTTGATATCGCTATAACATTGCCTCGCTTCGTTTAATTTTTTTAACCACTCCGGTTGCTATGCACGGTTGCCAGGTCCCCGCCCGCACTGCTTTTGTTTCTCAATAGCTAATAGCTTCTGTTTTAGGCCGCGCCTTTGCAAGCTTTTTTCTCTGAAACTAATGCGCTGTCCGTGGTGTTAACCAGATCGGCCATGTTCGGAGGTCTTTTCTGATTATCCGGTGAGCACGATGTGAACATTGACGTTTTCTAGAGCAAGGATTGGCCTTCTTTTAGCTCGGTAGCATTAACGCTAATACCCATTAACGTAGATGGAAGCCAAAACCGGACACGAGTCATAGTGGAATAGCCTGAAAACACCCCGCACCCAAGCACCACCACTTTTGTCCACCAGCACTCAGTGTTAAAATGTGTGTTTCACAATATAGCCAGTGGTGTTTCTTACCTGCAAAGGCCATGTTCTTGGGGTTTCCGTAGGGGGCGCCAGGCTGAACGGGGCTGTAGACTGGATTCATACCCGAAGCTAACCTGTTCTTACTGAAAGCGAGACATTTGAGAATGGGACAGAAAACAGAGGACATGGAGGGGAGAGAAAGAGAGAGAGAGTGATAAGTCTAAACCATGCAAATTGGAAATTGTTAGGATTATCAGCCTCACACACTCATGTATTAAACGCCACATTCAGATTCATTTCTACATTAAAATGAGCGTAACTTTAGCTGGCGTCGTGGTGCATGAGTCGTCACCTTCACCTGGTTTCAACATTAGTGTTGCAGTATCTGGCTGGCAGAGACGCACAAGCACATGCTGGTCCACCCACAGTAACATCCTCCACAGCACTGGCTCTCAAATGTTTTCATTTCATAACTCTTGAGAGTGTACAAATGAAAACAAGTGGACTGGTACAGATCCATTTGGTTCCATTTGTACACTCAGAGTTACAGACCTGCAAGGGTCCCTTGGGAACCACCTCGAGGAACCCTGAGGGTCCCTTGATCCCACTCTGAGAACCAATATTCTACAGCAGGGTTCCCCAATTCATTTTACTCAAGGGCCATATTTTGACTACGGTACCAGACTGGGGGCCGAGACGGCACGCGTGACGTCGAGGTCTTGCCCTGAAATTAATGTTCAGGGCAAGACCCCATTTGAAAAGGACCCCCAGTTTGACATGCAGAGGCTACTGACCCCCATTTAATGCCATTTATATCTGCCCCCCCCCCCCCCCCCCCAAAAAAAACCCTGTTCTACAGCCTCAAACAAAGCCAATTCACTAGTGTCTACTTTTACCTGGATAAGCAGGATTTCATTGATAGCTAAATATATGCGTGAGAGCCAGACTGATATACTGGATTGGCCAACATATATTGGCTATTAATTCATCAGTAATCGGCAATTATGCAGACCGTTCCCCTATTAAACTTTAAACCTGCTGTCCCCATTTTGGGCATGTCGTTAAACACAACAAATTTCACGTTTTGTAAAGTTTTCTATGTACAGGCTCACATTGCGTTTTGAGCTTGTTGATTGGCAATTTATTTTTGATAAAGATTCAATCAAATCAACATTTTTCTAAATCGTTTAGAACTGATTTTGCTCTATCCAAAATCTGGAACGGCATCGCACCCAGGAATTTGGCACCAGGACTTCAGGCTCTACGTGACGGGGATAGTCAGGGCTTAATGTAAAGATCTCAATTGATTTCCTCTCATTTCTTCAGAGTGCTACTGTTTCATTCATGGAGAGCTGGATGTTGTACTTCCACGGTCCACTTGGTCCTTGCAGTCAGATGCTAAAAAATCAACGGCACCTTTCTCTTTTAGAAAAGGTTTTTTTCTCTTTTAGGTTTTACTGTGTGGATGGTAAACTTCACCTATCACATACACTTTTTCATTTAACTTACCTGATTTGAGTGCGCTTATTTGTGTATATGTGAGTGTGTTTGCACATGTGAGTGCATGTCCCGTACCTCTTGTGCGTGTCTGGTTGATACATGAAACTGAATTTGTCTGTGGGATGCCCGCTCGCCATTCTCGCTGTATGCAAATGAGGAAGGGGTGGAAGTGGATATGCAAATCTGAAATTAAAACAGCGAAGAGGTCATGATTACAATGAACACAGCAAAGGAAAAGACACAGCAAAGCAAAGCGCCACGGCCACAGCGGATGATTAGTGACAGCAGCACGAGTGTGTGTGTATGTGTGTGTACACAATTATACCCCATGAATGTTAAGTGTGTGTGATGTACCCTGATCGATTAACCCATTCTGACCTGAGATCAGATTCTAACGCACAGAAGAATGGTGGTTCTTTAACGCATTTTGACCTGAGATCAGATTAAAAAAAATGTCTTAAATCCTGACAGTTTAAAAAAAATAGCAGACCTACAAGCTCGTATGAGCTTGTAGATCTGCTATTTTTCAATAGCTAAAGCATAACATAATGCTAACACCAAAAGGGGTTCCCGCCCAAAATGGGTTAATGCATCGTGCATGTACACATGGTGGAGTGGACAAAAGATTTACAAATTTATGACGAATACGAAAGTATCCATGTTGTGTGAGAGATCAATCGTTGTCTTGTTGTGATTAGTGTATGAAAAATGCTAGGCTTTATGTTAATATTTGTAACTCAAATAGGGGTGTCACGATTCTACAAATCCAGGATTCAATTTGACTTTCAATTGTAATATCACAAGCTGATAGAATTTTTGAAATAATTATTTACTCGCACGCAATATTTTAATCCTAGTGGCTTCTGCAGGTTAGGACTGTGGTAAAGTACCTTCTGCCATATGGCAGACCGTGCCATTCAAGCTCTCAATGACACTTTTCTGCTCATCTTGATAGATCCATTTTGTTCGATTGAAAATGATCATTTTGACACCCATAAACTCTGGGTATACTATGGCTATGTTGTGTGTGTAAAGAATAGAGACGGTATGCGTGTGTAAATTTGTGGTGTGCATTAAGATCAAAGAATAGCAGCAAACAATAAAAAATATCCAATGAGGAAAAAGCACAAAAACACCCAATAAGAAATAGGAGACCAAAAGAATACAAACGAGCAGGAAAACAACAAAAGATAAGCAAACAGACAATGTAATATAGAGCCATTACAAAGCGCTGTAAGCCATGATCCCGTACCCGTACACATGACGTGAGCTTTGACAGAGCGCTGTAAGCAATGATCCAGTGCTGAGCCAGAGTCACAAAGGAGCTGCGAGGGCAGAGAGGAACAGCTGACAACCAAAACAACAACAACTAAAAAAAACTTGTGATGTGCAGCCTTGACGAGTGCATTCAGTGGCTGGGCTTCAGTGTGGACTTGTTCTCCATGTGAAGTGAAGTGACAGGCAGCCTTTTGATGGTGGTATGGCAGGCATGAAGCATTCTATTGTTATGAATGTAGGCCTAACCCTGTCATGTCCCGGCCGAGTTTACATGGTTCGTTCTGTGATATCCTCGCTCGCTCATCTGCAGTTTTATTTGCCATTTACAAAACTCCTCCACAATACATCACATGCCACCCAGTCTATAAACGAACAGAATCTCACTGTGTGTCTGTGTCCTCCAGAGAACGTTTGATCCATCCACTTGGAACTCGGCGTGTGTGTATTTAAGATACGACTGTATTTTAGGCTCGACGTGCTTGTCTAATGTGGCAATAGCTGTTGAAGTACAACTCGTCTACACTCTAAACAAAAGACCATGTTTTATTGTGTATTTATTCATACCGTTTAGGGATGGATCCTATTAACACCTTGAGGGCCCGGGCCTATTTCATCCATTAATAAATGTGCCCATCGTCAGCAAGCGCATCTAGGCTTGCTGACGATGGATCAGTTTTCATAGCACTAATTTGACGGAGATTATCAATCTCCGTCTCGGGCACATGACCGTGCACTTGAACTTGACGGTGATTTACACCGATGGTGTTAATGGATTAATCGTTAATAGTATACGCCTCTCAGCCATTATAAAACACACAGTAACCTGACAGCTCTTGTGGTTTATTGCTTCAATCTACTCACACTGCAAGTATACTGTCAGCCGTGTCAGGCTACCATTTTATCAACAGTCACACAGACACACTATTAACTCCAGCATTCAGGGACTGCAGTATAGTCTGATTTGTACCAAATCTAGTTAGGTCACACAAAGCATTTCAACGCATCAACCTGAGGGTTTAAAAACACACTCCAAGATGCCAGTACAGTACCACGTACAGTAGAGAGAGGGGGGGGGGGGGGGGGGGGGGGGGGGTGTACAGAGAGAGAGAGAGAGAGAGAGATGGGGCATCGCTGCTGATCAATAGTTCTCCCATTACAGAAGTTCTCCCTCTGGCTAGTACAGAGACAGGACAGCTCCGACCCCTAAGGAGTTGATTGGTTCCTAGCCTGTCAACTCAGCAATTATTCTCGCCTCATTCCCTCATTATCTCCATTCACCAAGCCATCTCCATTCAGCTATCCCCGGCCTAAACCAAATGTCATGTACTTATGTTGGCCGTGAATTTCTGTATACTGTATTGTCTGTATTTGAATGTAGGAAAAGGAGGGGGAAGCATATAAGAAGCACACAAGTAGGCCATGTATGGCCTACACACCCAACCTTGAAACGTACTTTAGTTACGTCATCAAGAACAGTGGTCCCTTATTGGCCGGTGGAGTACACCGACATACATACATACCCAGCCGATCGCAGTACTTGTGCGCTCTGCTTGCTTAAGTAATACACACATATATATATATATATATATTAAGGCTGTCAAAATTAAATAAAATATTTAACGCAATGTGCCATGTTCCCCCTAATGTGCGCCCGGCTCAGGAACATCCAGCGCATAACACATCTGTCACTATGTAGCGCAGTCATGAACAACACCAGAGATAGCTTGTGTATTGTAGTTGGGTTGCCAAGTGGTTTGATTCTGTAACTCTGTTGTCTGCTAGTGCCTAGCAAAGCCCCTTTGCATCATCATTCATTAGGCTACACACAGTCACACACACACGCCTCCTTCAGTCTTCCTCCTTCCTCCTCCACACGCATGCACACACACACACACAATAGTGTCGGGCGCAGACGCAGCGCGCTGCAAGAAACACAACACAATACCATTTGTGGACAGTTTGAAAATGCGGGTCCTGCATTAAGCCATTAATGTTGGTCCGGCTGGTTTTGTTTTGTCCAACACGATTACGGGAATCAGCATGGCTGCGCCTGCAGTAGGCTATTACCAAAACAAAAACATGGTACTTTTGTGTCGCACATGCAAAGGGACTAAACAACACCATGGATATAAAGACAGTTCCCCTGTGCTGCTGTGCACAGCAGAGATAATGCACAACTCCAGGTACGAACTAAAAAACACTGACTGAAGCTGATCATTCACGACTAACTATCTCCAGAGTCCTGCATGCTTGCATGCACACAAAGCATGTATGTATGTATACATGTATGTATGTATGTATGTACGTGTCCCAGCAAGGACGCTCCCACACCCTACAGTGGCCAGTAGAGTACAGTAGAGTACAGCACAGCGTGAAGTGGCACAGACTACACTACAGTACGAGCCCTGGGCAGTGGCACGTTCATTCCGGTGACCCCCACAAGGACCCCCACATGGTAACATTGTCATTTCTCCATCGTTTCGACCACGGGGAGGCTCGCCGGAACCGGGCAGGCACCCTGGGCGCGTTCATGGGGGTCCTGGGCACGTTTGTTCCGGGGACCACCTGGAGGCCCCTCGAGGACTCCCACGCAGTAACTGTCATTTCTCCACCGTTTCTGAAACTGGCAGACTCGCCGGGAACCCTGGGCGCGCTCATGGTGGTCTGGATGTTTCAAAGACTTGAGACTTTTTCCACAAATAATAGTACAGAGCACAGTACAGTAAGTACACTACAATACAGTAACTAACAATAAATGTATAGTTGCACCGCTCACTTCACACGTGTGATTTTCTATTGATACATTACAGATATATATATTATTTGGTTGCCGTTTCATGCATGCGCACTGCCGTTCACTTCCTTGTTTACAGCTCCAAAAGAATGGCTCGTAACTCCTAATCTAGAGAACTCTCCATGGTTTTGACCAAAAGGACAATGGAATATTAACGCTTCTTTTTTTTAATATATATATATATTTTTTATCCACGATTTTGTAACCCATTTTTCACCCCTGTGTCAATCATCTAATGTGATCCTCCACCCTCCACCAACCTAGTCCCCATATATGGGGGACAAGGGGAGAGCAACGGACTTGAACTCACGCTTCCTTCATGCCTGAGTGTCCAAGTTGCTCCTTTACACCTGACAGGGGGGAGTTTCCCTGGTTGGACGTAGCGCGTGGAAGGAACACGTTATTCCAACCAGTTCTTTTCCCCTCCATCAGGCGCCCCGGCTGGCCAGTGGGAGGCAGTTTAGTGACCAGGATTACTGCATGTTTTTTGTGAGGGTACCTACCCTAGGGGACACAGGGAGAACATGCAAACTCCACACAGAAAGGCCCTATCGCCAACCCCGCCTTCGGGTATGGGCACTGATGACAGGGAGGAGGAAACACGCCGCCAGCGCCCACAGCGTCCCGAGCAGGAATCGAACCCAGGACCTTCTAGCTGTGAGGCGACAGCACTACCAACTGCGCCACCGTGCCCCTTGGAATATTAACGCTTCTAGAGACTTTAGCGTGACCAGCATGAGGTAAGAATGGAAGATTATGCCTCCTGGTTTTGGGGGGGAACGGAAGGGATGGGCTTTTCAGAGTAAAATCTGCCAGTTCTCTGGCAAAAAAAGTGTTAATATTTGAGGCTGACAGACAGGTACAAGTGTTCCCTTTCCTTTGGCCAGGTGGTGATGATGAAGTGTTCAGGGGTCCTTTTCTCCACCCAGGGTAAAATTAAAAAGAGCCATTCTAAGCTTAAGCCCCCCATTCAGCACACCACCAATTCTGATTGTAAAGACCATTCTACACTGGACAATCACCTTAAACCAACCAAAACACAAGAGTGTGTGTGTGTGTGTGTGTGTGTGTGTGTGTGTGTGTGTGTGTGTGTGTGTGTGTGTGTGTGTGTGTGTGTGAGAGAGAATGGCAGGACAAAGGACAGGGAAAAAAAGAATAGGGATAAAGACAATTTCTCGCATCACTCCACTTTTTGGATGCTCCAGGCATACTTGAGAGAGAACAACAAAAACATATACACGGCAAATTGGTGGGTTTGCTTGCAAACGTCTAACTGCCTTGTTAGTTCCAACTCAAAGAGCTGCTAGGCCTGACCCAAATGGCGCAGGTGTTGAAAAAATTGGGAATGTGTGCTCATTTTGAGTGATTCATAAAAACTTTGCTTCCTTTGCTGTGACAATGATTGCCCTTAACCTTTGACACCGATCTCTCCCAAATGTGTACTAGCTATGTTTCAAGCAGTGGCCCAAACAGGTCCAACAACAGTTGTTGTCAAAAGCTCTCTTCAGACAGATGGTTTTAACTAAGCAGAAAGATCCATCCGTTTGATGAGCGCTATTATACTATGAGGACAACCACCAACAAAACAGTTGTACAATGGTGTCACAAAAATAGTGAGAAAGACAATCCACAAGTTGGCCTGTCACAATTCTTACATAATCACCAGGTCACAATTATTTGTTATAATCATATAATCAGTTATGTGGGATCAATTCCATATTTATGCCGATTGCCTCATTCTCTGAAATTTTCCACACAGAATGTACTATACACCTCCAAAGCATGGGCACAAGTACAATCCTATGGTCCCCAAACTGTATTGGCTGTGCACCTCCTGACCTAGCTGACACACCCCCCAGTCTTGTTGTATTTGGCCGAAAATGATACATTTTTTAAAACGATTATGGCAAATAATCACAGAATGTCACTGCACTGAGACATGCAGCTGCTGTATACTCCCACAGCTGCTCTATACATCTCCTTACAACAGTGGTTTACTGGATTTTGCCAGTTGTGCTAAATAACACCATAAAACCGTCATTACCCATTTAATTTCACGCACCCCCTAGAAGGCGTTTGCGTACCACAGTTTGGGAACCCCTACAGCATACAGATAACCCTGTTATAGACAGGTAGGGTATAATTTTCTTTTTTTAATGGGGGGAATTTGTCCCTTATATGCTACAGAGGGCGAGTTAATACACTTTATAGTCCAATGAAGTCCATCTTAGATTGCATATTGACAGCCTACTCCACCATAAGGGATTCCTCCTTGGTCTCTCAGTGCTCTATTATTGTACCGTCTCCACAGCTTCATGTCTTTCCACCTAACAACTCGGTTAGAAAATAAATAACTAAAATGACATAGATAATGAGTACTGTTACCTGTACCGGTATCGGTGTGTGGACTCATACATCCAGTAATGGGTTAGTGGGCTGCGTGTGCGTGCTCGCATGTTATTGCTGAGAGGAACTAAAGAACATGGGAGGGACAATGTGAGAAACTCGCCATACGGAATACGATACTGTGACAAATTCATATTTGGGACTTGAGAATGATGATATTACGAAACACGTTATCTATCTGCGATAATTGATAGACTGCAAGGCATTTTCACACTATATGTGTAACTGAAGAAGAAAACAAAATAGAGATAAAAAGTTAGAAAGTAGACATTCTGTATATTAATTTATTTACAGAATGACAATGTACAACAAATTGCACAATGCCTAGTAGGGATCAGTGATGTAAATAGGTTTTCAATGTAATGAGTCCCGGGATGCAGGGATGGTCTTTTAGATGAATCCCAGGGACATTTTATGAGTCCCACTTCAGCGACTTTAAGAGTCATATTTTGCCATTTTTACAAATTACGACATCTGCCAACTACGTACATGTTTGTAGACAACCGTATACTCCATATATGAAAGCGGCGACCGTCAATTTACCTTTTAGTATTGCTCCGGTTGCTATGGAGAGCCTCCGTCCTCACTAGCTATGGGACTTTTAAATCCAGCTCCATTGACAGCTTCGAGCGCTGTCCATGGTGAGCTGTCGCACATCCCGGCGATCGTAAATCATTTGTGACTTTGTCTCACATGCTGTGGACATGCAATGTTTATGAAGAGAGCTAAGGGATATGAGCTTACGGCTAACGATCAATGTCCTCACAACAACAGTCCCCTCACTGAATACCCTGGAAATGAAGAATCGTAGAGTGAGAGCTGACGGGTGTCACAGGTTAGGTGTGCTTATGCTACCACCTAGCAAGCAATAATGTAGTTAAGTGGTTATACGGTCTATATGTGAAAAGTGAAAATATAAAACTAACAAAATATTAATCTGGAATCTGGATGTGAAACATAATAATACCACATATAAGTGGAATCCTAGTAAATACCACACATGAATGGAATCCTAGTACATACTATCCTACTCACAAACAAGCAGAGTAGTGTACTGGGACTTCATGAAGAGAAACATGCAGGCACCACCGGTAGCCCTGGACTTGACTGCAACAGGAGCTGCAGCCAGCTAGCTGGTCAGTACAGCTGCTGGATGTCAGCGAGTTCAACGTGCCGCTATATTCAGAACACATCATTGTTGGGCAGAAACCTTTTCTCTCCATATTCTCAATATTTCAATGTGTGGTTTTTGTTGTAGATCTGCTATTTATGCTATTTTCTTAAGTGAAAGCACTTAAAGGAGTAGTTCACGGCACACAAATTATACACATCATGAAGCCTTGAATTCATGGAGATCAATCAGTAGGAGAGTAGGAGACCCGACACTCCACCAAAATGTCATGGAAGAGTGGCCGGATGGAAACCACAAGGTTCCCAGTTAGATCCCGGGCTAACCCAGAACTTGTGTCTAAGGCCCCATTTACACTGGTTGTTCTCACCAGCGCTCAACTAAGAATAAATCAGGCATAGCTCTAAAAATGTTATTGGCCAGATAACCAATAATTTTTTGAGGACCAGGATAAATTGTCCTCACCATGTCCATTTATCAAATTCTACTATATTTGTGGGGATATTTGGCCCTCACAAGTATAGAATAATGACACACAGTCACACACACACACGTCACACACACTAGTAAAACATACAATAGAACCCTCCCTTCCTACGCAATACCTCCACAAGGCATCTGCTCTGTGGGCACCGTGTCAGAAACAGTGGGCGTCATCATACTACACAGCACAGCATAGAATACAAGTGAATAGGGCTGGTTGAAATCCCCAAGGCAAGGGGTATTTCAGTCATCGGGGAAAAACACAGTTTAAAAATACACTCTAAAGAGTAAGTAAGACTATGCTTTTATTGTTAGCAGTCATAAGGGACGCACACTGTTTGAATATACACAAGGACCTCATACCGGGAGTGTTTCTTTAGTGGGCTTATTTTCAATCCGAACTAGATAAAGTGCCCCTTGGGGCACATGTGAAAAGGGTGCCATGTCTTCTTACGCCTTGGATGGCAATTGGATGATTTTGTTCCAAAAATGTGTTTTGCAAAAATCCACCTGTTGGTGGCGCTATAACAGGCCAATGTGAAAAGGGTGGGATATATTCCTCAGCCTAGTAGAAAAGTCTGTGAAAGATTTCACGTAAATTGCACGCTGAAAATTGCCGTATTTTGTTTTAATTTCGCTGTAATTTTTGGGGTACCCAGCCCCCCCAAAAGAGAAAGGCAGACAGACAACTAGTCAACATTGGCAGGGGTTTCCACAGCTACCCCACAACACAGCGTCACTGTCTGCAGTGCAGACAGCAGAGCAGAAGCTCTCAATGTTTTAACCATAATACTAAATAATATGCAATAACTAAAACATAAATCTCACTTGAATTGGATTGCAATACTTTACAATTTCAAATTATGAAGCCCCTGGGCTGCAGCCCACCCTAGCCCAATGGTAAATCCACCTATCTTGGGATATATTCCTCAACCTAGTGGACTAGGAACGTCCGTGAAATCCAATGTTATCCAATTAGGATGGAATATGAAATATTGGACAGATCCGGCTTGAACACATGACTATAGAGATAGTGTGTAACGATTTGCAGGATTTTTGGACAGAATCTGGAGGAGTAATATCAAAAAAAATGTTTTTCAATAGTCGGCCTCCTGGTGGCGCTGTAACAGGCCGTTCTGGAAGATTTGGGGCAGAGGTGCATCGATGGCATCCAGGGAGTGTGTGTGCAAAATTTGGCATCGACCAGGTTAACGGTGCCAGAGATTAGCTGTACACGGACGGACACACACACGGACGGAGTGCAAAACATATTCTCTCCCCATGCCTTCGGCCTGATGGAGACAATTATATAAAACTGAGGAGGAAATTCTTGCCATTTTTAATCACCACTTTATCCACATGTATGTATGTATGTTGATAAGTGATTCTAACAAATTCAGATTTTAAAAGTGGATTCAAATTGTTCAAATGCGAACCCCAAGCTTGTCAAAACGAATTATCTCAATCACAAAAACAAGTCATCTAAAATATCCAAAGCCTCAGACACATCTAAATCAGTGGTTTAGATGGGCCCTGTTGTGTGTTGGGCCTTGTTCTCTGGAACAGGGCCCATTTGAAAATCTCAAAAGCATTTCGCAGCGGGCTCACCCATTTGGCCACCTGACAGCCATGTGCATTTTTTTAAGATTAATGTTACACTATAATTACAATCTTAGTTACTTGGGGGCACATTTGCAACATCTTCAAGGCCTACGGAATCACTGATGCAAATCAACGGTGAACATGATGATTTTTTTTTCCTCCATTCAAGTCTACCCTGCAGCAAGTGCCACTGTACTGCCCATGGGCTATTTTAGATCTAGGGCAGCATCATACACTGGGGGACAGCATATCTCTTCTTCCTGGCTATAAAGACATCTCTTCTGTCACACACCTTAGGGCTTGCACACACTGGATTAAGTGACAATAATTTGCACTGGCTGCCGCTGGGACTTCTTGGGAGGAAACCATTTATTTTCAGTTAATGGAAAAAAGAACATGTGTTCCAATGGATGCAATGTATAATTTAGTCACAAGCTCTTGTTAAATACTTTACATTGGTTAAATAGTATAAAACCCACAGACAGATTCAACCACTTTCAGAATTTGCCAGAAATAGGTTAACTAAAAGTGCGCGTTGTGAGCTCTTAGATCAGTTATTTTCACTGATTTTGTGTGGGACTCTTCCTCAAATGTTTATCCCATGCTTTTTGTAACCCATTTTTGTCACCCAGTGTCACTTGCCTGCTAATTACACAAGAGAGAGAGAGAGAGAGAGAGAGAGAGAGAGAGAGAGGCAGGGGGAGAGGGGAGTTGCACCACTCAGTTCACATGGGTGTGATTTTTTTGTATGATTTGTACTTTAGAAAGATTTCTCGCACAACATAGAACAACACAAATCAAAGACGAAAAAGAAACGAACAAACACATGTGAAACTAAAATTTTGCACAGAAGCATACAGCACAGCAGTCCACCTCAGCCTGAATTCCCGACATCAAGTCCTCCAAAAGTACTATGAAAAGATGCAGCTCATTTAGAGCTCAGTCAGAGCGGCAAATGACGGAGTCCCGATACGTATATGTGATAATGTGCCCACTTTAAATCGTATTCGTCCATCCTATTAAGCAGAACAGTCGCTCGTAAGCGGCAAATTGTGTGACGACAGTGCAGGTGCAGATGAAACTTTCAGGTCCTTAACCACCAGCCTCCTACCTGACATAGCAGTTTGAATCCATTCAGCTAAACAGTGGTTCCCAAACTGTGGTGCTTCTAAGGGGTCTAATGGTGGTGCTATGGTTTTATTGTAAATATATTAACAAATGATGCCAATATATGCCTAGTAATGCAGAATATAGCCTATGCTGCATATATTATGCCATATTCAGGTTCATATATGTGCATATATGTGGATAAAAAGGAAATATATGTCTCTATATAGCTTATGCAATTTACATGTCCATGTGGGGGGGGTGCATCAGCTAGGTCAGGAGGTAACAGGGGATGCATGGCCAAAAAGGTTTGGGAACGGCTGAGCTAAGGGATGAGAAACATTCCTCAACGTGGCAGGATCTCCCAGAATAAACAGACTTGACTACAGTTGTATATTCCATCATGTACTGTACTATGATGTAAATAGGTCTTCAAATGTAATGGGTCACAGGACCCAGGGGTGGTTTTTAGATGGGTCCCAGGGACATTTTATGGGACCTGACCTCACACCATTTACTCTGATTCTCAATTTCCTGCTGT
This sequence comes from Protomyctophum bolini, assembly GCF_963924005.1. Lineage (NCBI taxonomy): Eukaryota > Metazoa > Chordata > Actinopteri > Myctophiformes > Myctophidae > Protomyctophum > Protomyctophum bolini. The sequence continues at coordinate 16,662,083 of NC_137870.1, read as the reverse complement.
TACATCTCTCACCTGCCACGGTCAGCACACATACACACACACACACACACACACACACACACACACACACACACACCCCCCCCCCCCAACGATGGGTGCTGACAACAGTAACATCAGTAACCTCACTGTTCAGTTAGGATTTACATGGTCTGCTTCCTGCCAGCACATTGATGACTCATCCCCAGTGTGACCCCTCTGATGCAGAGGTATTTCCTAGCCCCCAGTGAGGCTCTCCAACGTTGAAGCACTCTGCCCTACTGGTCAGAGGTGGGACTGCAGGCGGACCCGTGGAGTTATGACGAGGAAACCCTGTGCCGCTGGAGTTTAACATTGAGCACTCGTTTGCACTTCCGCATTTTGGGCACCACATTTTGGCCCAGACTGTTCTTCTGGGTGCTTCAAAACGCCACTGAGCAACTTCCACTGAAATTAATAGGGGGGGGGGGGGGGACTATCGCTCCAGTTCAGTCTCTATCCTTTTTAATACTCTATGGATATTTCACAGATTTACAAATGGAGAGAACAAGTTAAAGACCTAATGAAGTGAAGACTTTTTCACACTTTTAGACCATATCCGTGGTCATCATAATGGATGCAACAATGGATGCCAAAACAACAGGGACATTTTCATTTGTGTATTATTCTCCATTTTTATATCAAAAGTACATAAAATCCCATTTTAAAACGTGATGCGTGATTTTGTGTAGAGCTACACATGAAGCTTGATTAAATTCACTTGTTTGATTCCAATCTCTGCACGTCCGTCCCAACACAGCTGCTACTGATCACAGAAATTCTCAGTTTTTAATCCCATTCAAGATGTTATCCAGACAGTGTATTACTTGGTTTAAACTTCAGCAGCACGCTAAAATATGTACTGTATCTGAAAACATTATAGGTTAGAAATAAGCCATGAGCTTTGTTTACAAACAGATCTGCATGTGTGTGCACAGCACAATGTGACGTTCTGATTGGTTCAAAATCACTGAGCTTGCCTTTCAGGGTGAAACTTCAAAATAAATAAATCAATTACCAGCTGCTGCCTTATATCCCATGGCTGAGAGGTCGGCTAGAGGCAAAAAGTGTGTGGTTGAGACGAGGCAGCCAATCAGGACAATAGGTTGTCTGTACAGCCAATGAGAAACATATGGTCTCAACTACAGCAAGTGGGCGTGAATGCACCGCAGAGAACATTGACCAGCTGTGCTTATAAAGCAGCTGGTACTAAAGACCTACAATAATCACCTATTCCAATGCTGAAATTGATCATCTAAACATAATGCCAAATATTTTCTTTGACACCTTTACCTGTCCCAAATGAACAAACAAAAAGTCAACATCTGTTCTTGTCAGAGGGAAGGGGCTTTGCCTGCATTTGACTGACTGACTGACTATGATGTGCGACAAGATGGCCAAACGAATGTGGAAATACTCTTACGAGCACTTGGTTCATTGATCTGTGATGAGCAACTCATTAAGTGGTCCAAACCACAAGGGAATTAAGTGCTGGATGGAGGACAGCATCTGTAACAGAACTGTTGGGTCTGGAACATGAAGTGACTCCAGCTTTTCTCTGGTCTGACAGTTTTATGGCTGCCATTGTCCAGCCCACGATTCAAACAACATAAGACTGCACGCAATGCAACCCACACCAATACACACTGGGGCTTCTGTGCAAGCATTAACTGTAGCTTGGGGCTTCAAAATATTACACTAGATTTGATTTAGCAGACATTTCAAATATGAAATCAAATCTTTTTTTATTCCAAGTAATTCTTTGTAGTTGTAGTTTGTACAATGCTAAAGCGGAATGTTATGAAATGCACAGACATTGTGCACCCAAACCACATCTTTTCGTATATTATTTGGGTTCCATTAAAGCCTCACTATGTAAAGTTTGTATTCTGTATGGTAGAGTTAATAGAGTATGTTGTTATTACACTCATTATTTGTATTACTACTACATTAATTATACAATTAGATCATGTCAAAGATCATGTCTCAAGACACAGGATCTGACACGAATTTTGACCTGATGGTCAAGATAAGATAACAGAATAAACTCATTTCCAGTTTCCAACTTTCCACTCAAATAATTTCCACAAACAAACAAAAACAATCCCACATCTGATGCCATCATGTTGTAAACAGAGCAGTTGTGTGGCTCTAGCAGAGAGAGAAATCCCTTAACTACAGGGATTCTTGAATTAATCAGGATTAGCAACCAATGACTAACGCAGGTGATTAATCCCCAGAAAGATATCACAAAGGGGATTCATTTTGCTGATAGGGCTCATCATACAAGGAAAGAACTGATCCCTTTAATGGTCAGTATCGCCTGTATATTTTGTACAATGTATGTAAGGTTATATGAAGCGAATAGGTGTTATGATGAATTGATGATACATACTGGTAATAAAAATGTTACGACGGTCTGCACCGTCGTAACATTGAGACAACACAATTGTGATTAAATGCGATTCCTACTTCTGGTAACAACTAGAATAAAATACATGCCATCATGCCATGATCCACCACTAGTACACTGGTTCTCAAAGTGGGGTCCAGGGACCCACATGGGTCATTGAGGGGCATGCAGGGGGTCCCCAGCAAAATGAAGAAGTTTTAACACTTAAACGCCATTTCAATTTGGGGCTATTCAAACAACCATTCTACAAGTTTAGAATGAGGTCAGTCATATAGTGATGCTTTGTGGGCTTATAGATGCTTTTTTGTTTGTTTGTTTATTCTCATGTCCACACAATTTCTCTTATGGCACAAGATGTTTCCAGATGACATGGAAATGCCACAGTGGGCCGGTAACCTATTATAATTGGGTTGGGGGGGATCCAAATGCACGTACTACATGATCAGACTGGCATTCATTCACATACCAGAGATAAGGAGCAGTACAGCCACGGCGGTTAGGTTATGGTTGGGTTGGACAGAAACGGTCCCACATTCACACACGAGCTTCTATCCGACACCATTTTGAAAAGTCCACTGATATGTAGATAACAACTGAACTGTGATGCGATGCAGGTCCATGCCACCACACACGCACAATATTTCTGCTGCAACATGAACATCAGTTCCAATCCAAAGCGAGAACACTTAAATGTCAAGATAGCTGTGACGAGTTTAATCGCGCGACAACTATATCGCTCGATAGAAAATGTCATATTTTATATGAGAATAAAACAAAGCCTATCGGCACTTATTTTCCCTAGTTGAAAACACGTCATTTTGTCGAGCTAAACGGCTTCTTGCGACAAGGTATAAATATGATCAATTAACCGCTTAAACCCACTATTACACTTCAGTGTACGACTGTACGTCAAATAGAGAGGATCCGATCTACAAGCTCTCCCACAAACAGACAGGGCTTTGTAGACCGGCTATCTCTGCCGAGCCGTCTACCACATCATAAACGGCATTTGTATTGCCCCAAATGTAAATGTTTACCCATTATCCACAAATATTCGCCTATTATTATGATGACAACGTGCCCAGAAGAACAGGGATGCTGCTGCTATAGGGGGGGGGGGGTTCATGTGGTTAATAGACAGTGGAGTGTGGATGTTAGTTAGCATTTAGCTTTGTGTCTGCTAACCCGCTGTAGCATCTCTGCATCACTCTCTCCCTCTCTCTTTCTGTGTGTCTGTCTCCGCTGGCTGCACGCGCTGCTACAGCCAGCCAGACAGCTAACGGTAACCGTTCATTACCGAAGAGCTAACTGAGATTAGCTCAGTTTAGCAACAAATCCTCCCAGCCGGGACTTCAGTGTGAAGTGAAGCCGGGTGGGGAGGACGGGATGACCGCAACTTTGACAAGGTGGCAACAACAACGACAGTGGGCAGTTTGACTGGCATGACGAGCAACAATAAGCACCGATTAAAGTCTAACATTGACGTGTAGCGCTGCTAGGCTAGTTAGCAAGCTAACCGCTGTAGCTACCGAACGGAGGACAATTGAAAGGATACAGAAGGGGGGGGCACGCACACACAAAACGACCACCACCGAGTATCAAACTCATTCCTTTACATCGCTGACATCCATTACATCCCGCACACAGCTGTAGCGAACAGGACTTACCGTACGAAGCCGCTGGTCTGGACAAAGAGATTCCTTTTTAGGTTCTCTGTGTCTGACTTCTTGTTTGTTTAAAGGTCTCGTAGTAGGTCTTTCTGTTCTGCTGCCTCCTCGAGTCCTCGCAACGTTGCAGATCTGATGATGGGTCTTCTCGCTACAGCGGCTGGCAGTGGCTGCAGAGACTAGTACACTACACACACATACACACACTGAACGGAACAGAACAGCCCTGAGCCACGGTGTGGGGGATGGGGATGCATGGTGAATGATCGGGGAGGGAGGGATGCAGAGATGATGCTAGGGACCAGAGCACAACCGAACCGATAACTTTCTTTATTGATCCCCATTAGTGCACTTGCATAATCATGGCACAACCATTATATTGTTTGTGTCATGACACGAACAATAATAATCAGTACAAGTTAAAGTACAGTACAGTAAGTGTTAATGCTTTATGGTGTCGTCCACTCACAGTTAACAGATTTTTTGGAGTTGTACTTGAAATGTACTGTAATTTTGCAAACTGTTAATCAATCAATCAATACACACACACACACACACACACACCAAAGACAATATTTCACACCTGTACATTTTAGTGTCAGATATGTAGACATTTTTACATGTAACACTATAATGACACTTTTGCACTGCATATTTGTTGAAATTCTTTATTGGGAATAACCCTTTAATTGAGATGAACCATCTCGTTTCCACAAATACAAAATACATAACAAAACATATAGTTAGAAAACAAAAACATAACTGTGGGGGGAGGGATGGGGTGAGGGAGTAAAAAATATATGGTATGTTCAAACTGTACTACATTGTTGAAAACTACTACCAATAAACATATATTAAAAAAAAGAAAAAGAAAAGAAAACAAAAACATTTAAGAATAAGAAAAACAAATATTTAACACATTTACAATGTCATATAACGTAGGCCTATATATAATAAGGAAAAAAGGGATAACACACATTGATTCCATATAGTAGCATCCAAACATTTGTTTTGTTCATTAACATCTTCAAAGTGTGTTATTATTACTTGAAAAAGTGTCTTGGGTTATCGGTTCAGGTGTAGTGACTGACAGTGGTGAACAGGTGATGGTCACGGATCAGGCTGACCATATATAAGGAGAGGAGGCGGAGACAGAACTCTTGTGGTATCTTTACTGAAACATTGATGCGTGTGGTTGGTTGGTTCTTGGACGCACACAGGTTGGAGGGTTGCAGAAGGTGGTGGAAAGGCGTGGAGGTTTAAGTTTGGGAGACAGGCAGCAGTGGTGATCTGGGCATGCAGAAATGAGTGCAGCTAGGCCATGTATAGCCCTATAGCCTCCCACACCTGTGCGTGGCCAGTGAACAACCTGTCATTCCATCAGGCTTGATTGGATTGATTTGGTGTCTGACGTCAGTTTCAGTAGAGGGTGCCAGTACACAGGTTCATGTATTTTTTTATTTGCATTGAAATCACCATAGGGCGATTTTAGGTCGCTTCATATACACCAGAAGTAGTAGGTATAAAGTAACCCAAAGGTCATAGTCAAGGTCATAGTCATTATGTAATGACCTCATCGTGAAATTACATCACAAGATTGTTTTATATGCAGCTGTTCACCTGATAACCCCATAATAGGTGTTCTGCATTGGGAAACTGCTTAGAACAGGAATGGATGACAGTTCTCAAACTCCACTGTTTACATTTGGGGTTGTATCAGACATTCAGTATGCTGACATAGATGACGGGTGCGTCCATTCAAACCAGCGATACTACAGAAACAGCTTACAGCTCCTACGAAATGCACTGGACACGTGGTCCACGTCAGCTGTCAAACCGAAATTTATCCTTCAGCTCGGAGATATAATTGACGCTGTCAACAAGAAAAATGAGACATCGGCACAAGCCCTGGACACATTGATGAGCGAATTCAGCTCCAGTCCTATTGAAGTTCATCATGTGTGGGGAAACCACGAGTTCTATAATTTCAGCCGGACCGCATTGTTCAGCTCAAAACTCAACAGCTCGACCCACTGTAATGAGAACAATGGTCCCCAAACAGGTGATATCTACGCCTACCACTTCAGCCCCGTCCCTAAGTTCCGATTTGTTGTCCTCGACCCCTATGATATGAGCCTTATTGGGAGAGAGGAGACGAGTGTAGAGTACAGTAATGCACTGACACTTTTAAAGAAACACAATGACAACGAGGACACTAACTGTCCTCCAGAAACTGAAGGTCTGGAGAGAAGGTTTGTGAGGTTCAACGGAGGGTTCAGTAAGGAGCAACTGGATTGGCTGGACAGTGTTCTGACCTTGGCCGATGAGAGGAGTGAAAGGGTCACTGTCGCTAGTCATATCCCCGTACACCCCAGCTCAACTACGCCACTCTCTCTAGCCTGGAACTATGATGAACTGTTGACCATTCTACACTCCCATGGCAGCGTGGTCTGTTACATGTGTGGACACGATCACAACGGTGGATACCACAGGGACAAGGATTCAGGAGTGCACTACCTCATTTTAGAGGGCGTGGTTGAGACTCCCCCTGGCAGCGATGCTTTTGGCACGGTCTCTGTTTATGACGACAAAATGGTTCTGAAAGGCAATGGAAGAATCGCTGATAGAGAGATGCTGTTTCCATGATGCCAGAACACTTGGTGGATTTCTGTAGCCTGTGTCAAAAACACATTGCAATGTGCAGTACATTCCTATATTATCATGATATTTGGAAGCCAGACTATCAGTACTACGTCACAGGTGTGACATCATGGATCTCCATAATGTCACAGTGTGACATCATGGATCTCCATATATGGGCATAAAGGGACACATATAGTATTAGTGGATATTTGTGGATTTATAGATATTTCTGGGCAACCTTCCCTTCGGCCTGGAGAGGGGCATACTTTTTTACCTGTCTGTATTCAATAGCGATACCAACGGCAGAAGCAACCAGCCACGTATACCTGTTCTTTAGGAGCAGCTAGCGCTTCAGTCTATTGCTCAGGGAGCAACACGAAACCAGGAAGGAATAGCCAGGGAACTAAACTGGAACCTTCCGGTTTGGCCTCTCTACTCTACCTCCTAAGCTGCTGGACCTTCTCTGGGGTGACCTTGATTCTGAAGCGCTAATTTTCAAACTACAATGACAGGCCAAAGTCTGTTAGTCTTGGCCAGCAAATTAATGGCAACTATTTGTTTAAGTTAATTTCATGAGTTGTTATTAATTATTAATAATGCCATTGTCTGGCAATGCTACAATCTGGCGTAGGCGGCAGGACGTGGAGCGTGATATCCTCGTGTGAGGGACATGAGGGACATCGTGTGTGGCGATCCGCGGTGTGAAGTGAGAAGCGCGAGGACACGCTTCAAAGACTAGGGGGGTGATTGTAGCCTCGCCAAGACCCAGCCCGCAACAGCCCTGCCAATCGGGCTCAGCCCTATTGACACGACAGGTTGCACGTTGGTCTGGCGAGTGGGTCAATCCCCGCTTCCGCACAATGCTACACACTGTTTAAATACTTTATATATTGTTGTTAAAAAAGGAAATGATCTACTCATAAGTTGCAAGCACAGTTACAATAGTGCTTTCAGCTGGGACATCTCTGTCCATAAACGTCAATCAATCAGTTATTCAACCTTGGTGTTTTTTTGTCTTTGTTTACAAGCTGATAAAGCAGTTTGTTTGATTCATGAATGAAAGATATGATTAATTCAAATGTACGTGGTCACAGCTCTGTACCTAGGCTACAACAAAAAATCACACTATGGCTGCCACGCGATTGCAGATTCACTGGCACTATGAGACATGAATGCTGTATAAAACAAAAGTTGGTCACATTAGTGCCCAATCAGGTTCATGTAGTGCCCTAAACAAACATTTTAAATGTCCACCTTGGCTGCCGTATGATGTTATTTCAAAATGCATTGGAGGGCATAGCGCCCCTCAAAATGGGAGACCAGACTAGTTTACAGATTGAAATATATACATATACATGGATGCACCTCAGTGATGTATCCCAAGGTCATCGGGGCATCGGGTCTCCCAACATCATACCCCTCACTGTGTGAGGGGTATGACCCAGCCGGGGTGACCCTGCCGGGTGATCAAGTCCCGATTTACGTCCCAGTAGCTACCCTCGATCAGTCCCATTAGGGAAAAACCAGAGCCACACAATCCGTTCCTCCTGAACTACTCTGCAGGGACTGGGAGGTACCATTCTGGCGCGTGGAAGGACTAGGCTCTGGGTTGACTCCTGTCCGGGCCCCTCCTACATCTCACCAGGTCCACTCTTGCTCTCACCAGGTCAGGCCCTGTGCATTGCACCAGGCACTTTATTCAGAAATGGTGGATTCTCAAGCCGCAACGGTTCCACAGGCTCCACCTTGCCCTTGGTGGTGCTGCAGGCTCCGCTTGAGGCTTGAATGGCAAGGCCTCACCGTGGGTTTGTTGGGCTTCTTCCTCACGGAAGACACAAGCTCAACTGCGCCAACCCATACTGCTCAAGGGTGCCGTCTACTTTCCGGCTGCCACCTGTCTCTCCGGTGGTCACCAGACTATTCCTGGTTGTCAAGATCAATAATACAGAACATATATGTTCATCTGAGTATGTCTGACTGTTTTTTATTACTTTGGTCACAAACAAGTAGCCTATTTCATCACTTAATGGTTGGATTGCCACTGACCTTTCCTCTAGTCTGTACTTGCACACATTCTCAACCAAGATATATAGTAGAAAGGGTTCCTCCATCACTCAAAAAAACGGAACTCAAATGCTCAGCTCACACGGCACCTCCAATACAGCATTGGCTATCACAACCATAATTTAACATTAAAACAAATTTTAAATAAGCATATTTAATCACAAATTAACAACAAAGAATGCTATTACTGGAAACATACTTTATCAACCGATAAATTATTTTCATCTAATGTTGTCTGTCCGTCTTTGGTCACAACTAACATCAATTATTGGCTGGACTGACATGCATTTGCTAGGCACCTTAAGGATGTCTCCTTGGTGTGGGTGACCCAGTGTCCTTTCCTCTGCCACCATATAGGCCAACATATTCTACTCTCAACAATGTTACCTTGAAAACTATACAGGCACATTTGCTGTCTACATGGTTCACCTTGGTCCCCCCAAGGACTGGTTCTCAATGTTGGGTTCAGAAACCACCAAATGGGCCTTACGGGTCTGCAACTCAAAACCAAGTTTAAATAAGCACTAAGGGTTTTACAGTGTATATTGGAGTTCCCGTATAGTTTAGTTGAGTGATTCTCAAACTTTTTAATTTCAAGGACCCCCCCCCCCCCACACACACACACACACACACACTCACTCACACACACACCCACACACGCACGCACGCACGCACGCACGCACGCACGCACGCACGCACACACACACACACACACACACACACACACACACACACACACACACACACACACACACACACACACACACACACACACAATTACCAAATGTAGCCTACTAGTTCACACAGTAAGGTATCGCCATCTAGTGTTCGCAGCATGCAAATGTAGTCGGCATTATATGCGGGGATAGCCTCTTGCAGTAAATGTTTGTGTCCGCGGGAGACCCTGCGGATAGAATCCCGAGTGAAGAATACCCGTTAAAATGGCTGCGAGAAAGGTATTTTTTTCTGATTTCTTCCCCCCCTAATTTTATTTGTGCACAAACAATAGCATAAATAAAGTTTACAAAATATCAACAAAAACAAAATGATCCTGCAGCAGCACTCACCGGCATAAACTGTCCAGTCTACCAGTTTTGGAAACAAAGGAACTCAAATTCCCATCTGGCAGAAAAATAAGATATCCTACATTAAAACATTAACATTTTTAATTTGAAAAACAAAACAACAACACACCAAACGATTAGATTTTCCTCCCTACAATTGGTTTACCGTATTTCAACTAAGTAATGATTATTCTCACAACTGTAAAACAAAGACCTACCGTATGAGTCATACCCTCGCGAGATCTCGCTCTTCCGGAAGTGAGAGCATCATGCGAAAAGGAACGGCTCCGTCTTATGAGCAGTTTTAGAACTTCCGGTCTGAGAGCTAGCAGATTTAAGACATCCGGTTGCTTTCAGAATAAAATAAGGTTATTTAATTCGTTAATTAAATAATTTTTACATTACATTATTAGTATTATTATTACATTACAGTTATTGTAAAGACACACATTATGTTTCTGTGTAAAAATAAGTAATTAAATAACATAAAAAAGTTATCTAAATGGATAAATGCTATTCACTGGAGTGCATGGACTTTATAAAGTGGACACTGGACAAAAGACGGCTCCGCGAGGCAACTATCTGGACATACCCACGCGTCCGGGGAGATGTCCTCTACCACCCCACAGTCTCCGCTAAGCGGGAGAGGTGTAAAATTCAGAGCAGCAGAGCTTCTATTGGGGTCAACACTCAAAAAAGTGCCGTTTCCAGACACAGAATGGACACTGGACAAAGAGGCCTCCGCGAGGCAACTATCTGGACATACCCACGCGTCCGGGGAGATGTCCTCTACCACCCCACAGTCTCCGCTAAGCGGGAGAGGTGTAAAATTCAGAGCAGCAGACCTTCTATTGGGGTCAACACTCAAAAAAGTGCCGTTTCCGGACCCAGACTGGACACTGGACAAAGAGGCCTCCGCGAGGCAACTATCTGGACATACCCACGCGTCCGGGGAGATGTCCTCTACCACCCCACAGTCTCCGCTAAGCGGGAGAGGTGTAAAATTCAGAGCAGCAGACCTTCTATTGGGGTCAACACTCAAAAAAGTGCCGTTTCCAGACCCAGAATGGACACTGGACAAAGAGGCCTCCGCGAGGCAACTATCTGGACATACCCACGCGTCCGGGGAGATGTCCTCTACCACCCCATAGTCTCCGCTAAGCGGGAGAGGTGTAAAATTCAGAGCAGCAGACCTTCTATTGGGGTCAACACTCAAAAAAGTGCCGTTTCCAGACCCAGAATGGACACTGGACAAAGAGGCCTCCGCGAGGCAACTATCTGGACATACCCACGCGTCCGGGGAGATGTCCTCTACCACACCCCAGTCTCCGCTAAGCGGGAGAGGTGTAAAATTCAGAGCAGCAGACCTTCTATTGGGGTCAACACTCAAAAAAGTGCCGTTTCCGGACCCAGACTGGACACTGGACAAAGAGGCCTCCGCGAGGCAACTATCTGGACATACCCACGCGTCCGGGGAGATGTCCTCTACCACCCCACAGTCTCCGCTAAGCGGGAGAGGTGTAAAATTCAGAGCAGCAGACCTTCTATTGGGGTCAACACTCAAAAAAGTGCCGTTTCCAGACCCAGAATGGACACTGGACAAAGAGGCCTCCGCGAGGCAACTATCTGGACATACCCACGCGTCCGGGGAGATGTCCTCTACCACCCCATAGTCTCCGCTAAGCGGGAGAGGTGTAAAATTCAGAGCAGCAGACCTTCTATTGGGGTCAACACTCAAAAAAGTGCCGTTTCCAGACCCAGAATGGACACTGGACAAAGAGGCCTCCGCGAGGCAACTATCTGGACATACCCACGCGTCCGGGGAGATGTCCTCTACCACCCCATAGTCTCCGCTAAGCGGGAGAGGTGTAAAATTCAGAGCAGCAGACCTTCTATTGGGGTCAACACTCAAAAAAGTGCCGTTTCCAGACCCAGAATGGACACTGGACAAAGAGGCCTCCGCGAGGCAACTATCTGGACATACCCACGCGTCCGGGGAGATGTCCTCTACCACCCCACAGTCTCCGCTAAGCGGGAGAGGTGTAAAAATCAGAGCAGCAGAGCTTCTACTGGGGTCAATGCAAAAAAATTTACCGTTTCCGGACCCAGACTGGACACTGGACAAAGAGGCCTCCGCGAGGCAACTATCTGGACATACCCACGCGTCCGGGGAGATGTCCTCTACCACACCCCAGTCTCCGCTAAGCGGGAGAGGTGTAAAATTCAGAGCAGCAGACCTTCTATTGGGGTCAACACTCAAAAAAGTTGCCTCGCGGAGCCGTCTTTTGTCCAGTGTCCAGTCTGGGTCCGGAAACGGTAATTTTTTTTGCATTGACCCCAGTAGAAGCTCTGCTGCTCTGAATTTTACACCTCTCCCGCTTAGCGGAGACTGTGGGGTGGTAGAGGACATCTCCCCGGACGCGTGGGTATGTCCAGATAGTTGCCTCGCGGAGCCGTCTTTTGTCCAGTGTCCAGTCTGGGTCCGGAAACGGTAATTTTTTTTGCATTGACCCCATTAGAAGCTCTGCTGCTGTGAATTTTACACCTCTCCCGCTTAGCGGAGACTGGGGTGTGGTACAGGACATCTCCCTGAACGCGTGGGTGTGTCCAGATAGTTGCCTCGCGGAGGCCTCTTTGTCCAGTGTCCATTCTGTGTCTGGAAACGGCACTTTTTTGAGTGTTGACCCCAATAGAAGCTCTGCTGCTCTGAATTTTACACCTCTCCCGCTTAGCGGAGACTGTGGGGTGGTAGAGGACATCTCCCCGGACGCGTGGGTATGTCCAGATAGTTGCCTCGCGGAGCCGTCTTTTGTCCAGTGTCCAGTCTGGGTCCGGAAACGGTAATTTTTTTTGCATTGACCCCAGTAGAAGCTCTGCTGCTCTGAATTTTACACCTCTCCCGCTTAGCGGAGACTGTGGGGTGGTAGAGGACATCTCCCCGGACGCGTGGGTATGTCCAGATAGTTGCCTCGCGGAGCCGTCTTTTGTCCAGTGTCCAGTCTGGGTCCGGAAACGGTAATTTCTTTTGCATTGACCCCAGTAGAAGCTCTGCTGCTCTGAATTTTACACCTCTCCCGCTTAGCGGAGACTGTGGGGTGGTAGAGGACATCTCCCCGGACGCGTGGGTATGTCCAGATAGTTGCCTCGCGGAGCCGTCTTTTGTCCAGTGTCCAGTCTGGGTCCGGAAACGGTACATTTTTTTGCATTGACCCCATTAGAAGCTCTGCTGCTGTGAATTTTACACCTCTCCCGCTTAGCGGAGACTGGGGTGTGGTACAGGACATCTCCCTGAACGCGTGGGTGTGTCCAGATAGTTGCCTCGCGGAGGCCTCTTTGTCCAGTGTCCATTCTGTGTCTGGAAACGGCACTTTTTTGAGTGTTGACCCCAATAGAAGCTCTGCTGCTCTGAATTTTACACCTCTCCCGCTTAGCGGAGACTGTGGGGTGGTAGAGGACATCTCCCCGGACGCGTGGGTATGTCCAGATAGTTGCCTCGCGGAGCCGTCTTTTGTCCAGTGTCCAGTCTGGGTCCGGAAACGGTAATTTTTTTTGCATTGACCCCAGTAGAAGCTCTGCTGCTCTGAATTTTACACCTCTCCCGCTTAGCGGAGACTGTGGGGTGGTAGAGGACATCTCCCCGGACGCGTGGGTATGTCCAGATAGTTGCCTCGCGGAGCCGTCTTTTGTCCAGTGTCCAGTCTGGGTCCGGAAACGGTACATTTTTTTGCATTGACCCCATTAGAAGCTCTGCTGCTGTGAATTTTACACCTCTCCCGCTTAGCGGAGACTGGGGTGTGGTACAGGACATCTCCCTGAACGCGTGGGTGTGTCCAGATAGTTGCCTCGCGGAGGCCTCTTTGTCCAGTGTCCATTCTGTGTCTGGAAACGGCACTTTTTTGAGTGTTGACCCCAATAGAAGCTCTGCTGCTCTGAATTTTACACCTCTCCCGCTTAGCGGAGACTGTGGGGTGGTAGAGGACATCTCCCCGGACGCGTGGGTATGTCCAGATAGTTGCCTCGCGGAGCCGTCTTTTGTCCAGTGTCCAGTCTGGGTCCGGAAACGGTAATTTTTTTTGCATTGACCCCAGTAGAAGCTCTGCTGCTCTGAATTTTACACCTCTCCCGCTTAGCGGAGACTGTGGGGTGGTAGAGGACATCTCCCCGGACGCGTGGGTATGTCCAGATAGTTGCCTCGCGGAGCCGTCTTTTGTCCAGTGTCCACTTTATAAAGTCCATGCACTCCAGTGATGAGCATTTATGCATTTAGATGACTTTATTATTACTATTATTATTATTTAATTACTTATTTTTACACAGAAACATAATGTGTGTCTTCTAGCATCATATAGCATCATTTAAATGCTTAATTTGTAGTTTTAATGTGCAAATGAAACTTTTTTTTCATACTCTAGAGGGTACTCTTATTTTGAAGAGATCGTCCACCGGAAGTCTTAAATCTGTTCATTAGATCTGCTCACTAGACGCTGCCAAAAGGAACTGTCCAGGGTGCTGGTGGGGTGCTGATTCGGTAAGTAGTGGCTCTCTAATTTATTTCACATTTCAAGATTTGATTTAGTCAGTGTTTGTATCTACTGTAGACGTTTATAAGAGCGTGCAATTAGAGTAAAAGCCTTCCTAGACAACAGGCTAGACAAGAACATGCATAGGCTAGCCCTTCAAATTGTCTCTAGCCCAAAGCAATGAGTGATGTCAGCATTGCATTACCCCAATATATAGAATGAAGTTACATATATAAATATTTCCTCTTGTGAGCTCTCTCTCTCTCTCTCTCTCTCTCTCTCTCTCTCTCTCTCTCTCTCTCTCTCTCTCTCTCTCTCTCTCTCTCCCCCCCAGTATTCCTCTGTTCCATTTCTCTCCTCTCTCCATGCATGTTTCTCCTTAATTTACTAATCTGCCTCTCATTCAGTCTATAGGGCGAGTGTACACTCAGACCGACAAATCCAACTAATATTAAATGCTAATGCCTTAAAACCGCATGTGAACCATAGCATCCCTATTCTAGTGCAAACATTCTGCCAAAATTACAGATCTACATTTTGGTCTGGAGGGGTGAACGGGTTTAAGTGGTTAACCTTCATCGATCACCCGCTTCTTGTCAGACACCGGCAAGATGGATCAACGTCTGGAGTTGTCCATGTTCCTCCCCACCGATGCACAGAACGGCAGCAGTAGCCTTCCAAATGGAGACACCAGCGGGGCGCCACAGTGCAACGGCATCCCAGCACACAGGACCCACCTCCGGGTGTCAGAGGCCCACGGGCTGCAGCTCCTGAGCGTGCTGCGTTCATTCAGGGAGAGAGGGCTCCTTTTCGACTTCACCATCAAGGCCCAGGAGCACAGTTTCCCCTGCCACCGCTGTGTGCTGGCGTCATGCAGTGACTTCTTTAGGTGTGTGTGTGTGTGTGTGTGTGTGTGTGTGTGTGAATATCAATATTTTGATATGAGGTTATATATCATATAACCTCATGGTATTTTGGATAATGTAATATTGTGATATGTGTTGACCGTTCCCTGTTTTAATGTATTTTTGAAGGTCATTGAGCCCCTCCTTTGCCCATTGTTGTGTGTTTGTGTAGGCTATACCACGTAGTGATGATTTAATTGGCTGAAGTGTGATGTTTTCTTCCACAAATAGCAAATATATAGCCAATCTATACATGCTCATAGTTATTTCTTGGGGAAAAGGGTACTATTGTCACAATACAATATTATCGATAGGATAAATATCGAGGTATCTATTTAGTAAAATAAATAGTGTGATATTTGATTCGATCCATATCGCTCAGCCATAATGTATGCATGTGTAAGTATATGAGAGGGAGGGAGGGAGAGAGAGGGAGAGACAGCTGCAGCGATGAGGTGTTTTGTAATTTGCTGCATCACGCATCAAAGTGACTTGCGACATGCAACAGATAAGCCATCACCAATATGAGAATCTGTATGTTGTGTCTGAATGTAGGTTGCGAGTTTGTGTGTAATTTCATTATACTTTTTTTTCTCCATTTCCATTTCATATCGGTCTGCATCATTGCCACATAGTAATGCACTGACTGCCTGCCCTTTCCTCATCCTCTAACTAACACTACTCAAAACAGGCACTGCAGGTTGGAAGTGGTTTAATAGAGTGGTTCCCAAAGTGGGGTCCAGGGACCCCCAGGGGTCCTTGATGGAGTTCCAGGGGGTACTCAGCTAAATGATAGTTTGGAACCAAATGGACCCTTATGGGTCTGTAATTCTAAGGGTGTACAAATGGAACCAAATGGACCCTTATGGGTCTGTAACTCTGAGAGTGTACAAATGGAACCAAATGGACCCGTTACACTCTCAGAGTTAAATGAACATTAATTTTACAATATAAATGGGGGTCCCAGAGATAGAAATGCCATTAAATGGGGGTCTGTAGACTATTTTGCCTGTCAAACTGGGGGTCCTTGAAATTGAAATATTTTCTTATGTCCCTGGCATATCTTTTCAAATGGGGGTTAATTAGTGTCAATTTGGGGGTCCTTGACATGAAAAAGTTTGTCATTGTTCCACGTTTAGGGCCATGTTTGAGGTGGACATGCGTGAGCGTGACGATGGCTCCGTGACTCTTGGGAACCAGCCTCCCTCGGCAGTGCATTTCTTTCTGGACTTTGCCTACTCTGGAGAGGCCATCATCACTGACAGCAACGTGGACATGCTGTTCCAGCTCGCCTCCTTCCTTCAGGTAAAGAAAGATAGGCCTGCAAACATTGATTATTTTATTAGCCATTATTCTACCAATTATACATTCGATTATTTAGAACAATTAAGAAGCATGTTTTGTTTTGACTGGTCCTTACCCGTTCAAATATATGAACACCAAATGACGTACAGCGTCGGTAAGCTTAGGCATTTGCCACCAAGTGAAAAAATGGGTTACAAAATCGTGGGATAAAGATTTATTTTTGTATTAATTACTCCTCTGAAGCGATGTTGCTTAATATGTGGGTTGCTTCCATTGTGTCTGCACTCAGGTTTCAGTTCTCTCCAAAGCCTGCAGTGAATTCCTCATCGGAACCCTGGACATTTCTAACTGTCTGGCACTGCTGGGTTTGGCTGAGGTATACGGCTCTGCATCCCTCCTCCAGCGAGCCAACGATTTTGTGGTACAAAACTTCCACGAGCTCTCCGCAACCCAGGACTTCCTTGATATGCAGGTGTGTGTTGAAAATGTAATAATAAAAAAGCAGGGAAAAAAAGATAAATATTTAATGCAATTATACATAGGCTATGAGTTCTGTCCTGGCCATACACATACATTGTGTTGTTTATAGAGATTTCATTTATTTGTAGCCACTTATTAGACACTTATTATGTCATAAGCACTCATTATAGTAATTGATTTAGTCAAGAACTCAAGGTGGATGCATGCTGGGAAATATAAGCCCATGTAATGCGTTTAAGGCCCAGATTTCTAATCTCTGCCTCTCTTGACAACATATTCCAAATATGATTCCAATTTGGGAGTTGAAAAGTTCCATTTGACTTTAGAACAAGATCAGTCATTGTAGTTAGCTTAATGGTGCATTCATATAGTGCCTTTATCTACAGTGCTTTACAATGGGATTTATATTAACACATACACACTCAGTGGGGGAATCCATGCAAGGCACCAACCCACTCATCATTTGTTCTGTAAGAACAATATTTTGTTTTCAGAGCAAGCCCTAATGTAACTGTTAGGGGTTCAGTGTCTTGCTCAAGCACACTTCGACACGAAGCGGGATGGATTCCCAGCCACTCTTCCTTGAGCCACTGCCACCCACCAGATGGCTTGTTCCATCTGGTGTAAAGTGCTTTATCTTTGCAAAGCAATACATCTTTAATGACCCAACTGTCTTAGAGAACAAAATATTACAATACCCTCCTTTTTATTGCGTCACAAACGGCTGGACTTTGTTGTGCACACTGCTAATATGAACACTGCTAATACGCTAATAACATAGTATGTACCCCCACTTTATCACGTATGGTTTATACTTGTTTTTATATATTATATTAAATCATAAGTCATTACTTTTCTTTTTCAAAACCTTTTCTTCTTCATCATTATGGCAATTGATTACTACTTTCTGTGTATTGTCACTGCTGTTATCCTGAGCCAGTATCCTACTGGCTCATGCAGTGAGGAACCCCGACCGGGAGGACATAGAGCCTTTGTTCTGCACCCACCTAACACTTCCTTGCTGACAGGTGCCATGCCAGGCCTTGGGGGTGGCCTACGTGCAGTGACAAATATCACCCTCCCTGGCCTGGGTGTGGTCCAGGCACCTAGGCACATAAGCGGCATGGCAGTGCATTGCAGGTTCGAGTCCGGTTCCCGACGATCGTTGCTGCATGTCTTTCCCCGTGTCTCTCCCCATTTACTATCTATCTGCACTTAATTTATAAATAAAGGCAGAAAAGCCCCAAAGATGTCATAAAAGAATCACCCTCCCTGCCCGGCTTCCCCCCACGAACCCGGCCAAATTTGTTCATTATAGAGATAGACATCGGCTGCACCACGGTGGTTTACCACTGCGTCACGTGCACCGATCAGGTTCATTGTTGTTGTAATAGATGTTCTTTTCTTTATTTCTTTTTTGGACAGTTTGGCATCTGCACTGTTTACAGCTGAAAGTCAGTGAATTCGAAATCAATGTCTTTGCCTTCTGTGAGATTCTTGTAGACAGCTTTGAAGGTCTCAACTTTGGGTTCTACATTGCTCTGATGAGCCTTGTCCAGAGAGACCTTGATGACCTTGAGGTGACTGCCGTGGTCTATCTTCTTAATCCTGAACGACTTCCCCATGATCTCGCTGGGAAACACCAGGTCCTCCAGAATGGCGTTGTGCACGGAGGTCAGTGTACGGCTCCTGGGGCGTGTCTGTTGATTATTTGAGCGACTTGTCCTTGTTTGTTTGGACAGCATCGTCCTCTTTGCGATGAAGACCACATACCTTCCACTGAACTTCTTCTCCAGCTCTCTCACCAGACGAACCTGAATCTTCTGGAAGGACTTCAGCTAAGGAACAGGAACAAAGATGATTATTGCTTTCCTGTTGCCACCAACTTCAATTTCCTTTGCACCTTGGATGTACAGTTCTTTGAGCTGAGCCTTCATATCAGAGTTCATCTCCAACTCCTGGAGAGCCTGAGCAACCCCAGACTCAAACTCAAACGCTTTTCGCCACTCGGCTTCACAATTTTGGGTTTGGCACTAGACATTGACTCTTTCTGTCAACAACGGAAAAGGAATTGGAAGACCCTCGCGAGCTTTGCATTCATTCACACTGATGCAATAGGTATGACCTACTTACCTGTATGGGTATGATGATGATGATATCATGGATCTCCATATGCATATGGGCATAAAAGGGACAAGGAATGACACATACGGAGATCTCCATATATGGGCATATCGGATCGGAGGTGCGACACAGGTGTGAGGGCTGTGTGCGGCCCAAACTCTAGTAAAGTTAAGACAATTTGATCAGGTAATACTTGATTTAACTATGAGAATAAATGTCTTACTACAGGTGAATGTGTTGGACGGGTGCCTGAGGTCGGATGCACTGAGCATGCCCAGCGAAGAGGCAGTGGTGATGTCACTACTGCGTTGGATACGTCATGATGTCACAGGGAGACGGAAGCTGTTGCCACGACTACTGTCTCTGACTCGACCGCATCAACTACCTGCACCTGCACTAAAGGTACATATCAACAACATACAAAGTGTGTGTGTGTGTGTGTGTGGGGAGGGGGGGGGGACATTAGCCAAACTATTGCATATAGCTTGTAGATAGGCGATTTTCTGGGGGGGAAAGCAATCCAAGTACAGAGCCAACTCAGGTCAGTTTTAAGTCTAGAGGGGTTAAGTGTGTGGGGGCGCTGATACCAAACCAAAGACACTCAAGAGCCAGTTTCACAGGTCTAGACAATATTGGCACATTTATTGGTTCACAGGAAGCAGTAAGTAGAGCATTCAGTTAAGTGGTATAGCATAGGCAACATTCTCTTTGCAGGGGGGCAGGGGGACCAGCGAGGAGGAGGAGACCAGGAGGATCCAGGGCTTTAAGTGGTTAACTTAGGTTCTCGTCAATAAAGCCAAATAATGAGTTTAACTCAGAGGTTTCTTCTGTAATTCAAATGTAAACTCAAATGAATCAATTCCTTTCTCAAACAGGGGGGGTGGGCAGGTTGGATCAGTAGACAGGTAAGTATGAGTCAGGGGTCCTTCCTCTGGCTGGACAGGTATAAGTGTGACATACATACATTACTATTTAGCTTCACTGGTGGCGTTTAGCGGTGAGCGCTCCAATTTCCGAAGTTCGTTTGAATGCCTCACTCCTAGAGCCCAACTAACTGTCTGGCACATGCATCAGGAGAATGGGAAACAGACAATTACTATAGTGACAGAACAGTAACACTGATATATTTAGAGAGGGGAATATTAGCTTCTCTTACCAAGAGCCACACGCCAGCCTGTCTCAGGAAGAGTCTGTGAGGACAGAGGCTTTAGTAGGCTACTGCTTGGGTGCGGTCGCGCAGGTGGCAGCTCATCAGGTGTAATGAAAGAGGTGATGTGGAATGTACCGACCTTCTAGTACAAGTCCAAGTTGGCAGGCTTCACTCCACCTCCCCCCCTCTCTCTCTCTCTCCCCGAGGAGGCTCCTACGTCACTACGTGGCACGCAGACCTGTACCGAGACGCCACAAATGGTTAAGCTACACTTGTCACGTGATGGTGTTTTTTCACCTATATTTTGCACCTATATGATGCCCAAAATAAGGATGCAATGTTGAAAGTGGTTACGTTAATGTTGCTGGTTAAAACAAAAAGACAATAAAATAAATGTAAGCTCTATATTCTGATAGTAATCATTAGAGTATCTGTTCAGTAACAGAGGTTTCCCTCACTACCTGTCTCTCCAACTCAAATAAATAACAATAAATAATAAACAGAAAATTGACTTAGCATTGACTTAGGTCCAAACCACTGGACTAATATGTGGCTTGACCTTAATGGTTATGTGGTTGTTTTATGTTCAGTATTTTGCCATGTCTTGTTCTGTTTGGTTTTCTGTTACCCTGTTGGTTTTGTGTATCTTATTTTGTAGTATGGTCCCTAGTGTTTCCTGTCTGCCTAGTTGCTGTTCCCTACCTTGTCTCACCTACCTTATGATGTGTCAGTGTTTACACCTGTGTCCTCTTTGTCCTGTTAGCCTATCCTGTGTTTGATTGTATTTTGAGTTCACCTGTGTCTAGTTAGTCTTTGTCTATTTATATACCCCAGTTTGTTCAGTTCCTTGTCAGATTGTCATTTCATGTCAGCGTGTTTACTGTGTCCTTGTTTTGCCTGCCCCATTTTATGGGAAGTTATAGTTTAATAAACATCCTGAACTGTGAATCTTGCCTTTTGGTCGTAATGCTTTTGGGTCCTCTGATCGCACCCTGACAGCATTAGTATTGCACGAAAAACACTCCTTGGGCTAAATTCGTCCATATCCACTTTTTGCCTTATATTGCCTTATATTGGTTGTTAATAGTACCCCAACTTTCAGCAGCTGTGAAAAATTCCCATAGGGTGGCTGAATAGAAACCAATGTGGGATATGTTAGTAGACAGTGACACCTTTACAAACACATTGGTGAAGAACTTTCTTGGTAAGAAATGTATTCCCATATTTTACATTATCCTGACAATATTCTCTGACTATTAAGGCTATGAACCAGAGCTATGATCAGCCTGTGTTACAGCCCAATTTTCACAGTTTATTCTGTATCCTGTATGAGGTCTCTCCCATGATTGGATATATGGTATACCGACGGGAAATGTATTTTCTGATTATTACTGGAGAGACGGGAAGAGCTGAAGAGACGGGGAGATCCCTGTTTCTGAACTTGTGAGTGTGTAGATCAATTTGTTTTCTAATTAATGGCATTTCTTAGATCTATCTTTTTTTTATTCATGAAGGTGAATAAAGCCTGGGTAAAGGTGTTTACCCATGCTAGGATGGGACCGCAAGGTTCGCTGTTCGGGCAGTTTGAGATGACTAAAACATGACTAAACTAAATGAAAATGTATTCGAAAGACTATACTAAATACAAAGATCACATCCGTGTGAAGTGAGGGGCGCTAATATATTAAAGTCTAAATCATGTTGATCAGGTGATGTAATGGTGATGTAAAACAAATGGTGCCAACACAAACATTAAACGCCATTAACAATAAAGAGACAATATGACGTAATGAGGCACATTATGACGTAAATGTTCCCTTCATTGTCAATGGCGTTTACAAAACAAACATTGAACTAAAGACAAACATTAAACCTGTGTATAGGAGGAACTAGCGCCCCTCAAAAGTTCAGTCAAAATCAACAATGTTTCCATCTCCTTGCAAGGCCCTGCGCGACTCAGACGCTCTCCTGCGTGGCGACGAATCGTGCCTCGCCCTCCTGTCGGAGGCCCAGGGCAGACAGCGTCAGCACGCCGGGCTGCTCCGCGACGCACGCCCCGCCACCACACAGACATACATCTACGTCCACAAGACAGAGGAGAATGGCGAGATCCGCCACACCTTCTGCTACTGCCTGGAAACGGACCACTGGAGGGACCTGGGGACAGGCCAGCAGCAGAGCCCGGGGGTGCATGGACAGGGTACAGTGATGGTTCCCGACCCGCCCGGCTCTTACCTCACCAGCTATGCTGAGAAGGTAGGTGAACCTTATTGACAGTTTGACACAGCACTGGTTTACACATGTCAACTTCCAAGATCCCACAAGCTATACTAATGACTACTAATCTCCTATCCCCTAAGATGTTTGTGACGGGTGGTTGCCGGGGTAACTGCTGCCGGGCGGTGCGCCTCCATGTGGCCGAGCCGTTCCATGACGCCACGGACGAGGTGTGGTGCTACTGTCCCGTCAGCGGGACGGTCACCTCCGTCCCTGCCATGTCCAACCCCCGAACCATGCACACCGCTGTCACATGCCTGGACAGAGTGTACGTCATCGGGGGACGGACCGGGGGCTCCAGAGGAGGGGCTCTAAGCTTACTAGAGGTAACACATAGAGTATTAAAAGGATAGAGAAAATATTTCTTTAAATTATCTCCGACAACATCGATAATTATACTGTAGGAGCAAATCATGAGAACACAATGAAGATCTGAAGTTGCCGTCCTTTGTAACTCTATAATATAATGTTCTTCTGTTCTCATGTAGGTGGAGTATTATGACCCTCTGTCTCAGACCTGGCACTCTGCAAGGTAATTATACTTTAGATTGTTATTATCTATCCTATATTAAAATCACCTAGTGGGTGGACATATCTGTCCGTTCGCCTTCTCCTACCACATTTTGCTGTATTTCTTAAGTACCAGGTCTTATTCCCTAACTTGAGTAAACTAAAGACCTGGAGGTCGTGATCAATGCTCTTTGGCCACAGAATAGCCAAATGGCATTGATCACGCCTCCAGGTCATTAGAAATTACGTCATATGGCAGCCAAGTCTATGGACTTTTAACTCATTGACTAATACCCTGTCTCAGTGCGCTGCCCACAGCCATATACTACCCTGAAGCCACGGCCTGCGGCGACATAATCTACACCCTGGGTGCAGAGGTGGAGATCACCGACTCCTTCAACCCCTCCCTGGACTGTTTCTTCCGCTATGACGCCAAGCAGGACCAGTGGAGCCGCCTGGTGGCCGAGTTTGGTCACTTCTTCCACGCCACGCTGGTCAAGGCGGTGTCCAGCGACGACACGCTGTACCTCTGTGACCTGTCCACGTACAAGGTGAGTCATGGTAGAATATTGGGCCTCATGCACCAATAAGTTCCTAACTCTTCCTCTTACATTTCTTCCTAAGTGAATTCTTAAGAGAAGTCCAGTCAGATTCATGAAATGTAGGCAGAATTGGGCCTCATGCGGCAACCGTTCTTAAGAGTTATTAGGCTATTATGTGTGTGGCGTCACTGGTGTTCATGTGATCTATATACATTAGTATACATTAATACCATGACGCAAATGGAGGCAGATAGGTACTCATGCAGCAAAGTCTATTTAAATCATTATGTGAAACCTTTATTGGCTGCAGTGTGTCAACATGCTGAGAAACCTAATAATTCAGCTCTGAATGCAACTACATACAAAATAAATACAAATTCAAACCAGTGGAATTTGCATCAGCATAACATAAACTAAGAAGTTGACACATTTTCTTCTTTTATCCATGTGTGTGTTGACAAATGCTGGGCACTATTAATTGATTCAGCATGAAAACTAAAGCATTCTAAATACATAATGTGTATTTAGAATGCTTTATACGTATATATATTATACACATGCCTTGATCACTGGTACGGCACCCTCTGAGCTGATTTGGAAATGAGTGGATTTTACGACCAACGTCCGCCAACGTTCACGGCCAAGTTCATGAATTCCACACATAACATGGGAATGCTCGTACGCCCTCGATATGAGAGGGAGATAATGTGAGAGAGAATGTGGTGCTGATAGAGACTACTTAGCGAGTGTGATTTATGGTCTAGAGGGGCCAAAAGTCCAAAACAGCTGGTGGATCATATTGGTTTGACACAGAGGGGTTCTGGATGTTTAAACAGCATGAGGTTCTTTCTCCACCCAGGTGTACAGTTTCTGTCCAGAGACATGCGTGTGGAAGGGTGAGGGATCGTTCGAGTGTGCAGGCTTCAACGCCGGAGCTGTTGGCATGAGAGACCGACTCTACATCCTGGGTGGAGACTACTCCCCTGACGAGATCACAGATGAGGTTCAGGTAAGAGGAAAAAAACAAGAATGACACAAGTATCATTAACTGTCAGGTGAAACAAGCGCTGTCTCTGTTGTGCATCTCTTCGTCCGTCTCCTATTTCATTTTTTAAATGTGTATGTTTCTGTGTCACAACCTCCCGGCCGTTGTTTTCGTTGATTTCCGACGTTCTTCTGTTGGTTTAATCACTGTGTTTTGTTATGGCTTTCCTGTAGCTCCAGACATTTAGCTCATAACATTAGCTGTTGTGAGTCACAGTGGCTCCTCGCTGCGGCGTTGCAGTGTTATGTCGTGTCAGGGCTTAGTACGCAGCCAATCATGACTAGGTCGCTACTGCGCAATTGGCTGGCGGCGTTTCACAGTATGGGGTCAGACTCCCATTGACTTAGGGGGCAGCCAATCATGACGCTTACATTTCATGAGCTATATGTCAGGTTTCACCTGGCAAAAATGCACTTGTCTGAAGTGAGGGGCGCTCTTCTTACATCATACATCATCACATTCCGTGGTACACACAGACACAGTGTTTTATTGTATTTGTGCAACATGGTCATTATTTTGAATTAATGTATAATCGATATATCGATATAGATATTGATATATATCATATATCGTGGCCTCTGTATCGTGATACATATCTATCGTGAAATTGCAAGCAATATCCACCACTACTATAGAGTGTTTGTTCAGTAACAGGGATACTGTCTCTCCAGCTCTTTAATAAACAGAAAAAACATTTTCAGATGGGTGAGAGTAGCTATTCTTTATGGTATAAATATTGATCTAATTCCTTTGTGTCATCACATACGTACAGTTCCACTTGTGTAATCTGTATCCTGACTGCATTCTCTATCCTGATTGGATAAAATAGCTATCCCAGTTTCAGTTTCTGAAAATGCATTTTCTGTTTAATGAAAAGCTGGAGAGACATGGAGACTCCTGTTACTGAACAAACACTCTATAGCAATGAGTAGGCTACTATCACAATATTATAGAGCTTTTTAACACTTATTTTAACCAAAGAAAATCAGTTACACTACCTTTAAGTAAAACATTTGAGTAATTTCCCCCCACCACTGAATTTGTGCACGACTCACGTTTGTCACCTTGTCTCTCGTCATCACCTGTGCAGGTGTTCTACAGGGGGAGGAGTCAGTGGGAGGAAGTGGCGCCCATGCCCCGAGCGCTCACCGAGTTCCACTGCCAGCTGATCAGCTTTAACCGATACAGAGACCCCTGGGGGGAGAGCCGGGATGCAGCATGATGCAACACACACATACACACACACACACACACACACACACACACACACACACACACACACACACACACACAAGCACGCACACACACGCACACACGCACATGCACACGCACATCTCTCCTGACAAGCATTTGAGCCTAATGACGTTTTCTTTTGTATGTTGGTTTGTTTTCAAGCAGTTGTGTGAGTAATGTATTGCCCTGTCAATCAACATGTGGCCCCTCCCATGGAGGGAAGCTACTGGGGAGAATACTATTATTTGAGAAATCCTGTTTTAGTACATGAATTATCCTTTAATGGTGGTAACATATATTTTAACCCATTAAAACTGGGAAAGCAAATAACATTTTAGTTTTACATTTTGAAAGAAAGTTTGAGAACTACTGATTTAGAATGCATTTTTTTAATCTGCCTCAAGATTATGGGTTAAAGTCTTTTCTCCCTCAGAGCTCCTTAGAGACACCTGCCTGTGAACGTCAATCTATCTGAACCAAATGGTCCTGAATCATGTAAATATGTGTGAATTCTGTATGTTTTGGAAAAAACAGACAATTTGAAGCATCCACTAGTTCAGTGATTACAGATCATGGACGCCCTGCAGTTTGATATGCATTTGGCCACATGCAGACCCTTATTGTCATCTCCAAATGTCTCCAAATAGATGAATGTTACAGAGTTTGACGGTTTCAATGGTGGATGCATAATTCATTTGTGTTACAAGTAGGACAGTCAGAGAGTGTTTTGCGGCATGGCAAATATAAACAAAGGGCTTGATGATTCAGCTTCTGGTAACTGCAATGTTTGAATCATATTCAGTATATGCAAAAAAACACAGAACAGTGACATGGAAGTATTATGGCAATAAAGTCAGCAGAATACTTGATAACTGACAATGCTTTTTTATTTATTTTTTAATAAAAAAAACACAACAGTTAACAATAGTCAAAATTAATATTTTCACTATTAGATAGGGTTTAAATGGTTCATTCATAATTCTCTTTTGTAATTTTGTGAGCCTCACATTTCTTCCTCATAGATATCATTGTGCTTAAGAAGTTGAGAAGTGAGACATCAAGCAGAAAGGTACATTTACATCCATTTTGTCGTCCCGTCCCCCCCCCTATCAGTCCATGGTTCAGTACTGGTAGGCTTTCACCAGCAGCCACATCAGCAGCACAGTGATGAAGACGATCACGAAGTTGAGGAACAGTTCCTGTACTGAACGGTCCATCCTGGTTGTATGTTCAGAGCGGAAGGGGAGAAGATTGCTCAGAACAGGGAGAGCTGCTGAGCTGGCTGCCAAAGAGCTTGCTGGCTGTCAAACACAGCAGGAGTGCAGGCTGCAGCACAGAAGGGTGGGCTTGCAGATTTGTTGAACAATGTTAAAAGGGGCGTAGCTCCTCTTGGGTTTGGTACACAAGTCTAAAAGACATGGGAGACAGAAAAATAACACTACAGTATAGCATCGCTATATTATCGGTCACCAAAAATAGCAGATCTACAAGCTTTGCTGTTTTTGGCAAAGAGATTTCATGTAGAGGGAAATTCTGAGCAGAGGTTCTAAAACGTTTGTATACCAGGAACCCAGTCTATGGGCCATGGGGCACATTTCTATACCAGGAACCCAGTCTATGGGCCATGGGGCACATTTCTATACCAGGAACCCAGTCTATGGGCCATGGGGCACTGATGACCCCACACTTTTTACACAATTTCAACGTTTAAATAAAGCATGTAAGCGAAGCAAGCATACATCAGTATGCTTGAATAGGAACATTTATTAGAAAAGGCATTTACAATGCTATCTTATAAACACAGATTCTAAGAACAAAAAGTGTTTCTGTACATTTGTAAATGGAAAGCATACAGTATAGCCATACAGTATAGCCTCTGTTATCAGAACAGTAATCATGTTTTTGTTTTATTGTATATGTATTGCCTGTCCTGGTATGAGTCTTGAAAGAAAATTAAACATAACATACACTGGGTGATAACGAGGGAATATATTTGTTAAAATATTGGTTATCAAAAATACGTTTTTTACGTTGCAGGACTTACAAAATCGGAGATTGAACATTTTAATTTGTATATCTAACAACATTTTGATTGTTCAATTCACCTTTAGCTAAACACTGCCCTCTCCCATGCACTTAGACACTCCGACTTAGACACTTTCCAGCCAGGCTCATTCATTCCAATGTAAATATCATGGATTTTCATTAAATATACTGTTTGGAAGCAGACCTTCAAAATCTCTTCCAAATCTGTCAACAAGGCCTGCCATATGTACTGGAAAAATATGTGAGTGACATTTATTTTTTAAAACAATGTTTTATCATACTGTAGGAAAACTATTGGTGGACAGGTTTGTCTAACCCAGAGTAATCTAGTAATAGAGTGGCAACACTAGCATTGACTCCCATTGTAACAATGGAATGTGGAAGTGCTCATTCTATCTCAATGGGATAGTTCCAATGTTTGGAACTATATCCCATAGCTCCCTGCTTTGCGGTGAGATCAAAGCGTGTCGCCACTCTCTTGGTCTAACTCTAACCCATGTTATGCTTAGCTGTGATTGGACCAAAGCAGTTTGGGGAGGGGCTTACTGGCTTAGCTATAGGTCAATTGGATTGAATTTATTCTATTTTGGTTGATCATAAGATTATCATCAGATAAAAAGAAAGCAACAGTTGTGTTTTCCTTTTGGTCTGCAATACAGTGTGGTTACAGTAGGCCTATAAATAATTACTGATCCAGGTTTCAGGACTTTTATTTATTTTATTTCTTTAATATATTAACTATACAGATTTATGGTTCTGATTGTTATAATGGAAAGGCTACATTTTCTTTCTTTCTTTCTTTTTGTCAGAGTGCGAGGGTGGGCCTCACCATCCCGTGATTGGGCCCCACTTGGAGTCCTGACTCATAGTTTGAGAACCTCCGCATTAAAGGATCTAGAGTACAGCCCTGCAGGGGGACCCCGGTAAACTAAGTAGATAGGCTTTAAGTGGTTAAATCTGTCTGCAGAAGACCAGCGCTGTCTGCATGAGTGTGAGAGCCTCACTGCCACTGGAATGTGGGCTGTTCATGTGTGTCTATACTGTTACGTGTGCATTGTCTGCTTCGTGTGTGTGTGTGTGTGTGTGTGTGTGTGTGTGTGTGTGTGTGTGTGTGTGTGTGTGTGTGTGTGTGTGTGTGTGTGTGTGTGTGTGTGTGTGTGTTATGTGTGTGCTGTACATGTGGTGTGCGAATGCAATGTGTGTAGCCAGTGCTATCACACATTAGAGAGCTGATAGGCTCCCACACCTGTTGTCCACACAGCTATCATCAGTCGACAGAGAGGGCCCGAGGGGAGCACCCATAAATACACAGAAATACCAACCCAGACACGCACAAGTAAAACCACACTCACACTCACTCTCACACACACACACACACACACACACACACACACACACACACACACACACACACACACACACACACACACACACACACACACACACACACACACACACACACACACACACACTCACACACATTAACTCTAACACATTCATGTGTTTTCATATGTTTACTACCGTAGTTGGTTTAAAGGAAGAAATGGCATGATTTTTTTCTACTCAGTCTGTGTCTCATAGGAGGGCTGTGGGCAGTTTAGAAACTGTCTTCCAGTGACATCATCATTAGGCAGATTGTTTTTTAAACAAGATTTCTTTAAAAAAAATGTTTCGATTTTTATTATCGTGAGAACGATGGCTTCGATTTTCGCATTGCAACTTTTCAGGACTAGAAAGCCTGGAGTTTTTTTATTAGCTTGTATTCCCCATCGATGATGTCACTGGAAGACGGTTTCTGAACTGCCCACAGCCCTCCTATGAGACACAGACTGAGTAGAAGCAAATTGCGCCATTTTTTCCATGATTATTAGTGAGGACCACGACGTACACCTTATTGAACGGAGTCGCCCAGGGCTCAATACTAGGTCCCCTCCTGTTTTCTCTCCACACAGAATCGGGGCGCTCGGGTTCAAGCTGGTTAAGAACAGTACTTGAGAAGTACTAATTCCACCCATGGTGGAAGAAGTGCTCAGATTTCCTACTAAAGTAACAATATAAGAACATTATAACATATTTCATAAGTAAAAGGCCTATATTCACATTTGGAGGAGAAAAAGAAAAGAAAAAAATTATATATATTCATGACATCAAAATACATGTCAAACTGTTTTTGGTTTGAGTTCTGCAAGCTCACAAATAGAATATCACCCTGTTTTGAGCTTGTATAGATTGGCAATTCTCTGAATAGACGAAGTAACAAAAAAACCACAAAGTAACTTAATTAACTTTTTCAAATAATTGTGGTGTAATAAAGTTTTCGTAAATGAATGGCCTACTTGATCATATAGCATCACAGAAAAGTAGCAGATCTACAAGCTCGAGCTTGCACGTCTACAGTATCTGCTACTTTTTCAATTTCTTTATTTGAATCCTGAAAAGCAACAGTTTTCGACATAATGAGGTTTCCACCCGACAGAGACGATATTTTGAAAAACCTCACTGCCAGTGCACGTTGGTTGCAAATAAATCTTTGTTCTTTGCTGGCCTTACCTGCTGTTATTTGCGTATCCAACCGTCCTTCTCCAACGCAGTCCTGTGTGAGGATGCAGAGAATGCTGCTAAAGTAGCCGGCAGTGATGGACCGCCCATGGGTGACATTGGCACACACAACGCATTTGTGAGTCTCCTCCATAATGACACACACACACACTCACACACACACACACGCACACACGCACGCACGCACGCACGCACGCACGCACGCACGCACGCACGCACGCACACGCACGCACGCACGCACGCACGCACGCACGCACGCACGCACACACACACACACACACACACACACACACACACACACACACACACACACACACACACACACACACACACACACACCTACATAAGAGATTATAAACCATTGTTGGAGGTGGATGTATTGCAAGCGTTAATTGGCAGATTAGATTTGCAAATATGGATAACAAATGAACCTCAAAATTCAACATATGGCGAGCCTATATTTATTATTATTATCTGGGGCCTCAATCTCATGTACTGTATAGTGAGTAAAAAAAGAAAAGAGAAAGAAGTACATTAGTAGTGTCAGTAGGCCTAATTTAATACAGTTTAAAATCTGGATAATTTTTAGGATCTTTTAACCACGTGAACCCTAGCAAGCCTATTTAGGGCATGTATAATAGGTGAGCATTCTGCAAAAAATAATGTTCACACAATGCGTTGCAAGCTTATATCTGCTACTTTCAGTGAAGAGGGCTTTTCCGTTTCCTACATTTAAATATATATTTCAAAAGATTTTAAAAAGTTTAAACAAAAACTTTTCACCAATTTAAATCAATTCCAAAATTGTTCAAAGGTATTTCAAACATGAAAGTAAAAGTTTTAGAAGTAGTGTAAATATACAAGCTCACAAGCGATGCATTGTGTGCTCATAAATCTGCAATTTCTTTTACTAGTTTAGGTCCTGTCCAAACATCAAATTTCTCTGTTGGGCTACAATGTTTGTGAACCTCTGCTCAAGTATTCATTACAGAGATAATTGTGACATTAATGAAATTACATCTTATATTTCCCATGGGGACCCCCTGGAAACCCCTCAAGGACCCCTTTCACTAAATGTTCACTCCATAATAGGCAAGCTAGGGTTGTTTGTGTGATCATGACTCCTATAGTTTACAGTAGTTGACCAGTAGTCCCGAGATCCTTTAGTATTTCCCTATACAGCAAATGTCTTTGTCGAGAATAGCCAGTCTACAAATATCAAATATCAATATGTCTGTACATGGACAAAGGTGCCCGTGGCAAAGACTTGGTCTTGTCCGTGGCACATTTTAGATTTTCTTTTTTAAACACCATTATGATGTTCTTATTTTGATCATAGACCCAATTACTGAATGTCAAGTCTCCAGGTTTTCTTTAGAATATCTATGACACTGATTTATATGAAACCCACTATGGCACATTTGGTTAAATTTGAGTTACAGACCTGCTATAGTCATTCAGGGCTAGGTTATGAGTATCTCTTATATTATTGTTCACTCATTTTGTATGTCTGTGGCAAAAATTGAATTTTGACAGAAATGTCCACCATGCCGGCATGGTGATGACCCCTGATTGTGTCGCGTGTTGGTTGTTCTCTATCATTTGTTGACACAGGTCACGGCAGGACAATGAGTATTATGCGAAAGATCCCCCTGAACAGTTAATCTTGGGATTTCTGGGGTCATTCCCACAGGATTTAACGGATCATAGTGGCTGCCGGTCCTTCGCCCCAGCACTCTGCCTGCACTCATCCAGTAGATCACATGGGCCTAAACACATCTGACCCAGGGGTTCTATTCCTGTCGGCATGGAGAACAACGCTGGGTTGATTGTACATAACATTGCTGGACCAGAGCCCATTCTGATAGCTGGAGAGTGTGGGGGGGGGGGGGGGGGGGGGGGAGACAGACAGAGCTGGCAGGGTTATCCTCCAAAGACAAAAGGGTGTCGGCACCACCCTCCAGACATCATTGTCACATTCTGGAGCACTGAATTTTCAGGGCCTTCAAGGTATTCAGAGAAGGCCCTGTGAGCCTCAGAAGAAAGAAAATATTAATTTTAAAAATTACTTTTTTATTTATATTTTTTAATCAAATTTATTAAAATAGTTTGTGTCGCTAATCTGTTTAAACCGCACTGTTTCACTCGCCATAGTTGTGTTCGCCCCATTCACTGCGCATTAGAGCATTTTTGTACAGGAGAAAATAACAGCCAATCGGAGATTTCTTTTCACAAGTCACTGGGCAGACTTTCCTCCATTGAGGGTATTCTAGAATGGCCGGGCAATACACTTTAACGGGAGCCCAGGTGTGGAGTGACAGTTTGATCAGCCAATCACATTTGGAGCTGTAGTCAATGGGCGTAGTCTTTTAGATGCCAAGGTATGCTAGAGGGATCTTGCCCCTCGGCTACCGTAGCGAACTAGACAACACAAGCAAGCATACCCGTAGTAAACAAACCAATGAAACATGGCAGAAGCAAATGATACCGTCGATGTTGTTGCGGATTTATTAACAGTTCCCTTTTCAAGAAGAACATTTAATGAAAAGATGGACATTATCAAAAAAGGCCGCCCAACCCCAGAAGGACTGGAAATCAGCCAGGCATCAATGGCCGGTTACGAGCGACATTTCCAGGCTAGTAATTGGGAACGAACGGTACCCCTGGATTACTGGCTCGGTTTCACGGAAGAAGCTTTTCTGCTGGGAATGTTTGTTGTTTGGGACCGACAAGGGTGCATGGAACTTTAGAGGCTTCGATAACCTTAGCTGTTTAACAAAGTCTGCACTAAAGCATGAAGGCTCGGCAAGTCACCTTAAGGCAACAATTAATCTGAAAACATTTGGAGTTGCAAGGATTGATTTACAGCTGGATGAACAGAGACGGAGAGAAACAACGATGTACAACGAAAAGGTGAAAAAAAATCGGGATATTTTAAAACGGCTCATACACTGTGTGGTTTCAGGGGGCATGATGAGAGTGCAACATCTTTGCACTTCCAAGGTATTTATTGGAACCTCAAGTCAAATACAGAACGATTTGATAAGTGCTGTTGCTGATGTGATGAATGACGAAATTAAAGAAGAAGTAAGGAACGCGTCATGTGTAGGGTAGGACCACTACCAGTTGACCTGTAGTAAGTCTCATGGTCGGGGGGGTAGGACCAAGTCTCATGGGATTTGGGATTTGTTTATAAACATTTTGGTATTTGTTTATAAACATTTGTGATTTGTTTATAAACATTTGTGATTTGTTTATAAACATTTGTGATTTGTTTATAAACATTTTGGGATTTGTTTATAAACATTTGTGATTTGTTTACAAACATTTGGGATTTGTTTATAAACATTTGGGATTTGTAAGTCTCATGGTCGGGGGGTAGGACCAAGTCTCATGGGATTTGGGATTTGTTTATAAACATTTTGGTATTTGTTTATAAACATTTGTGATTTATTTATAAACATTTGTGATTTGTTTATAAACATTTGTGATTTGTTTATAAACATTTTGGGATTTGTTTATAAACATTTGGGATTTGTTTACAAACATTTGGGATTTGTTTATAAACATTTGGGATTTGTAAGTCTCATGGGGGGGGTAGGACCACTTCCAGTTGACCTGTAGTAAGTCTCATGGTCGGGGGGGTAGGACCAAGTCTCATGGGATTTGGGATTTGTTTATAAACATTTTGGTATTTGTTTATAAACATTTGTGATTTGTTTATAAACATTTGTGATTTGTTTATAAACATTTGTGATTTGTTTATAAACATTTGTGATTTGTTTATAAACATTTTGTGATTTGTTTATAAACATTTGGGATTTGTTTACAAACATTTGGGATTTGTTTATAAACATTTGGGATTTGTAAGTCTCATGGGGGGGGTAGGACCTGTAGCTCTAATGCTGGATGAAACGATATGGCCTCGGGAATAAACGGTGTCCAAGCCAAAGTGAAGGAAAGGGTCCCCGATGCGCTTTTCATACACTGTTATGCACATGTCCTTAATTTAGTTTTATCTCAAGGTGTAAAAAAAATACAAGAATGCAAAATCTTCCTCTCACACCTGTCTTCCATGGCCGCGTTCTTTACTAAATCACCCAAACGTACGCAAGTGATTGACCAGTTGTGTCAAAGGCGACTGCCACGAGTTGCACCAACTAGGTGGAATTTCGCATCAAGATTGGTTTCCACTGTATTTGAACAGAAAGATGCTCTTAAGGACGTGTTCCAGTGCATAGTTGACCACCATGAGGAGTTTGACGATACTGCTACAGCCGGTGCTGATGGTCATTTATCATACTTGAGCACCTTTGAATTTAGCTTTTTTATTTCAACATTTTACGAAATGTTTTCCCATGCAGATGTTCTTTTCGACATTTTGCAGAGCAAGTCATTTGACATGCAGTTTTGTTTGGCTCGGGTGGACGAGTTTTGCATTCGCATTGAGGAGCAGAGGCCACGTTTTGATCAACTCTATGACGAGACAGTGAACACCAGCGGTGTGCCACCTGGGCGCAGGGCGTGCGGAGATCCACGTACATACTACAAGAAAGTGCACGATGGCATTATTGACAATATTCTAGATCAAATGACAACTCGTTTTAAAGATCACGAAAAGCTTTCATTCCTTTCCCTTCTGGATCCCACGCAGTTCACCATCTATAAGAAAACGTTCCCTGAAACGGCTTTCACAAGCCTGACTGACAGCTACGGGCCGCGTTTTGACTTGCCACGGCTGAAAACTGAACTCGGTGTCATGTATTCTATGGCAGATTTTCAGGGAAAGGACCCTTCTGACCTTCTTCAACATTTCTTCAACAAAAAAACCTCAGTGAAAGCATGAAGCAGCTATATAAACTGACGTGTGTAGTTGTAACTATCCCTGTCACCACTTCAACCGTGGAAAGGACATTTTCTGCCCTCAAGCGAATTAAAACATATGCGAGGAATACAACCGGACAATCCCGACTCTCTGCATTATCCTCTATGTCAATTGAAAAACAAATTCTCCTGGATCTGAAAAGGACTGATCAGCTTTATGACCGGGCCATTGAAAAGTTCACCCAAACGGACAGGAGGATGGATTTTGTCTTCAGGTGCTGGTGAACCACGTCAAAATGGTGAGTGAAACAAATTAATTTATATTGATGTATCTGCCGCTGCGCATTTTATTTCCACACAAATATCTTGAAATATTGTCTGGGCTGCTGTGCGTTTAATTTGGTAATTCTTGACTTGATATTTCTTTGCATACCGTAACTGCTGTTACGAGGTTGATTGTGTGGCACAATGCTGTGCCACACAGCTTGGCTGGGCTGCTGTGCGTTTAATTTGGTAATTCTTGACATGATCTTTCTTTGCATACCGTAACTGCTGTTACGAGGTTGATTGGGTGGCACCAGTGGCAGCTGGCATCGATTTAGGCCGATGTGCCTTAATTGTGAATGAAGTTATTAGCGCAAATATTAATTTAGCAATGGCATTGGTATTGGTTTCTCACTCATATAGGCAGGGGGCACGGGGAGCTCACACTGTGTGTGTGTGTGTGTGTGTGTCCAGCCTGCTCGTGCACTGTCTGCAGCTCATTAATAGGCTGGCCGTTATGTGATAAAAAATTAAATCAAATTTCAAATCCGCCTCTTAAATAGCACAGTAAAGATGATAATAATCTAATAGTTCTTTATAGATTTTGCTCTCAAAGTGCACCAAATTGAAGCATTTCCTTTGCAAAAAAAATAAAAATCTGCGAACCCCCCCCCCCGTCGTGGCAGAGACATATATGAAGGCCCAGTTCACTACGGTACGCATCGCCATACTACGTACACATATGTGTGCTGTGAGCGTGAGGTCAACAACATTAGATATGTGTGAGACAGAACAGGCAAGTGAAGGAGATGAGTCACATAGTTGTTCAGCAGCTTGACAAAGTGTCAAAGTTTCGTTATGGTGATGTTCGAGTGAATGTTGAGTCCAATTTCTAGTTGGCTTTTTTATACGAGTTTTATAAGATTTTATAAGCTACTAGATTTGACGGTAACTGCACTGATCAGAGCAATACTGAGTTAGTGTGCCCCATTATGTGTGCAATTCTTTTTGGTGTGACTATTCTCATGCGAGATACCTGAACAGTGTCAATTAAGCTTGGTGCGGATTGGAGCAACGGTGTGCCTCGAAAACATGTGGCCTCTGGCAGCAGTAAGACAAAGATACTTTAACTCTGATTATTCTATCAATGGATGTCAAAACATATGACTATCTTCATCTTGACTCTGATGCTGAGCAATTGTGACTGGGTTGTCGGGTTGCACCTATCCTGGAACACTACCAGCTACTACAGCAGTTCTTGTTAGCCTACCATAATATTGCAATACCACCATGTCTGCATGGTACAGGCCGGATGGGAACCGTGAGGTTCCCAGCTCGATCCTGCAGCTGGCTCCCCCAGAATTGGTGTCCAAGTGTCCTTGAGCTAAAGGCTGAACCCCTAATTGCTTCCGATGTGCAGGTTGGTGCCTTGCATGGGTTCCACCACCGTCTGTGTATGAATGTGTGTGAATGGAATGCACATTTGCTTATTTATTTTTTAAGAGTGAAGAGAGCCTACTGTCGAAGTGATGTCGGCAAGGTAAATGTAGGCCTTATTTTGAAAACACTGTCCCATTGTGCAAGCTAATTATATATATGGTGCATAGCAGCTGCTGTGTACTGTTCATTATCAAAGGTGCTAGGACACGGACCAAGGTGCTATAGGACAGGGATCTGTTTTCATTGAAGTCTCCCAGGTTGGTTGATGATCCTGAGTGATCCTCACACGACTGCTGCTGTTCTCTCAGAAAGGGATCTGTTTTTATTGAAGTCTCATATGGGCAAAGAGTTACAGATGAGGGCCACTAGCTTGCCAGGGGAAAAAGAGGATCTTCTTTGAGTAACGACTCACGAGTGCTTTGTCATGATCCCTCTGTGTCCATCCTTCTCTTTGCAACTCATTAGAATACCATGATTCCAACAGGCTACCACAGAAGTGTGACCTCTGACTACATCCCCTACATTTCAAACGGTCCGACAGCATGCCTCGGTGTATGCAAGCGTTTCCACAGTAGTTATCACCATGATGACACTGCTTTCAAATTACTTCCACGATGGAATTCTCTACATGATATGAGGCTTGCCCTTTGTATAGGAAAGGGAAATGCATGGCTTCACAATAATTTCAATGTGATATTTCAATTTAATGGTAGATGTAAGTTAACGTTAGTCAATTACCAGCCAATTGTTGCTCTGTGCCACATTAAATTATTATAATTTTTTTAAGATATCTTTTTTGGTTGTCTGCCTTTATTGATTGAGTTTCAAGTTGAGATTGACAGGAAAGAAGGGGAAAGACATGCAGCAAAGGTAGTCTTTAACAGGATTCGAACACACGACACACTGTCAGGCCAGAGCCTTTGTGGCATGCCCCTGGACCACTAAGCCAGCGGGTGCCACATTTAATTATTTGTATTTATAATCAAAAACTATAACATATTCACAAGCAAAATACATTTGGATACTGGTAATTTTAACATATTCTGAGAACTTGTTTACTTGTTTGCATTCATGAATAATGAATATTGAAAGCCATGGGAGTCACTCATGAAGCCTCTGGATCCTTGGAATATTGAATGTTAAAGGATGTCTTTTACGGAAATGTTCTTGCTTAAATCTGAAAAAGATTAGAAGATCGATAAAGGCAAAAATGGCCAACAAATTGGTGTGACAAATCATTGTACCATGAAGGAAAATTAATGCATATTGTCCATGGCTACTGTAATTTTGGTCAATATGCCTTGTCCATGGATAAAGACCTCACTACTTTTCTGGCGTGAAGGCTTTAGTCATCATCAATGGTTAGTTCTCTTATAAAGCCCATAAGCTATATAGCTACTTAATGTCTCTTCGGGACATATTCAGCTGATAATGGCATGCATTAGATTAGACCATTGTAACCTGGACGGACGGAAAAGCTATGGCTCTTTAAACAGTGTACATAACAACCAGCTGTTGTTATGTACACCAAATTAAGCACACCGTGAAAATGAAGGGTTCCCACTGGCAACGCAGCTTGGACTTTACAATTACTGAGATGGTTGAGGACAGGTGAGGACTTTATTAAACGACATGCACACACACACACACACACACACACACACACACACACGCACGCCAACACACACACACACACACACACACACACACACACACACACACCTATGTCAGTATAGCCTATGGTTGAAACACCAAAAAATTGATAGAAGATATTTTTCAATGGATTATGTTACTAGTGATTGTGCTAAATAACATACTAAATTCTAAGAAAAACAAACATCTAGAAAGGCATCGTTTTCAAGATGGTGTCCATGATGGAGCTGCCGGGAGCTTAAAATGCCTATGGTTTCATTGCAAACCGACCACTAGGGGACGAGCTAAATTAGTTTGCAATGGTTTTTGAAAACCTTATAATACCATAACAGGATGCCAAAATTCAAAAAGCGGTGCATAATTGCATAATTGTTATGCTTTTTTACGTGACGCTGCTCTCTCTCTCTCTCTCTCTCTCTCTCTCTCTCTCTCTCATTGCCCCTACTGGTACTCATTAAAGTCACATAGTCACACGGTTAACACGGACATTGCTGTTCCTTGGAGTGGTTGCACCACTTCAAAAACAATTATGCACTTGGTAACTGTTCTTTGAATTTTGGCATGCTGTTACTGTAGGTATCGTCCTAAGGTTTTCAAAAACCATCGCAAACTAATTTGGCTCGCCCCCTAGTTGTCGGTTTGCAACTTTGGAATGAAACAGGCATTTTAAGCTCCCGGCAGCCATCGTGGACACCATCTTGAAAACGATGCATTTGAAGTTAAAAGTTTAGTATGTTATTTAGCACACCCAATGGTAACATAATCCATTGAAAAATCTCTTCTATCAATTATTTGGGGTTCCAACCATATACTGACATATCTAATAGTGGTTTCATTGCAAACCAACCACTAGGGGGCGAGCAATGGTTTTTGAAAACCTTATGCGCATAACTAACACCATTCCAAAATTCCAAAAAGTAGTTATGAAGTGCATAATCTGTCCCCAAGGCAGTCAAGCGAACCTTCGGGGACAAAGTGTTCAGTGTGGCAGACCCCACCCTGTGGAACTCTCTCCCAATAGAGAACACTGGACTCTTTTAAGGCTGCCTTGAAAAGACACTTATTCTCACAGGCTTATGGCATATAGTTGTTGATTGTTGTTGGTTCATTATTATTATTATGAAATAAAAAAATAAATTTAAATCATGTTTAATAATAATAATCTTTATTGTCCCGAAGGATATTTGTCTTCACAATCTGTTCAACAGTTCAACACCCACATCAAAAACAACACAGAGCACATAACACCAAGACAATACAAAAAACAAAACATGAGGTCCCCACCTCATGTTTTGTAGCTACAGTATACGTGGCACTATATGTACCATGTTAAACATGAATAGCTAACATGTCCATAGATTTACAGTATATAATATGACTAGGATTAATAGCCAACATCTCCAAACATTTACGACTATTCACAGCTTAGATCTACAGTATAACACATAAATAAGACTATAAAGGACAGATGAAGTCTCAAACTCTGAACACCTCTGCAGTGGGGCCATGTCAACCGCCTCAGCAGGCTTATATGAGTTGTTAATTGCATGATATGCAGAAAGTAAAAGTAGGAAGGATCTTGTTGACATTGCAAGAGCATTATAGCCAAACCATTCCCATGTTACTTGATAGTGGATCTTGGAAATGTCATGTATGTCCAATCCATACCAGTGGCTGTGACATATAAATAGGCAGGGTGGTTAGAGATGATGGAGAAGGAGAACCTGTGCAGACGAACCTTGATGCCTGTACAGTACATTGACTCCCTCTGGGCACGCACGGACACACGCACACACACACACAATTTACAATTTACAATTTACAATTTAGGCATTTAGCAGACGCTCTTAATCCAGAGCGACTTACATTAAGCAAGAACAAAAGCATGGGAATACATCACATAAAGACATTTATCATGAAACATGCGTAGCTAAGAAAGTAACAGTGGAATATCTATAATGAAACTATACATATAAGCTATACATCTATACTACTATGCTACACATATGTACTATGACGTGCTATGACTACTAGAATTGCTATCTAAGGGGGTGGGGTAAGTGCTATGGGCCATGATGGAGTCTGAAAAGGTGGGTTTTCAGACTGCGGCGGAAGATTGGGAGTGATGCTGCAGTTCTGACTGCAATGGGAAGTGCATTCCACAGTTTTGGAGCCAGAAGGGAGAAGAGTTTGGGACGTGTGGAGCGTTGTCCCGGCGTTTTTAGTGAGGGTACTTCCAGCTTCCCTGCGTTGGCTGATCTGAGTGAGCGGGAGGGTTTACACACACACACACACACACACACACACACACACACACACACACACACACACACACACATCTTGCCCAAAATATGGAGACTAGGTTGAAAGTGTTTAAGTGTGTCTGTGGGTTTTATAAATATTTAACCAATGAGAAATATTAATACGTTCTTGTGACTAAATAAGAACCACACTGAATGCGTTGGAAGATTTTTCCTGAGGTTTTGGACATAGGATACCAGGATTCCACCAGACGACTTACTTACTCCTCTTCGTCCCCAATGGGACATAAGGCTTCAATGAGCGCTCTCCATTTCATTCGATCCCTGGCAGCATGTTGCGCCTCTCCCCAGGACCGATTCATCTGTTCCAGCTCCTGCGTCACAGTTCTGCGCCAGGTGGTCTTTGGCCTCCCAGGTTCCACCAGACGACAACGATATGTAAATGTTAGCTCTGGTCCATAGCTCTAATGCAAGGGCAACAAGAGCAGTAAGGCTATGGACCAGAGCTATGTACAGTAAGTGTAAGACTGTTCTCTAGGTTGATACAATAGAAACACATGGAGGAAAGAGAAGAACAAGTTACTTAATATATAAGTGACTTTCTCCAAAGCACTTTACCATGTGTAGTACTTTCACACAGTGATATTGTAGTCTTCATTATAGGTTCAATACAAGTAAATTAATGTATGATAACCCTTCCACAGGAGTAGCTTTTTCATAGTTATCACACATTTTGTCATTTTCACTTACAAGGGCTGAAAATAACAGGGCCAACATTTTGTACCAGCCAGACATAGCCTGGCTCCAGCCCTGAATCGCTAGCCATGCCCATTAAGAAAATATATTTACTTAATGTAGTATCCACTACTAAATATTAACCTATTCCAAATAATTTATTTGACAAGATATACTGACAAGACACCAAGTTAAGAAACACAGCACCCTCCCAGTTATACAGATTATGTTTATGCAGTCAGCAGTGATTACAATTAATAGCCATCCATAGTCTCTCGAGACAGACGGATGCCAATGACTGACTGACTGACTGACTGGCAAGTTCACCTCATTCACTCCATACCAAGTATGGGGTGAATGTTGGAAGTATCATTTACACTTGATGTGGCTTACTAATAGATTTGAAATAGTTGTATGGCTTTTTGCAATGTCAAGTAATTTCACAATGACAGTCTCACACTCTATAATATCATCTAATGATTAGATACTTGATAATAATGATATCAGACATGATATGAAACAACCCACTGAAACATCAAAGCCATTTGTTAGATTCCCTGAAACACACAAACTTGGTTACGGTTACTGGTGCAGATCTACAATGAACTTGTAGATCTATTTCCAAATAGCTGAAGTATGTTGAATGTATGCTATGTAATAAATATCCAAATCGGCAAAGTATTGTAATATTTGCCTCTGAGATGTAGTGGAGAAGTTAAATGGTTGAAAATGGGGAACTCTACAGTAAAAAAAGAATAGGCCTACATCAAAAATATTGTAAATGTACTTACCGGTAGTTACCGGTAGTGTAGAATTATTGTAGAAATAGTCTGTTAACTTACGTACAAGGGTACAAAGTACATTCAGTAAGTAAAAGTAGTAAAAATACAAAAGTATTGGCATCAAAATATACAAAAGTACCGAATGTAAGGGTAGGCTACTGTTTATTCAGAAGGTCCATTTCACACGATTCCAAATGTATAACATAACAATATAACATATAACAACTATAAATGTGCCACGTCTCTGTCTGCGTGTGTGTGTGTGTGTGTGTGTGTGTGTGTGTGTGTGTGTGTGTGTGTACGGTTGTAATGCAACTACAAATCAAATTCGACACACGCGTTCCACACCCCCACAGGGAGTGCAGTGCCTGGTATCGAGTCGGTCGGACCCACGGTTGTCCACAAACACCACAAAAGGCTCTGGCCAGGCCCATTAGCCCAAGTGCCCTCATCTGTGCAATTTCCGGCCTCTGCCATGGTAACCCCACCCCTGCCAATTGATTACAGCAGGCCACTTTTCACAGTCAGTTTGCACTCTTTAGACACAGGCAGACAGACAGATACAGAGATCTCCATGACAGACAGATACAGAGATCTCCATGTGAGACACAGACAGACAGTTAAAATGGGTGCTATGACAATGGGTATTGTATACTACAGAGATACAGTATAGGCACAAAAGGGACACAGACATGTGGGACACAGACATATAGTGCCACTTAAAACGGGTGCTATCACAAGTTGACAACGGGTATTATTAGGTTCCCAAGTTGCATCATTCTCAAGTAGGCCGATGGCCGACGGGCACGTACAGGTCTAGTTTAAAATAAATCC
Source organism: Protomyctophum bolini (assembly GCF_963924005.1). Lineage (NCBI taxonomy): Eukaryota > Metazoa > Chordata > Actinopteri > Myctophiformes > Myctophidae > Protomyctophum > Protomyctophum bolini. The sequence continues at coordinate 16,618,728 of NC_137870.1, read as the reverse complement.
TTGGAAAATAGCAGATCTACAAGCTCACAAATTGGAAATACCCCAGTAAAGAACAAATCAAATACCTAAGTATACAATAATTGATTAAATGTACTTAGTTAATTTAGTTACACCAATGCCCAGCTCTCAGTTCCACAGATATATTGTTAAAATAGTTGTTAAGGGATGAAATAACAATATAATAATAATAATGTGAGACACTTTATTATGGGACAACAATAGTGGGCCAGGGCCAACATTTTGTCTCAGCCATGCCATGTCAGGCATGCTATTAGCAGCCAAATGTAGTTAATGTACTATCCACTACTAAATATTTACCTATTCCAAATAATTTATTTGACAAGATATACTGACACCAATTTAAGAAACACAGCAACCTGCCACCCTCCCAGTTATACAGAGATATACTGCAGTCAGCAGTGTTTAAATATAATAGCCAGCCACTTATGCCACATAGCAATTTCACGTCATTCACTCCATACCAAGTCCTCATTCACTCCATACCAAGTATGGGGTGAATGTTGGAAGTATCCTTTACGCTTGTTATCCTTTAAGTATCCTTTACACTTATTAATAGATTTTAATTAGTTTTATGGCTATAGATAGATACTTTTGCAATGCAAAAAGTAATTTCACAATGACAGTCTCACACTCTGTAATAATATCATCTAATGATTAGATATTTGATAATAATGATATCAGACACGACTGACACGTCTCTTCCCACTGTATAACAACCCAATGAAACGTCAGTGCCATTATAAACTCTGTTAGATTCCCTGAAACACACAACCTTGGTTCTGATGACTGGTGCAGATCTACAAGTTCACAACGTGTCATGAACTTGTAGATCTCTTTTCAAATAGCTGAAGTATAGGGATGAAGTGTTGATTGTATAATACATAATTGCGAACGCAATGAGCACTTACTATGAGACCTAGCAGATCATGTCTGTCTGTGTGTCTGTCCCGCTTTTGTGCCCATATATGGAGCTGAGTGATTACGTCACTGCGTTCGCAATAAGTAATAATAATCCAAGTAAAGTAACTAGTAACAAAAGTTACAGAAAAAAAACAACATCAAAATGTTCCTTAAGCACAGTACTTAAGTAAATGTACTTACTTTACACTACTGAATGATACTTCATAATGTTTCATATCGACTTGCTCAGTGACTCAGATCTAGATGGAATCAATAATTTTATCAGTGAAGAATTACTTGTTTTACTTAAGTAAAACTATCAATATCCTATTGTAGAAATAGTCTGTTACAACTATAGTAGTAGTAGACTACCCATTGTTGTGGAGAGACAAGTTGTGGACAAGTTGCAAAGTCCGTGTTATTTGTTTTGTCATTTTCAGTTATATATTTTAATATGTCGTTGATGAAATCTCTTGCAATATATTGAATATCACAATATTGCAATATATCAATATTGTGATATTATCATTATCGATGGCCTAATATCGCCACAGATATTGTATCGTTAGGTACGTACCCATATCATCCCACCCCTAATTAAAATAATTGGAAAATAGCAGATCTACAAGCTCACAAATTGGAAATACTCCAGTAAAAAAAACTAAAAACAACTATTAATTGATTAAATGTACTTAGTTACTTTAGTTTACACCAATGCTCAGCACTCAGTTCCACAGATATGGTCTTAAAATACCTTAAATTGTCACTGCAAATACCCTATACACTTGACTGCTGTTGAAGTGGAAAACAATGTTGCACAGTAAGCAAATCATCTGGGGACCCCCCTTGGGCTCCCGGCCCACAGTCTGAGAACAGTCCAAAAGTATAGCAGAGTCAGCACTCTGCTAATTACGCTATTTTTAGCCACTGATAGCCACTGATGGACACAGTAAACCACATTTCCAAGATGCACTATCAAGTATCATGTGAATGGTTTGGCAAGATACTTCTTGACCCTTTAAAGGCCATATTCCTACTTTAACTTTCTGCATAGCATGCAATTAACAACTCATATAAGCCTGCTGAGGCGGTTGAGATGGCTGCACTACAGAGGAGTTTCATTTGGTGAGTGAGACTTCATCCGTCCTTCATAGTCCTATTTATGTGTTAGACATCTAAGTTATGAATTGCTAAAATCATATAAATCTATTAGACATGTTAGCTATTCATGTTTAACATGACAATTATGTTACAATTAGATAAATAATTATTTGCATTGCATTTACTTTTATCTACTAGTTATTATTAATATTTTAAATTGATTTTTTTTGTCTTTCTTTCTTTTTTACTTGAGTACAGTTTGGCTAGTCTAACTAACCACTGAATGAAGTGTACAATGAATGAATGAAGTGTAATAGAAAGGGAACAAAATATTGAGCATTGCTCGATATACAAAAGAAGAAACAATAATTGAAAAGAAAAGAAAATAATTAAAGAAAGAAAGAAAGAAAGAAAGAAAGAAACATGACAAAAACAACTTGGTGAAATAGGAATAAGCATATAACAAACAAATGAAAAGAACTGAATGGGCAAGCATCATTTCATTTCATTACATGTAATAATATTGAAATTGATCACTCTTTTCAGATGTGGAACTATAGAGAATTAAAAAATAATGTCTCTCATGAAGTGCTGTGTGGCAATAATGAACATTAGGACTCATAGAATAAAATTGTATTAATGATTAATAGAAATTGTATTAAAACATTCAACTCATGTTCATTTCTACAAAATGATATTTTTTCCACACTTAGGAGTTGAACTGCACTCAAGGTTTCACTGCTACTGGTAGAGGGGAAAGGTGAGTGTTTAGAATGTTTCTATTAAACCTACACTAAGCTAAAAAAGAGTAGTCCTACAATGATCTGCTAAGATCTCAAGTCAGCAAAGTTATCAACACCATCTATTTGTCTGTTTACAGAAAGCCTATAGAAAGAAATACCAGCACTCATTTTTTATATATTTATTTTTGTTTATTAAAGGTTTACCCCCAAGTGAGTGCTGGGATTCCTTTCTATAGACTATTCCTACCAGAACCGTGCACCCGATATTGTTATACTGTGAACTACTCAACTGAGTGCTTGCTTCTGCTTTCTTTAAATGTCTACAGAAAGCCGCCACCATGAGTACGGACGAAGAGATGAAGCAGTACGGCCAGGCCGCCATTTATCTCCGTAAGCCAGAGAGGGAGAGAATGGAAGCTCAAACTGCGCCATTTGATGCCAAATCTGCAGCATATGTGACTGATAAGGCCGAGCTGTACGTCAAGTGTAAGATTCTAAGCAAGGAGGGTACACAAGTCACCGTGGAAACGAATGACAAGAAAGAGGTATATAAAATCAAATAGTGGCACAGTACAACTGTAATCACATTAGATTCTGATGTTGTGGTTTTATTTTAATATTTTATTTTTTAGAAAAGAACTGTCCCTGAGGCGGATGTGACCCCTATGAACCCTCCCAAGTATGACAAGATTGAGGACATGGCCATGATGACCTACCTCAGTGAAGCCTCTGTCCTGTATAACCTCAAAGAGCGTTATGCAGCATGGATGATCTATGTAAGCTTTTCTACATGTTGAGAGCAGTACACTATTTCACCTGTCAAAGAAAGAAAAACACAAACACAGAGTATACAAATTACATCATCAAATTAAAAACCGTAGAAAAACAAATGCAAACAAACTCATGGTTCTGAAGTTATGTTCAATGTTAATGTTCTCTCTCTTCTCCCCTTCAGACCTACTCTGGCTTGTTCTGTGCAACTGTGAACCCCTACAAGTGGCTCCCAGTGTACGACCAGGAGGTTGTAAATGCCTACAGAGGCAAGAAGCGTATTGAGGCTCCACCCCACATCTTCTCTGTCTCTGACAACGCCTTTCAGTTCATGCTGATGGGTACGTACTAGTCAGGACAATGTAAACAAATACATAACTACAATGGTTTTGTGCTGTGTATCCATGACAAAAAAATTGCTTTACATTTTACAGATAAAGAGAACCAGTCTGTCCTGATCACGTAAGTTTCCATCATTTACTATAGGCATTGAAAAAAGAAAATTGTACATTAGTGCATTTATCTGAATGTATGCGTTTATAACCAGTGGAGAATCCGGTGCTGGGAAGACTGTGAACACCAAGCGTGTCATCCAGTACTTTGCAACAGCAGCAACTGCTAGTGGAGAGAAATCGGCCGCCGATAGTGGTAAAATTAAGGTACTGTATAATATGTATATGTTTTTAACTTTAACAAAAATGTTTTGGAACATAAAGCATTTATATGAAATATAGCAATTCAATTTAAAATAATTCAGACCAAATTTTAAATTGGGCCATGTCTAAAACATTCTAGGGGTCACTGGAGGATCAGATTATTGCAGCCAATCCCTTGCTGGAGGCCTATGGTAATGCCAAGACTGTGAGGAATGACAACTCCTCTCGCTTTGTAAGTGTAAAATAATGACATTTTATGAGTAAACCTGCAATAATTCCACACGACGGATGCAACTAATTGTGCTATATTAAACAGGGTAAATTCATCAGAATCCATTTCAACAATGCGGGTAAATTGGCCAGTGCTGATATTGAGACATGTAAGTATGAAGTTCAGAGATAAGAAAATATATATATTTGAGGATTAAATTTTGACTTATGTACAACCCATATAGATTATTATTATTATTATTAATTATGTTGTACAACCCATATAGATCTGCTGGAGAAGTCTAGAGTGACCTACCAGCTTCCTCTAGAGAGAGGTTACCATATCTTCTTCCAGATGATGACCGACCACCTACCTGGGATTATTGGTAAGGGGAATTATACTGATGATGCGATGAGAACATAAATTTAGAAAACTAGAAAAGTCGCAATTTTGAAAAAGTGTGGTTGCCGCAATCGGTTACATAGGCCCCTCCCACTATTTATTCTAGCCAATTACAATGTCACGTCACCCCTGTGATCATTTATCCCTCCAAATATAACATTTCTGCAACAAATGGTTATTTATTTATTTTTGCATTTGCGGCACCCCCTGTGGATGAAAATGGAATTGCCTTTTGCTCTGGGTTGATTAAACCACCCGTGACATGTGATTCAAATTTGGGATGGATTGGAAGTTTTTTGTAAAATAGGCCCCTCCCACTAATTTTGGACGACGATTACGGCCACACGATACACACTATCAAAATTCTGTCTGTGTTGTTTTAATCGGATAGGTCCTCAGATCATGTGTACAAATGTTTGTGATATTTGGACATAATCAGGACTCAGGAGACAGGAGGTGCAAAACTTGTGTTTTGGAGAAAATTCGAAATGGCGGAAAATAAATTTGATTTCATGACCTACGGTTCAAGAGTTATAAGCCAAAACATAAAGTGGGCTGTTATAGCGCCACCATACATAGCCGACCGATATAATTATAAGTTAATTAATTTTAATAATTATTAGGAACCTGCCATCCTATTTTTGTAACTATAGCCCTTATGGTCTCCGAGGAAAAAATACTTCAACGTGACTTTTTGCATTTTCCGATTCATGTCAATGGGGAAATGTAATGCACAAATACATTAATTCAATCAATTAAACATTAAACATTTATCTTAGAAAAATACGATTTCCGATGAAGCCGGTCAAGTGTGTGCCATGAAAACTGTGGGATAAGTAGTGAACCAAAGTTTAGGGTTACTCTAGAAAGAAGTAAGTGTTATTATTACTAGTCTGGTTGAACCACACTAATGAATAGAAACACATGTTCACACTTTTTTTTTATCCCTTCTCAGAAAGTTGTCTCATCACCAACAACCCATACGACTTCCCGTTGATCAGCATGGGTCAGATCACTGTGGCCAGCATTGATGACAAAGTCGAGTTGGAGGCTACAGATGTAAATGGACATTATTTTACATTTCTAATACTCACTGTGCATTGCAGTTGCTCTGCAAAATACATTTCCTACAGCAGTGGTTTTCAGGCCATGATCTCCCAAAATAATCCTATTTAAACTGGATTGCTAATATAATGCTTAATCTCAATCTTCAGGAGGCTATTGACATCCTGGGCTTCAACGCTGAGGAGAAACAGGCCATCTACAAGTTCACTGGTGCAGTGATGCATCATGGGGTGTTGAGTTTCAAACAGAAGCAGCGTGAGGAACAGGCGGAGCCAGACGGCACGGAGGGTAAATTGCATCTTCAACAAAAAATGTGATAGTCTTGTATTTATTTATTTCAAAAGAACTATGCTAAATATATTTATTTATATTATACTGTTTATACTGAAGGTTATTTGGTTTACCTAAATGGTCCTATATTAGCCTACTAGCTGTATGCATTCAATGTATTACCAATTGTGTTTAACTTTCTTAAATCGCACTCTGGATTAAGCGTCTGCTAAATGCCTGAATCGTAAATTGCAAATTGTATGATCATTTCAGTGGCTGACAAGATCTGCTACCTGTTGGGTCTGAACTCAGCGGATATGCTTAAGGCATACTGCTACCCCAGAGTTAAAGTGGGAAATGAATATGTCACTAAAGGACAAACTGTGCCACAGGTGAGTAAAGTTACATTATTTCCATGTTCTGATTTCATACACACCTTATAAGTTGTGTCCAGACTGTTTTAAATCATTATTAAAATGATCCTCCAACATTATTGTCTCAGCCAGGCTGAAGGCGAGGCAGAGATTATGTTTTGCACCATGTCTGTGTGTTTCTGAGCAGCTAATCTCAGGCACTGTTTGGCCGCGAAACTATGCATGCACACTCCCTGGATCGGTGGATCCCAGAGCAGAACCTCTGCCCCAAATCTTTCAGATTGGCGTAATCGGCATGCACGCCACTAGGAGGTCGATTTTTGTGAAATTTGTGTGAATTTCAGCCTCTGTGGGGGGTATTTATATGCAAATATCATGACTAATGGCATTGCAATGAACATCACTGATGATGTTTAGGTGAAAAAAGAACAGAAAAAAATAATAATTAAGTAATTAATTAAAACAAAATTGTTGCTATAAAGCAACGCTGGGTCTTAGAGGGTTAAACTGAACAAAATGCATGAACGCAGTGTGCAATTTCTGTGAAATTTTGCACGCATATTCCCATACAGCCAAGGAAGTAATGCCACTTGAAACATTTCAAATCAGCCTCATGGTGGCACTATAACAGGCCGATTGGCATTTTTACAGGTAACTGCACTGATTTGTTTAAAACTTTGACCAAGGCCAAGGAAAAACCTTTGCCCTGCATTTTTGCTACAAAAACAACAGCACACTGCAGAAACATGTGCAGTTCCAAGTACCTCTACTGACATGTTTGGCGCCTGCTGGCCTAGTGGTCCAGGACAGGCGCATGCCACATATCTAGGCTCTGCCCGTAGTGCGTTGTGTGTCTGAGTCCAGTTCATGACGACGTTTGGTCCATGTTTTTCCCGGTCTCTCTCTCCCTCTTTCCTGTCCATCTTCACTTGTATCTATCAATAAAGGCAAACAAGCAAAAACACGAATATTTTAAAAAAACATATAAAAAAACTATATATATATATATACACACACACAGTATATATGACTACACCTTGTGTATAGAGGGTATGCGCGTGACATAATCATCAAACCCGGAAGTTATGCGGGAATGTCTACTAAGTGGCAAAAAACTACTTTCTGGCCTTGACAGCAAATAGAGAAGTTGTATTTGATTGCATCTAACTGACTGTCACTCACTTTGCCACTCGATTTGCCATTCACTTTATGCATGTGCATACCCTCTAATAATTTATAAGACGAAAAACAAAACAAATAGTGTTGTCTCCTGACTTTCTTTTCTTCTTTCTAATGATTTGATCGGCCCAAAAGATTGTGTTCATTGTCATGATTCGTCACGATCCGAATTGGCTTTGTCCGCGGCGTAACCGTCTTTAAATAAATTATATTAAAAGTGCCGATGGGAGAATGCATGGGGCTTCCACTTCCTGGGCCACTCGCTTTTCTGAAAGGGGGCGGGCCTGCGGCGCTCTATTGTGTATCCAACCCTAAAACCTATCCCGCTCACTCAGATCAGCTAACACAGGGAAGCTGTTAACCTTCCCTAAAGCTCTCGGGAGAGACTCTTCTCCCTTCTGGCTCTCAAACTTTTGGAATAAACTTTCCATTGCAGTTAGAACTGCAGACAAACTCAGAATCTTCCACCGTAATCTGAAGAGTCACCTCTTCAGACTCCACCCTAGCCCGTAGCACTTGGTCTGGCCTTGAAAACCTTGCAGGCTTATGCAAAGGCTAAAATTGCTTAAATTGTGTAATTCACTATAATGTTCCTATTTCCTTTAGACAATGAACTCAGTCAGTGCCTTGGCCAAGTCCATCTATGAGAAGCTGTTCTTGTGGATGGTCATTAAGATCAACGGGATGCTGGACACCAAGCAGCAGAGAAACTTCTACATTGGTGTGCTGGACATTGCTGGTTTTGAAATCTTTGATGTAAGCATGGACTTGTTTTAAGTTGGAGACTAAATATTTTTGTCACAGTTACACATTTACAAGAGATTGGGCTAATGATATTTCCTCTCACAGTTCAACACCCTGGAGCAGCTGTGCATCAACTTCACCAATGAGAAACTGCAACAGTTTTTCAACCACACCATGTTTGTTCTGGAACAAGAAGAATACATGAAAGAGGGAATTCCCTGGGATCTCGTTGACTTCGGCATGGACTTGGCTATCTGCATTGAGCTGATTGAGAAGGTAGGTACTGTACATGGACTTGGCTGCCTGCAATTGACCTGAATACATACACTGTTGCATTGAGCTGATTGAGAAGGTATAGAATTATTAATAGTATAGCGTATTATATTATTATGTATTGCTATGGACTTAGGTGTCAGCATTGCGTTCATTGAAGGTATACAATTATTTTGTGCTTTAATGGACATAATGTACACACACACACACGTCACACGCACACACACACACACACACGCACACACAAACACACACACACACACACACACACACACACACACACACACACACACACACACACACACACATACACTTATTTTCTTTGTCATTGGCACTAAGCTTTTGTTGATTTGTCTCTTTTATCTCCTTCCCAAAGCCCTTGGGCATCTTCTCCAGCCTTGAAGAGCAGTGCATGTTCCCAAAAGCTACAGACAAAAGTTTTGCAGAGAAGTTGATTGACCTGCATCTGGGGAAGAACAAGGCCTTTGAGAAACCCAAGCCTGGTAAAGGCAAGGGTGAGGCTCACTTCTCCCTGGTCCACTATGCTGGAACTGTGGACTACAGGTGAACAGAACCCTATAGTATGCATATATGCACTGTATATATAATTATACATTATATAATATAATATAACCGGAACTGTGGACTACAGTTTTCGATTAATTGAGTATGGAGGACCCCAATGGAAACAAGCGGTAGGCTTTTGTTAAAAAACTGTTAATAAAGTATTCAATCAATCCATCAATCAATCAACAGCATCACAGGATGGCTAGAGAAGAACAAGGATCCTCTCAACGACTCTGTGGTCCAGCTGTACCAGAAGTCTACAGTGAAGCTGCTCTGTGTGTTATATCCCCCAGCTGAGCCTGAAGGTATGTTTATTACAATTGGTTTGGAGCATTTAGCATATTGGGAACTGGAGTTATGGCTGTACCCCAGCCAATAGGAACACAAAGGGGGCGGGACAACAGCAAATGAATATAGGACAATAATATAATATAATGTGTTCTATCCCCCACCTAAGCCTGAAGGTATTGTTATATCAATACTATAAACATTCAGAAACTGACAAGAAGGGAAGCATTTTCATTCTATATAACTAATGATAACTCATGATTCCAATATAAACAGATAATACCAAGAAGGGAGGCAAGAAGAAGGGTGGTTCCATGCAGACTGTGTCTAGTGCTTTCAGGGTAATAATATCTTTTCATTATTATCAACATATATCCCTGTAAGAATGAAGCGTTATTATTATCAACATTATATCCATGTAAAAAATAGTCTTTAAATGTTGAAATAGGGTTTATGTCGTTAAAGTATGTTTTTTAAAACAATCTAAATCTGCAAAGTAAGTAGTATCTAAAGAGTTCAAATAAGTATAGTGGAAGAAAAACTACAACATTCTATCACTTTTGACTAATTATAAACCTTTATGTCTCAATAGGCAAACTTGCAGTTGCTGATGACCAACTTGAGGAGCACACATCCTCACTTTGTGCGTTGCCTGATTCCCAACGAGTCCAAGACTCCAGGTAAACAGAAAAGAAACATTTGACGCCTTATCAATTCTCTTCTAGAGGCCCTAAGGAAGACCTTGTATGCGGTAAAGGCTTTCGACCAGGTGGAATATTCATACTTGTTCTCAGTGATGGAAATATTTGACATTGGAGATAGGTTCATTACATGGATTAGGCTATTGTACAGCAACCCCACTGCAGCTAGGAGACTGACTAACCAGACACTGTCCTCACAATTTGCTTTAGCTCTAGGGCCCTTTGCCCAGACAATTATAGCAAATGCTATATTTCTATTTTGGTTGACTCGTTTTGACTCATTAAATGGTCAGTGCGTAACTATTTTGTTGTAATAATAATGAAGCAACATATTTACAGGATTGATGGAGAACTTCCTGGTCATCCACCAGCTGAGGTGTAATGGTGTGCTGGAGGGCATCAGAATTTGTAGAAAGGGCTTCCCAAGCAGAATCCCCTATGCTGACTTCAAGCAGAGGTATCAATTCCTTTTTCCCAGTAGCTTTTAGTTCCAAACGTATTAACGGGAGGCATGCAAAATGACCATGAACTTCTGCAAAACAGATACAAAGTACTGAACGCCAGCGCATGTCCCGAAGGCGCGTTCATGGACAACAAGAAGGCATCTGAGAAGCTGCTTGGGTCCATTGACGTACCTGTTGATGATTACAGGTTCGGACACACCAAGGTAAACACACTCCCAATCTGGTTTAACATTATGGACGGAGGACTAAATGTAGATTTTATGGTTGTTTAGTTACAGTGTTTGTAACATTGTATTCAGGTGTTCTTCAAAGCTGGTCTGCTGGGTGTCCTTGAAGAGATGCGAGATGAAAAGCTGGCTTCTCTGGTCACCATGACTCAGGCACTGGCACGAGGTTACGTCATGAGGAAGGAGTTTGTCAAGATGATGGCTAGGAGGTACTTTGAAAATTCAATCTATTCAATAAAACAAATAAAGTGTCAAATCACTATAATAAAATAGCAAAAATTGCAGAGCAAGCTTTTGATGACGGTGGTAAGGAAAAATATCCTCTTAATAAACAGCAGAAGAAACCTTGAGCAGAATCAGGCTATAGGATGGGGGGTCATCCTGCATTTACATTGCGGCGGTTAACAACAATAATACCAACAGCAATAATAACGACAACAATAGTAACAACTATAATGACACAATTATGTAATAACTATTACATGGAAACACTCAATCTGCATTTCAATCATGATCCACTGTTGTCCACAGAGAGGCCATTTACAACATCCAGTTCAACGTGCGTTCATTTGTCAATGTGAAACACTGGCCATGGATGAAGCTGTACTACAAGGTCAAGCCTCTCCTGCAGAGTGCTGAGACTGAGAAGGAGCTGCAGAACATGAAGGAGAACTATGAAAAGATGAAGACTGACCTGGCCACTGCCCAGGCCGCGAAGAAGACACTGGAAGAGAAATTGATAGCTGTGGTGCAGGAGAAGAATAACCTTGCAGCATCATCGGCATCAGTAAGTACCTGTACACAAAATGTTGCTAATATTTCATATTGTTGGCAAGACCACTTTTTTTAGGTTTGAGTTGTATAGTTACCTTGCCATGATGTAAACTTCCTGTTGAATTTACTATTTGAAGATCTGGATCTGGATCCACGGATCCAGTCCGGGTTTTCTTCCTATAAAAATGGCAAAACCAACAGGAATTTTATTATACAAATAAAAACTAACAGAACTGGGATTGGTGATGCTCTATATTGTCTTGAATGAATAACTTTGTTTGTGTTTGTTTACGTACTAAAATAGTGACTTTGAGAGCTGTTTCAGTGTACAATGTAAGTCAATGAGGATCATATTTTGAATTATCAATTTCTAATTAGGTACTAGAGCAATTATTTTTGATTTCTTGTCTACATTTGGAGAACATCATGGCAAGGTAACACAACCCAAACCTCTACCAAAGTGATATTGCCCTTTAAATCTTTTATCTAAAGTCGAATGTATAAGTAGTCGACCACCAGGCATTCTGATTGCAGACCATGGCAGAGAATGCCTGGTGGTCGAACGGCTGTTCAGCACAAGGGCCTGACCCAATTTGTCATTCTTCTATGGGGAGGGTGAATTTGAATATGCAACTGCTATTCACCCACGCACTACTATAGTATATCCTTTTGGAGAGTTTGATTAGTTTGAGCATTAGTCTGACATGCGGGAACAACGGTCGGACTACCGCTCGAACCTGTGGTGCTCACGTGCCTGTGGTTGTGGTTAGGTTAGTGATAGAGGTAGATTGTCAGTCTAATGACCGTCGGACCAAAACAAGTGTCGAACTTAGTACTGTACCCCTCCAACTTCTTCCTTGTCCTCACCTCACCCTGAACAAATTCTGACATATTCCTTTTCATTGACAACCAGGGAGATGACGCTCTGAATGATGCTGAGGAAAGATGTGAAGGTCTTATTAAAAGTAAGATCCAGTTGGAGGCAAAGCTCAAAGAGACGACCGAGAGACTGGAGGACGAGGAGGAGATCAATGCTGAACTGACTGCCAAGAAGAGGAAGCTGGAGGATGAATGCTCTGAGCTCAAGAAGGACATTGATGACCTGGAGCTTACCTTGGCTAAAGTGGAGAAGGAGAAACACGCCACTGAAAACAAGGTATAGATTATACACTCTAGTGACATACTTGTAAGGGTCAATCTAGTATAGTGTCAGAGTTACAGGTCAATTTAGCCCCCCCCCCTGCCCTAAAGGAACCCTGAGAGTCCCTGGAATCCCCTTTGAGAAGGCCTGATTGATCCATTCCATGACAACACATTATGTTCTGCTAATCAGGTGAAGAACCTGACTGAGGAGATGGCATCTCAGGATGAGAGCGGCGCTAAGCTGAGCAAGGAGAAAAAAGCCCTCCAAGAGGCCCATCAGCAAACCCTGGATGACCTGCAGGCAGAGGAGGACAAAGTCAACACTCTGACCAAGGCCAAGGCCAAGCTGGAGCAGCAAGTTGACGATGTGAGTTTACCAAAGGGAATCAGATGTTTTGAACTTAAAGATGGAGTGCCGTGATTTTTTTCCACCCTACTTGTTAAAATGTTGTTTTTATGTGGACCAGTTCATTAAGTTTGCCTGGTGGGTGGTGATGGGTGACTGGTGATCCACCTGAACTGAAGCCACACCCACAGCTGTTATTGGATGATAACCAAGGGGAAGATTTTGTGATGTCACTATATCACTGTTTTTTCATTGGCATGTTTGACTGTCAAGGTTTCAGCCTCCAGGAAGAAACCCTAAATACAAATGGAAGTCATAATTGCAACCTTGAACCTTGCACATAACAATCACACCAAGGGGTCTAATGAAGTACTGTCACGGTCACCTCATAAACACATGAAAAACTTGAAAAGATAAATATCACAGCACTCCATCTTTAATATTGCAATATATATTGTATTGTTGTACTGATTAATAAGAACAATATATCGTTGTGCAGTTGGAGGGTTCTCTGGAGCAAGAGAAGAAGCTCCGCATGGACCTGGAGAGAGCCAAGAGAAAGCTTGAGGGTGATCTGAAACTGTCCCAGGAATCCGTCATGGACCTGGAAAATGATAAGCAGCAATCTGACGAGAAGATAAAGAAGTAATGTGAACCAACAATATGAAATGTCATGGAGAGAAACCACCTGCAGAATGACACTAAAATATGACTATTGACTGTATTCAACAGGAAGGACTTTGAAGTAAGCCAGCTCCTGAGTAAGATTGAGGATGAACAATCGTTGGGGGCCCAGCTGCAGAAGAAGATCAAAGAACTCCAGGTATTCAGATTTTCTGTAAAATCATTAATAATAAGTAAGAGTGAATGGTTATTTTCAGATGTTACTCTAACATAATTCATTTCAAAGGCTCGTATTGAAGAACTGGAGGAGGAGATCGAGGCAGAGCGTGCCGCTCGTGCCAAGGTGGAGAAGCAGAGAGCTGATCTCTCCAGGGAACTTGAAGAGATCAGTGAGAGGCTGGAGGAGGCTGGAGGCGCCACAGCTTCTCAGATCGAGATGAACAAGAAGCGCGAGGCTGAGTTCCAGAAGCTGCGTCGTGACCTTGAAGAGTCCACCCTGCAGCATGAGGCCACTGCTTCTGCTCTCCGTAAGAAACAGGCCGACAGCGTGGCTGAACTGGGTGAACAGATCGACAACCTCCAGAGAGTCAAGCAGAAACTGGAGAAGGAGAAGAGTGAATACAAGATGGAGATTGATGACCTGTCCAGCAACATGGAGGCTGTTGCCAAGGCAAAGGTATAATGCAATGCCTGTGTATAATATCACTCTTGAGTCAAACTGTTTAAATGACTGAAGTGAAATTTAATTCTCCAATTTGAAAACTGATTTTTGGCTTTGCTTTAAATCAAAGCAATGGAGGAAAAGAAAAAACAACAAAACAATGAATTAACATTTCCAATGTTCATATTCAGGGAAATCTTGAGAAGATGTGTCGCACCCTTGAGGACCAACTTAGTGAAGTCAAGGCCAAGAGTGACGAGAACGTTCGCTCAATCAATGATATTGGAGCTCAGAGAGCAAGACTGTTGACAGAGAACGGTAAATATTCATTTCCTCATAAAGACTACTTTGTCTACATGGTCTGTTGAGCACTTGAGCAAATTGAGCATATTAGACATGAATGCTTTTATCAACAGTTATCCCAGGGACTCATGATTTGTTTGAAATGTTTGAAACGAATATTCATATTTCTAACTAGGTGAGTTTGGTCGTCAACTGGAGGAGAAAGAAGCTCTGGTCTCTCAGCTCACCAGAGGCAAGCAGGCCTTCACCCAACAGATTGAGGAGTTGAAGAGACACGTTGAAGAGGAAGTTAAGGTGAAGAACAGATTATTTTCCCTTTTAGTTTTATATTTTTTGTAATTTCATTCAGCTGACATTATTTTGTCCATTTTCTTGACAGGCAAAGAATGCCCTTGCTCATGCTGTGCAATCAGCTCGCCATGACTGTGACCTTCTGAGGGAGCAGTTTGAGGAGGAGCAGGAGGCAAAGGCGGAGCTGCAGCGTGGAATGTCCAAGGCCAACGCTGAGGTGTGTCAGTGGAGGAGCAAGTATGAGACTGATGCTGTCCAACGCACTGAGGAGCTGGAGGAGGCCAAGTAAGTCAGCAGTGTTGCAACACTGTCAGCTACCACTCACTATGCAAAATATTACTCACAATAATATCCATTCTAAACTAATCAACAGGAAAAAGCTCGCCCAGCGTCTTCAGGAGGCTGAGGAGCAAATCGAGGCAGTGAATTCCAAGTGCGGATCTCTGGAGAAGACCAAACAGAGACTCCAGGGTGAAGTGGAAGACCTCATGATTGATGTGGAGAGGGCCAATGGTTTGGCTTCCAACCTAGACAAGAAACAGAGGAACTTTGATAAGGTGATTTGACATAAATCATTTTAAAACAAAAAAATCATTCTCGGCTCCTTAAAGTGCAGTTAAATGACACATTTCATAACAAATGGTCTGCAGGTCTTGGCAGAATGGAAGCAGAAATTTGAAGAGGGACAGGCAGAACTGGAGGGAGCTCAGAAAGAGGCGCGTTCTCTCAGCACTGAGTTGTTTAAGATGAAGAATTCCTTCGAGGAGTCTCTGGACCAACTGGAGACCATGAAGCGCGAGAACAAGAACCTGCAACGTGAGTCTTTCTCTACATCATTCTTTTAAACTTCTTGGACGCCAGGGGGAAGTAGATGCTTAGGTAGAAGGTGCCAGGCGAATCTTGTTATCTCGGGCATGGCGTTAACAACAGTTCAAGATCAATTGTAGATTATATAGGCTACACCAACTTTAGTCAAATGCAAATACAAAATATTTGCTGATTGATTGATTACTTTCAATCAACTACAGAGGAGATCTCAGACCTGACTGAACAGATCGGTGAGACTGGAAAGAGCATCCATGAGCTGGAGAAGTCCAAGAAGCAGGCGGAGACAGAGAAGTCAGACATCCAGACGGCCCTGGAGGAAGCTGAGGTAAAGCTTTTAGTTTCCAGATGAACAATGACATTGTCTGTCGTTTAGTTTAGCTTATTTTGGTCATTAAAGTATAGTTTAGCAACCCCACAGAAGTGGTCCTGCCGTAACTTGCTCCTCTGAGCAAGCTGAGCGAGCATGCTCTCTTTGCGTAGCCTGTTGTGTGCCGGACTGGTGAGTTGGCGACCAGGCTTCCATCCAAATCAGGGCGTTGCGCTGTTCGCCACAATATTTTAGATTTATTTTAAGTCTTACATTCAAACAGTCAAGAAGTATATTTATGGATGTTAAATGAAAAGCTGTTACATTTCAGGGTACTCTGGAGCATGAGGAGTCCAAGATTCTTCGTGTCCAGCTGGAGCTCAACCAGATCAAGGGTGAGGTGGACAGGAAGCTGGCAGAGAAGGATGAAGAAATGGAGCAGATCAAGAGGAACAGCCAGAGGGTGCTTGACTCCATGCAGAGCACTCTGGACTCTGAGGTCAGGAGCAGAAACGATGCCCTTAGAATCAAGAAGAAGATGGAGGGAGACCTGAACGAGATGGAGGTTCAGCTGAGCCACGCAAACCGCCAGGCTGCTGAGGCCCAGAAGCAGCTGAGGAATGTCCAGGGACAGCTTAAGGTCCAAAACATACTATTTAGACACAAATTAATATTACATAAAACATATTAGTTAGCCATAAATTGATATTATTTATTATATAAAACATAGTAGTTAGACACATATTATATAAAACATATTAGTTACACATTATTATTATTATTATATAAAACGGTATTTAGACACATATTCAAATAATGGAACTGTTCTGAACAATTCACATTCTGATGTTTCTCATAATGTGACCACCTAAAATTTATTTTAGGATGCCCAAGTGCACCTTGACGATGCTTGCAGAGGCCAAGAAGATATGAAGGAGCAAGCTGCCATGGTGGAGCGTAGGAACGGCCTCATGGTCGCTGAGATCGAGGAGCTGAGAGTGGCTCTGGAACAGACAGAGAGAGGCCGCAAAGTGGCTGAGCAAGAACTGGTGGATGCCAGTGAGCGTGCTGGACTGTTGCACTCCCAGGTAAGTCAATGGAAAAAGTCTCAACATGTTTAACATACAAGTCATGTTTACTTGCATTGCTAAACTGAATCTTTATTTTAGAACACAAGCCTTTTGAACTCCAAGAAGAAACTTGAAGCTGACCTGATCCAGGTCCAAGGTGAAGTGGACGACAGTGTTCAAGAAGCAAGGAATGCTGAGGATAAGGCCAAGAAAGCCATCACTGATGTAAGTTAGGATGCCCTACCTTTATCTATTAGATAAATAGATATCCTCATGTCATGTTTAATATTAAGATACAATTCAATGTCTTATCTATTAAATATCCTCATTTCATGCTTCATATTATACAATACAATACAACAATTACTTTACAGGCTGCTATGATGGCCGAGGAGCTGAAGAAAGAGCAGGACACCAGCTCTCACCTGGAGAGAATGAAGAAGAACCTGGAGGTCACAGTCAAGGACCTGCAACACCGTCTGGATGAGGCTGAGAACCTGGCTATGAAGGGAGGCAAAAAGCAGCTCCAGAAACTGGAGTCTAGGGTAAGATGTAGTTTACTTCAACACAGCTTATAGTCAATTAAATAAGAATAAATCATTTAATATTGTATAATTCAACTGTGAAGGTGCGTGAACTGGAGGGAGAGGTCGACGCTGCACAGAGAGGTGGAGCAGACGCCATTAAAGGTGTCCGCAAGTACGAGAGGAAAGTGAAGGAGCTGACATACCAGGTACAGTATACCATGTTCACTTAAATAACCATCATGCCACTGTTAAAATGAATAGATTGCATGAACATACAACTGATTTATGAATTCACTCTCACTTCAGACTGAAGAGGACAAGAAGAATCTTGCCAGGCTTCAGGATCTGGTAGACAAACTGCAGATGAAGGTGAAGGGCTACAAGAGACAGGCTGAGGAAGCGGTAAGACAAATATACATCTTTTTTTGTGGTCACCATGGGCAGTGTTAACAATACTAACATGAACATGATGCCACATAGGCTACTGCATTGGCCACAACCACAACTGAAAATGTCTTGTTTGGACTACAATTGTAAGGTGCACTCTATCATATTGTAGGAGGAAGCAGCCAACACTCACCTGTCCAAGTGCAGAAAGGTTCAGCATGAGCTAGAGGAGGCAGAGGAGCGTGCTGACATCGCTGAATCCCAGGTCAACAAGATGAGAACTAAAAGTCGTGACTCCAAGGTAAATACATGTGCAATATGAAAGTGTATTATGTTGACTGTCTTTAACTAAGATTTAACTACAGATTCATGTTGGAGATCTAATAGCATATTCCTATTTTACAGGGAAAAGAGGCTGGTGAATAAGTTCACCAATTCAACTCACCGTACAGTAAATTGATTCAAAATGTCATAAAATATGACCCATTGTATTCAATAAAGGTGGCGACAAAATCATTTTGATGTGTCTTGTATTCATTACTTCATCAATCACTTTTTATTGTCAGGTTTGTCCACATGGGCCTACTTTTTTAAACCCATTTTCAAAAACGTTTTTGGTCTTTTTATCATCTACTCAGGCTTATATGAACACCCTAGACAGTTACTTGAGACACACAGGTACTACAAATTTCACGCCCCCAAATGAGGCAGTGGCCCCAGTTTTGGTCCCGTTAGAACGGTGTATTGCAGGCCAGCCCATAGAAGTCCATTGAAATTCTACTGTAGTTAGCCTACTGTTAAAATAATACAAAATGAACTGAAGACTATTTTGTTTCCAAATGTATGAAGTGTCTTTGTCAACATATATTGTTGTTTTCTCAATAGTGGATGTATTTCACATTTCATTTACCACAATGAGTTACCCATAATGTTAACGGAGCAGAGGGGAGTAGGCAGATCAGAACCTGTCACTGCCTTTACGAGGCTACGAGCGCCGACTTTGCAGAGTGGAATTCTCAATAATACATCCCGATCCCGACTGACCTTGTTCATTCATTTTTAGATAGCTGATGGATGGAAAATGAAGCTTCATTTCCATCCACCTGCTGTCTAAAAACCCGGAAGAGACCCCGACAGACAGCTTATTTTGTCCGCGCATGGAATCTTAGGTGTGTTTACATGGCTATAGGATTCCATGCGCGGCAGATTGCCGCGTCGGCCAGATTCGTCGGCCAGATTCCCAGATGAAAAAATTTAAAGAAAAAAATAAATAAAACGGCCCCCACATAATTACCCTTTGACCAGACCTGTAGAGGGAGCTCTAAATAAAGTAACGTATTTTATTTTATGCCCAAAAAGTGTATTATACAGTGAAGCTGAGGTGCTGCGAGACTTTTGGTAAAGTAGGACTGTGGCTGCATGGAATGATCGAGTATCAGCCATGCAGTTGTTGATATGTAGGCCAACATAACAGTAACATATTATGAATAACTAAATAGTTATTTATGAAAAAGAGTAGGCTACATCAACAAGGTGCTGCTGTCAAGAGCAGTGTTGCTTCCTGTTGACATCAATACCAATTAATAGTTGAGTATTTCATACATAATAGTCCTCCATTTCATAGGAATGGTTCACACAAAGGATGTATTAGCCCCAAAAGTTTTTCCACTGTTAATTATACATTTTAGGGAGAAAAGTATAGAATTAGCATGGAATGGATCATTGAAGCATGTTATTGGCCTGATATCTGCTACCAATAGGCCTAGTTGTTTTAGATCAGTTGTAATTTAAGTATAAGTGTTTCAGATTCAAATAATTCCAAAGGTGCATGCTGTGGAACAATAGCGCTGAGATTACAGCAGCGGGTAATATCACCATCTAGTGGTCTAAACATTTAACAGATGGTGTGACCAAGATTAGGCTATACTAGGACACAGTTGTGGATTTAATTAAATTATTTTAAAACTATTCGTATATTATGTTTTATAGCCTATACGTTTTCTTGGTCTAGGGATGTACAAACATATTGAACTGTTTCTCTGGCACCAATTCATTCTCAGAATAATAAATAAGACTAAACATAACACAAACATGAACAAACACGTATACCCCTGGGGCTGTTAAAAGCCTGTAGGTTATGGTCAGCTATTTAAAATGTTAGTGTGTTTGCTCAGTTCAGTTCATTTATTTCCAGCTCTGTTGGATAACAAGGTAGCCTACGTAATTTAGGCCTTTAGGCCCTCATTTATCCATTGGTGCACTTTGGTCAACTCAATACATGTCTACATGTCACTCTGTCTGAAGGTCCCTGATTCAAGTCTCACCTCATGCAGGCTTAATTTAAATTGCTTTGCAAAAAACTTGACAGTATTAATGCATGTGTACTTTTTAAAGATAACTTAATGAAATGCTTTTTTGAGAGTTATGTTCAATTGATTACATCGGCCTACTAAAATAGCCAATCTAAATCTCACAACGTTTCAGATGGCAACGCATTGTGAGGTTGTAGATCGGCTATTCACTAGTTTCAGTTCCGTGGAGACATCAAATGTCTCTTTTGGTAAATGTTTTGTGAACTACTGATCTTTTTTTTTATTTTTTCAGTACTTTATTTAGATTCTTTACAAATACAGAAAACAGAACACAAGCAACAACAACAGAATACGTATGCATACATTATGTATGAACACAGAAACATAATATAAAACAAGGATAGATGAGAAACAAATAAAAATAAAAATAAATCAAATTAAAAATGAGTTTACACGACCAAACACGCAGCATCATCAACCGTATCGCATACAGTACGTGTAGCCTGGGCCTAATAGCACGGATGGACGTTGCTCCCACTCTGCCCATAGCCCATCCTCCTCCTACTAATCATTGGGCTGATTGCCTGGACTATTTAAGCAGCACACTCGATGGCTGCATTATGTTCAAGAAGTTGGGCTGCAGCAAGCCACTCTAGCTTGCCCATGGCGTGTGTGCCCAGTTATTTCAGCTTCAGCTTGGTTGTGTTGTTACGCATCATGACAGGCACGTTCTTGATCTGTTCTTTAGAAAGTGGCTGCAGTGTGTATATTATATATTGTGGTCATGATTGACAGATATAGTCATTTTTAGCACCAGTATAATACATACAATTTATATAGCGCTTTTCAAGTTACCCAAAGTCGCTTTAAAGTGGTATGTTACCTTTGTCTCTGCTTTTGGCTCTTTGTATTTTAGTATTACATTAAATGGTATAAGCTACTCTATAAGCAGGGCCAGCCTGCTGCTTTGCCTGGATTTTACCAGGCAGTATCACCACTGAACGACCACCCTTAATTAATAATTTGTATTGCGTGAAGCTACTGTTAAAATGTGAAATGTGTTTTAAGTTGTAATGTGTTGTATGAGTCCTCACTAATGTTGTACTGTGCTCCTTGTAGGCCTGGTGCTGGGGCTCCACATTGGGACCAGGTGATGACTGCCACCCAGTGGTTGTAACTTGTGGTAAACCACCGCTTTTGTGTTGCTATTTGTTTTTATCTGCTTTGGCTTGCTGTGAACTGGGGTGGGGTACTACTACCCTGGTTGGCCTGCCCATCTTCCCCCTTCCCCCAGCACTGGCCAGTACACAGTGCATTTTATTATCTACCGGTATTCTTCTTTTCATGATTAGGAGGATGTTGATGAGAAGATGATACATTAAATTATGCAAATTAAATAAATACATTTTGTATTTTTGCTAATTACCCGTTTCTCCATTTATTGTTATTTTGTGTGAAGAGTCACAATTGTAATCAGGAGTCTTCATTTAATTGGGTCTAGTATTTCCTGGGGCGCAACTCCCTAGTTGGCTACAATCCTTAATGCCATCCTGTTACACATGCGCATACCCTCTAGGGGTAACCAACCCGGGGTTCGCGATCTACCAGTCGATCGCGGGAACGTTTCCAGTCGATCGCGAAGTGTTAGACCCATTGGAATAATGTCAGTGCCGCTCGTCACATGCAAATTAATTTTGAGCAGAGCGCTGTGGCTCTGAGTTTGAGAATAGACCCCATCGTCCAAGGGTGTGTGTGCGTGTGTGGTGGGAGGGGTGGTATCTTAGCAACACTGAATGACCTGTCCCATTGGTCGTGTGCTCGTATCATGAGCCAATGGCTGCAGCTCTGAGCTTCCCAGACCCAGGTTCACATACTACACTACACAAGCCGTAAAGCGAACTGACAGGTACCATATTAGCAGCTGTGAGCGCTCTTCTCTTCTCGTGAAGAAAGCAGGACAGAGTTGTCAAATAAATCCCGCCGTCATTCATACTGTATTTATTCTCCGACCCGACATTAAAATACGGAACAACGTGCGTTCATTACGGGGCTCGTGACAGGCTGCAGACACAGATAGATAGATAGCGCCGCTGCTCCTTCAGTTTTCGTTGTTCGTTGTTATAATATTTTTTTATTATTGGGATTTGATCATTGATGCAAATTCTAAACATATGGATGCAGCTGCAGAAGTTGTGTTGCTTAAAGGAATGCATAGTTGCGTTCTCCTCAACTGCTGCGCACTGTGCGTAGCAACAACAAAAATATAAAAATGAGAAAAATATACTGAATATACCAGTCTGCAATGCAAACTAATAGGCGAGTGCACTCCAGGGCATATGCAAAGGGAAAGAATGACTTCCGTCCGTGACAATAATCAATGCTACAGTTTGAATTCTGTACACATGCACACATAGAGCAAAAAATATGATAAATATGAAATATGAAAACTTGTTGAAGTACAACGCATGAGTCAAGTAGCTGCTTTTGTATCAAACCCTTTCCTCTTTACTGAGCCTACTGTCATTGAACTGCTGTCCGATAAAATGCAGGATGTGTTTGCATTAACTTCAGATATTTAAATGGAGATTATTGGATTAGTAAGTGACTGTCACCTGCAGGTCAGAGCTAAAGAGAAGGAATTTTGGTCTCTTGTGAGCAGAGAAGTATCCCCTGATTGTGTCGTGTGCACTGAAGCTGCATGCCTACTTTGGTTGCACGTACTTATGTGAAATGGCCTTTTCACAAATGAAAATAATAAAATCCAAGTTTAGAACTCGTATGACTGACTCACATCTTAATGACACCCTCAGACTGGCAATCACTAAATATGAACCAGATTTCAAAACGCTTGCAGATTAAGTGCAGTCACAGCATCACATTAAAGGTGGGCTGACCCTGAGAGTATGTCACCATATCTGTGCAAATATATATGGTCATGTTATGCCTATGTCATTTGAACATCTGCCAATGTGAATATTCATTGAAATGAGAAACAAAATATTTCTAATACTAATTATTTCTAATTTGTCTTAATATTATTTGACATTGATAATATAACTTACTATAAGTATTTATTCTAATTTAAGCTTTAGTCTTTGTGTGGATGTGTGCACATGCATTGAGCCTGTCAGAAATAGCAAAAAAACAAGTGTTTTTTCTAACACGTTTTAGTGGTAGATCTTGGCTTACAATTGGGAATAAAATGGGCTCTTGGGCTTGAAAAGGTTGGTTACCAGTGTATTAGTGGACAATGGACATGTGTTGGAACCAGAATACTCAAAGCTGACAATAAAATGTAGGCATTTAGCAGACGCTCTTCAGATCCAGAGCCACTTTGTTTGATGAAGTAATTAATACGAGAAACAACAAAATGCATTTGTTGCCACCTTTATTGAATACAATGGGTCATATTTTATGACTTTTTGAATCCAGTGGGTCATATTTTATGACTTTATGGTGAGTTGAATTGGAAAACTTATTCACCAGCCTCTTTTCCCTGTAAAATAGGAATATGCTATTAGATCTTCAACATGAATCTTTATTTAAATCTTAGTTAAAGACAGTCAACATATTAAACCTTCATATTACATATGTATTTACCTTGGAGTCACGACTTTTAGTTCTCATCTTGTTGACCTGGGATTCAGCGATGTCTGCACGCTCCTCTGCTTCCTCTAGCTCATGCTGAACCTTTCTGCACTTGGACAGGTGAGTGTTGGCTGCTTCCTCCTACAATATGATAGAGATGGTTCAAAGGCTCAATATTTGAAAAGTAATAGTCGATATGGCTTCATGTTAGTTCACAACACTCTGCCCATGGCGACCACAACTAAAGATGTATATTTGTCTTACCGCTTCCTCAGCCTGTCTCTTGTAGCCCTTCACCTTCATCTGCAGTTTGTCTACCAGATCCTGAAGCCTGGCAAGATTCTTCTTGTCCTCTTCAGTCTGAAGTGAGAGTGAATTCATAACATTAGTTCATGCAATCTATTAATTTAATCAGTGGCATGATGGTTAATTAAGTGAACATACTGTACCTGGTATGTCAGCTCCTTCACTCTCCTCTCGTACTTGCGGACACCTTTAATGGCTTCTCCTCCACCTCTCTGTGCAGCGTCGACCTCTCCCTCCAGTTCACGCACCTTCACAATGGAATTATGCACTATGAAACGTATTCTTATTTAATTGACTATAAGCTGTGTTGAAGTAAACCACATCTTACCCTAGACTCCAGTTTCTGGAGCTGCTTTTTGCCTCCCTTCATAGCCAGGTTCTCAGCCTCATCCAGACGATGCTGCAGGTCCTTGACTGTGACCTCCAGGTTCTTCTTCATCCTCTCCAGGTGAGAGCTGGTGTCCTGCTCCTTCTTCAGCTCCTCGGCCATCATAGCGGCCTGGGAAGAGGATAAAATATACTTCATTGTCAGTGCCGGTTTTATAGAAGTTGTGGCGCCTGGGCTAGAGTAATATTTGAGGCCCCCAGGCTTCCCATAGCTACCACAGAGCAGAAGCAGAAGCTCTCAATGTTTTAACCATAATAAAATTACATTTACAATAACTAAACACGAATCTCACTTGAATTGGATTGCAACTACATTACTTTTTCATCATGGCTGTTTTAAATAAGACAATTTTAGCATTTAGTTCTAAAATACATCTACACTTTGTTGTAGCCTATAGAGCAAAGGTTTCCAGCATGAGCGAATTGTATTGTATTTATATTAAGCATGGCATGGGGGTGTATTTTCCCATCAGGACACCCCCCCCCCCTCATCTAGACTGAGTGGCAAAGCATTGAGCAGCATGGAGTGTTGAAGTTTGGAAGCGCTTGTTGGAAATCACTCAACCGTCATGCGTACCACCTGTTTCTAAATGTCACATA
Organism: Protomyctophum bolini; assembly: GCF_963924005.1. Taxonomy (NCBI): domain Eukaryota; kingdom Metazoa; phylum Chordata; class Actinopteri; order Myctophiformes; family Myctophidae; genus Protomyctophum; species Protomyctophum bolini. Next base: position 16,593,317 of record NC_137870.1, on the reverse strand, counting down.
ATGCAGGATGCAGCAAAATGTTGTGTTATTGAAAACAAGCACTTCCAAACTCTGACACTGAAAAATAATCAAATGCAGGGCATTTCTTGACAGAAAGTAGCTCATAACTTTTCTATGGTGGATTTTTATGAAACAAAAACTTCGCAGATAGAAAGGGGATAATTCTAGCTTTTTGTACAGCTGCAATGTTGGTGAGTTTAACATTGTTTAATGCAATCAGACAGGACTTTTCTGTTTGGATGAATGGGCTGTCAAGGTCAGAAAGTATTTGTTTGCCACTCAGTGGGCGTTCCCGCATAACTTCCAGGTACGATGATGTCACACGCATACCCTCTATTGTTCTGGTATATTGGATAAGGGGCATAGCTCCTAACTTACATCAGTGATGGCTTTCTTGGCCTTATCCTCAGCATTCCTTGCTTCTTGAACACTGTCGTCCACTTCACCTTGGACCTGGATCAGGTCAGCTTCAAGTTTCTTCTTGGTGTTCAAAAGGCTTGTGTTCTAAAATAAAGATTCAGTTTAGCAATGCAAGTAAACATGAATTGTATGTTAAACATATTGAGAGTTTTTCCATTGAGTTACCTGGGAGTGCGACAGTCCAGCGCGCTCATTGGCATCCACCAGTTCTTGCTCAGCCACTTTGCGGCCTCTCTCTGTCTGTTCCAGAGCCACTCTCAGCTCCTCGATCTCAGCGACCATGAGGCCGTTCCTACGCTCCACCATGGCAGCTTGCTCCTTCATGTCTTCTTGGCCTCTGCAAGCATCGTCAAGGTGCACTTGGGCATCCTGAAATAAATCGCATTTGATGTTGTCACATAAGATAAACATCAGAATGTGACTTGTTCAGAGCAGCTCCATTATTTGATTGTGTCTAACTACTATGTTTTATATAATAATAGTAACATGTATGTTTAATATTATAGTAACATGTGTCAAACTAATGTGTTTTAACCTTAAGCTGTCCCTGGACGTTCCTCAGCTGCTTCTGGGCCTCAGCAGCCTGGCGGTTTGCGTGGCTCAGCTGAACCTCCATCTCGTTCAGGTCTCCCTCCATCTTCTTCTTGATTCTAAGGGCATCGTTTCTGCTCCTGACCTCAGAGTCCAGAGTGCTCTGCATGGAGTCAACCACCCTCTGGCTGTTCCTCTTGATCTGCTCCATTTCTTCATCCTTCTCTGCCAGCTTCCTGTCCACCTCACCCTTGATCTGGTTGAGCTCCAGCTGGACACGAAGAATCTTGGACTCCTCATGCTCCAGAGTACCCTGAAATGTAACACAGGATCAAAAGGTTGTAAGAGTTTTTAAGTAACATCCAATAATATACTGCTACACTGTGAATGTTAAATGGGCGGCTGTGGCTCAGCAGAGCAGGTCGCTCAATGAATCCGTGTTTTGGCGGTTCAAATCCCCTCCTTCTGTCCACATTGTGAAGTGTCCTTGGGCAACACATTTAATCCTGCATTGCCTCCAATGAGTTGATTTGTGCTAGCTTGCCACTTGGTGTGTGAATGTGCGGGAAGTGAGGACGCTTTTGTTGACTGTTCGCTGCTTCACCTCCCACTGTATTAATGAATGAACCATTGTAAAGTGCTTGGAAAAGCATTTACAATTCATTCATTGAGATAAATCTGAAATATTGTAGCAAACAGGGTAACGCTCTGAGTTGGCTCGAACCCCGGTTGCCAACTCACCAGTCCGGCACTGGCACGCAACAGGCAACGCAAAGAGAGCTATAGTTCACTAAGAGGAGAAATGTACGGCCGGGCCACTTCTATGGGGTTGCTACAGACTTGCTATAGACTATTGCATTGTTCATCTAGAAGCTAAAAGCGTTACCTCGGCTTCCTCCAAGGCTGTCTGGATCTCTGACTTCTCTGTCTCAACCTGCTTCTTGGACTTCTCCAGCTCATGGATGCTCTTTCCAGTCTCACCGATCTGTTCAGTCAGGTCTGAGATCTCCTCTGTAGTTAATTGAAAATAATGAATCAGTCAAGTATTTTGCATTTTAGTAAAGTTGGGTTAGCATATGAAAATTTAAATAATTTTAAAAGACACATGTACCTTTTGACCGTTAACAGCACCAGCTTTTGGCTCCAAATAAATACGCAAAAAATATTCATGCTAAAATAAAAAGAATGATTTAGAGAAATACTCACGTTGCAGGTTCTTGTTCTCGCGCTTCATGGTCTCCAGTTGGTCCAGAGACTCCTCGTAGGAATTCTTCATCTTAAACAACTCAGTGCTGAGAGAACGTGCCTCTTTCTGAGCTCCCTCCAGTTCTGCCTGTCCCTCTTCAAATTTCTGCTTCCATTCTGCCAAGACCTGCAGACCATTTGTAATGAAATGTGTCATTTACCTCCAATTAAAGTAGGCCTACCTGCACACCATTTGTAATGAAATGTGGACTACGGATGGAAATTAGCATCTCTGCTAAATCCGGTGTATTTACGCTTCTTTTTTATGTAATGTTCATTAATAGGCTATACTCCAAATAAACCAATAAAGTAATGTGTCCTCCACTTTAAGATTATAAAATGTGTGTCAAATCACCTTATCGAAGTTCCTCTGTTTCTTGTCGAGGTTGGAAGCCAAACCATTAGCCCTCTCCACATCAATCATGAGGTCTTCCACTTCACCCTGGAGTCTCTGTTTGGTCTTCTCCAGAGAGGCGCACTTGGAATTCACAGCCTCGATTTGCTCCTCAGCCTCCTGAAGACGCTGGGCGAGCTTCTTCCTGTTGATCAGTTTAGAATGGATAATTTGTGAGTAATATTTTGCATAGTGAGTGGTAGCTGACAGTGTTGCAACACTGCTGACTTACTTGGCCTCCTCCAGCTCCTCAGTGCGTTGGACAGCATCAGTCTCATACTTGCTCCTCCACTGACACACCTCAGTGTTGGCCTTGGACATTCCACGCTGCAGCTCTGCCTTTGCCTCCTGCTCCTCCTCAAACTGCTCCCTCAGAAGGTCGCAGTCATGGCGAGCTGATTGCACAGCATGAGCAAGGGCATTCTTTGCCTGTCAAGAAAATGGACAAAATAATGTCAGCTGAATGAAATTACAAAAAAATATAAAACTAAAAGGGAAAATAATCTGTTCTTCACCTTAACTTCCTCTTCAACGTGTCTCTTCAACTCCTCAATCTGTTGGGTGAAGGCCTGCTTGCCTCTGGTGAGCTGAGAGACCAGAGCTTCTTTCTCCTCCAGTTGACGACCAAACTCACCTAGTTAGAAATATGAATATTCATTTGTACAAATCATGAGTCCTGTGTTAACTGTCATAGCGTTATCTCTACTAATTATTAGGGATGTCCCGATACACTTTTTTCCTTTCCGATCCGATCCCGATACGACAATTTCTGTGTTCGATACAGAATACCGATACCAGAGAATAATATTTATAATAATACAAAAACAAAAAATATCTTATTTTGAAGTCCACTAACCGGGAATAGTGTTTAAGGCTATATATATCTTGTGTTGTGTTTATAGCAGACTCCTCACTCAAATGTGCACAAGCAGTTTGGGCAACTCGAAAGCAAACTCCACATGTCCCAACATTGTATTTACCTGCCATAGTGTCAACCCCTTACCCCTGTGTTGGATCTGTTCTTAGACTGGCATATTTGCCGATACCGATATGACCCGATATGACCAAATAAGGGCCGATCCGATACTTTTCCGATACCAATACAGTATCGGGACATCTCTACTAATTATGGTCAATTTGCTCAAGTACCATCGACAGGACGATGTAGACTTTATGATGAATTGAACATTTACCGTTCTCTGTCAACAGTCTTGCTCTCTGAGCTCCAATATCATTGATCTGGCGAACGTTCTCATCACTCTTGGCCTTGATTTCACTAAGTTGGTCCTCAAGGGTGCGGCACATCTTCTCAAGATTTCCCTGGAAATTAACATTGGCAATGTTCAATCATATTCATTCACATTGCCTTGATTTAAATGAAAGCCACTCTATAATTCAGCCCTCCTCCGGTTTATTAATGTAATGTATGGTCGCTGCACTGCGGCGACATGGACATAAGGGCTACGCTTGCATGCGGGCCCAGCTTCGTCTAAGACAAATTTCTTCCTCGGGAGACATATAATAAAAAACCTTGAAACTTGAACCTTACCCCCCAATCACTGGGATGGCCATCATTAGCTATGAGGAGCAGCACTGAGATGTTTTGTTTTTTATCTACAATGCTATACTTAAACTTTGCCTAAAAAATTGCCTCATTATCTGAAAGACGTATTAACATTTAGAGTAATCACCATAGGCTACGTGTTCCGTTCACAAGATTACTTGTTTTCAAACATTCCCACTGTTAAATCTGAGCTGGGTATAAAGACTGCCTTTCACTACAATGTAGTGTAACTATCAGTCACTTTAAACAGTTTTTGATAAATGTTACTGTATCTCAAGAATGATATTATACACAGGCAGCTAGCCTTCATCTGCCTTGCAATGCATATTGCCCCAGGCAGATTAAGTCTGGAACCAGGCTATAACCAAACAGGGCACAGTATTCAAATATGACAACATTTTGAGAAGAAAGAAAACGAACACTGAGAGGGACGAGACTAATATCCACACAGTGATATTAGTATTGCTACGCAAGGCGTATCATACCTTTGCCTTAGCAACAGCCTCCATGTTGCTGGACAGGTCATCGATCTCCATCTTGTATTCACTCTTCTCCTTCTCCAGTTTCTGCTTGACTCTCTGGAGGTTGTCGATCTGTTCACCCAGTTCAGCCACGCTGTCGGCCTGTTTCTTACGGAGAGCAGAAGCAGTGGCCTCATGCTGCAGGGTGGACTCTTCAAGATCACGACGCAGCTTCTGGAACTCAGCCTCGCGCTTCTTGTTCATCTCGATCTGAGAAGCTGTGGCGCCTCCAGCCTCCTCCAGCCTCTCACTGATCTCTTCAAGTTCCCTGGAGAGATCAGCTCTCTGCTTCTCCACCTTGGCACGAGCGGCACGCTCTGCCTCGATCTCCTCCTCCAGTTCTTCAATACGAGCCTTTCAAATGAATGATGTTAGAGTAACATCTGAAAATAACCATTCACTCTTACTTATTATTAATGATTTTACAGAAAATCTGAATACCTGGAGTTCTTTGATCTTCTTCTGCAGCTGGGCCCCTAAAGATTGTTCATCCTCAATCTTACTCAGAAGCTGGCTTACTTCAAAGTCCTTCCTGTTGAATACAGTCAATAGTCATATTTTAGGGTCATTCTGCAGGTGGTTTCTCTCCATGACATTTCATATTGTTGGTTCACATTACTTCTTTATCTTCTCGTCAGATTGCTGCTTATCATTTTCCAGGTCCATGACGGATTCCTGGGACAGTTTCAGATCACCCTCGAGCTTTCTCTTGGCTCTCTCCAGGTCCATGCGGAGCTTCTTCTCTTGCTCCAGAGAACCCTCCAACTGCCCAACAAAACATTGTTCTTATTATTCAGTACAACAATAAACATAATAAAGTTCAAAACATCCGATTCCCTTTGGTAAACTCACATCGTCAACTTGCTGCTCCAGCTTGGTCTTGGCCTTGGTCAGAGTGTTGACTTTGTCCTCCTCTGCCTGCAGGTCATCCAGTGTCTGCTGATGGGCCTCTTGGAGGGCTTTTTTCTCCTTGGTCAGCTTAGCGCCGCTCTCATCCTGAGACGCCATCTCCTCAGTCAGGTTCTTCACCTGAAGCAGAACATAATGTGTTGTCATGGAATGGATCAATCAGGCCTCCTCAAAGTGGATTCCAGGGACTCTCAGGGTTCCTTTAGGGGAGGGTCTAAATTGACCTGTAACTCTGACAGCTAGTTTATGATCTTGAATCTAAAGTTTATAATATACCTTGTTTTCAGTGGCATGTTTCTCCTTCTCCACTTTGGCCAAGGTGAGCTCCAAATCATCAATGTCCTTCTTGAGCTCAGAGCATTCATCCTCCAGCTTCCTCTTCTTAGCGGTCAGTTCAGCATTGATCTCCTCCTCGTCCTCCAGTCTCTCGGTCGTCTCTTTGAGCTTTGCCTCCAACTGGATCTTACTTTTAATAAGACCTTCACATCTCTCCTCAGCATCATTCAGAGCGTCATCTCCCTGGTTGTCAATGAAAAGGAATATGTCAGCATTTGTTCTGGGTGAGATATATGAGATTTGTATTGCAACTGCTTCCTGGGGACACAAGGGACATTAACAGACTGAACAAGCTGGTGAAAGGCAAGCTCTATCATTGTTAGAGCCTGGACGGCGGAGGTGAAGACAAGGAAGAAGCCGGAGGCTATCAAACTCCTCCTAAAGGATACTATAGTAGTGTATCAAACTCCTAACCGGTACAGTATACTAGACAAGTTGGGTCACGCCCTTGTGCTGGTAGCCAAGTAGCTATACAATGATGCCAACAGCCGCTCGACCATCAGGCATTCTCTGTCTGCAACCATTGCAGTGAATGTCTTGTGGTCGACTCTGATCTACATTCTACTTTATAGAAATATTAGCAACATTTCGTGTACAGGTACTTACTGATGCCGATGCTGCTGCAAGGTTATTCTTCTCCTGCACCACAGCTATCAATTTCTCTTCCAGTGTCTTCTTCGCGGCCTGGGCAGTGGCCAGGTCAGTCTTCATCTTTTCATAGTTCTCCTTCATGTTCTGCAACTCCTTCTCAGTCTCAGCACTCTGCAGGAGAGGCTTGATCTTGTAGTAGACCTTCATCCATGGCCAGTGTTTCACACTGACGAATGAGCGGAGGTTGAACTGGATGGTGTAAATGGCTTCTCTGTGGGAACACAGTGTATCACGACTCACGAGTTACTTATGATTGATTTGATTTAGGTTACAATATAACTTAAACCCAGGAGCGTAAAGAAACCCTTGTTTCCAATGTGGTCCTGCAACATAAATCGCCGGATACACGTAGCACCAATGAATTACATAGCAAGTCAAATGAACTAAAAAAATCCAAATCGACTGAAAATAATCTTAAATCCCCCCCAAACAACTCGTAGCTTTTTCCGTAACAGCATTTTTCACACTGTTGTTATTAAGACATTTGACTCTCGACTCTCGGTATCACATTATAACGCTTGGTTTCATACTGATGTACGATCAACTTAGATATTACTTTTTGTGTATTGTGGACACCGAGCTGCAGATAGAAGGTTAATTTCCATAAAATATGACTGCAGGTTGTTATAGCTGCTATTATTGTGTGATTATAATTGTTGTTGTTGTTATTGCTGTGGATGTTATTGTTGTCCCCCGACACGGTAAAGGCATATGGCCACCCACCCTAGAGCCTGGTTCTGCTCGAGGTTTCTTCCCCCGTTGTCCTTGCCACCTAAAGCTTTTATTGTAGTTATTTGACACTATAACAAAATTGTGTTGAACAGTAAAACATTTACAAATGTACTAAAGTACTATTGAATAGATCATGTTTTCAAAGTACCTCCTTGCCATCATCTTGACAAACTCCCTCCTCATGACGTAAGCTCGTGCGAGTGCCTGAGTCATGGTGACCAGAGTAGACAGCTTTTCATCTCGCATCTCCTCAAGGACACCCAGCAGACCAGCTTTGAAGAACACCTGAATACAATGTCACAAACACTGTAACTAAACAACCGTAAAATCAACTTTGTCCATATTGTTAAACAAGGTTCACTGTGTTTATTACCTTGGTGTGTCCAAACTTGTACTCATCAACAGGTACATCAATGGACCCCATCAGCTTCTCACATGCCTTCTTGTTGTCCATGAACGCGCCATCGGGACATGCGCTGGCGTTCAGTACTTTGTATCTGTTTTGCAGAAGTTCATGGTCATTTTGCGTGCCTCCCGTTAATACGTTTGGAACTAGAAGCTGCGTGAAAAAGGAATTGATACCTCTGCTTGAAGTCAGCATAGGGTATTCTGCTTGGGAAGCCCTTTCTACAAATTCTGATGCCCTCCAGCACACCATTACACCTCAGCTGGTGGATGACCAGGAAGTTCTCCATCAGTCCTGTAAATATGTTGCTTCATTATTATTACAACAAAATAGTTACCCACTGGCCAAAGTTGCATTTAATGAGTCAAAACAAGTCAACCAAAATCCACGTGATGGTGAAGGTGTCAAATGTTTATTTTCTGTTTACCTGGAGTCTTGGACTCGTTGGGAATCAGGCAACGCACAAAGTGAGGATGTGTGCTCCTCAAGTTGGTCATCAGCATCTGCAAGTTTGCCTATTGAGACATAAAAGGCAAAAGTCAAAAGTGATAGAATGTTGTACTTTTTCTTTCTTGTACTTTTTCTTCCCCTACTCTTTCGATACTACTTACTTTGCAGATTTAGATTGTTTCTAAAACATACTTTAATGACATAAACCCTATTTTTCCAACCTTTCCAACATTTAAAGACTATTTCTTACATGTATGTAATGTTGATAATAATAATGCTTCATTCTTACAGGAATATATGTTGATAACAATGAATATATATTCTTACCCTGAAAGCACTAGACACAGTCTGCATGGAACCACCCTTCTTCTTGCCTCCCTTCTTGGTATTATCTGTTTATAGATGTTAGAATAATGAGTTATTAGTTATATAGAATGAAAATGCCTCTCTTCTTGTCAGATTCTGAGTGTTTTATAGTATTGATATAACAATACCTTCAGGCTCAGGTGGGGGATAGAACACTTTGTATTATATTATTATCATATATTAATTTGCTGTCCTGCCCCCTCTGTGTTCCTATTGGCTGGGGTACAGCCATAACTCCAGTTCCCAATATGCTAAATGCTCCAAACCAATTGTAGTAAACATACCTTCAGGCTCAGGTGGGGGATATAACACACAGAGCAGCTTCACTGTAGACTTCTGGTACAGCTGGACCACAGAGTCGTTGAGAGGATCCTTGTTCTTCTCTAGCCATCCTGTGATGCTGTTGATTGATTGATTGATTGATGGATTGATTGAATACTTTATTAACAGTTTATTAACAAAAGCCTATGGCTTGTTTCCATTGGGGTCCTCAATACTCAATTCATCGAAAACTGTAGTCCACAGTTTCGGTTATAAATATATTATAGGCATACTATAGGGTTCTGTTCACCTGTAGTCCACAGTTCCAGCATAGTGGACCAGGGAGAAGTGAGCCTCACCCTTGCCTTTACCAGGCTTGGGTTTCTCAAAGGCCTTGTTCTTCCCCAGATGCAGGTCAATCAACTTCTCTGCGAAACTTTTGTCTGTAGCCTTTGGGAACATGCACTGCTCTTCAAGGCTGGAGAAGATGCCCAAGGGCTTTGGAAAGGAGACAAAAGAGACAAATCAACAAAGACTTAGTGCCAATGACAACAACACACAATGTGTGTGTGGGGTACATACATTATGTCCATTAAAGCACAAAATAATTGTATACCTTCAATGAACGCGATGCTGACAGCAAAGTCCATAGCAATACATAATATCATACGCTATAATAATAAATCTATACCTTCTCAATCAGCTCAATGCAGACAGCCAAGTCCATGCCGAAGTCAACGAGATCCCAGGGAATTCCCTCTTTCATGTATTCTTCTTGTTCCAGAACAAACATGGTGTGGTTGAAAAACTGTTGCAGTTTCTCATTGGTGAAGTTGATGCACAGCTGCTCCAGGGTGTTGAACTGTGAGAAGAAATATATCATTAGCCCAATCTCTTGTAAATGTGTAACTTACAAAAATATTTAGTCTCTAACTTAAAACAAATCTATGCTTACATCAAAGATTTCAAAACCAGCAATGTCCAGCACACCAATGTAGTAATTTCTCGGCTGCTTGGTGTCCAGCATCCCGTTGATCTTAATGACCATCCACAAGAACAGCTTCTCATAGATGGACTTGGCCAAGGCACCGACTGAGTTCATTACCTAAGGAAATAGGAACACATCATTGAATTGCACAATTTAAATTAAATAATTACATTTTTAGTCTTTGCATAAGCCTGCACGGTTTTCAAGGCTAGGGCAAGTGCCACAGGCTATATGGAGTCTGAAGAGGGAAGATTCTGAGTTTGTCTGCAGTTCTAACTCAAACTGCAATGGAAAGTTTATTCCACAAGATTGAGAGCCAGAAGGGAGAAGAATCTCTCCCGAGTGCTTTAGGGAAGGTTGACAGCTTCCCTGTGTTAGCTGATCTGAGTGAGCAGGATGGGTTTTAGGGTTGGATACACAATAGAGGGTATGCACATGCATAAAGTGAATGGCAAATCGAGTGGCAAAGTGAGTGACAAAGTTAATTTAATGTTGTTTAACGTTGTTTAATGCAATCAAATACAACTTCTCTATTTGGATAGGCTGTCAAGGCCAGAAAGTTGTTTTTTGCCACTCAGTATAACTTCTGGGTTTGATGATGATGTCACGCGCATACCCTGTATACACAAGGTGTAGTCTCATATAAATATATATATTATATATATATATTTTTTAAATGATTAGTTTTTTCCTTTTTTTTGATAGATACAAATGAAGATGGACAGGTAAGAGGGAGAGAGAGACAGGGAAAGACATGCACCAAAGGTCGTCATGAACGGGACTCAAACACGCAATGCGCTACAGGCATGCCTATATATGGCAATGGCATGCTCTTGACCTGGACCACTAGGCCAGCAGGCGTCAAACATGTCAGTAGAGGTGCTTGGTGCATGTTTCTGCAGTGTGCTGTTGTTTTTGTAGCAAAAGTGCAGGGCAAAGGTTTTTCCTTGGCCTCTAGGGAATGTGCACTCAAAGTTTTATGCAATAGTGCCACCATGAGGCTGATTTGAACATTTTCAAGTGGCATTACCTACTCGGCTGTGTGGGAATGTGTGCAAAATTTCACAGAAATTGTACACTGTGTTCATGCATTTTGTTCAGTTTAATGGATATAGAGATACTGGGCTGTATTTTGCGTGTCTTAAGTACCAGGTCTTATTACCTAAGTAAACTTAGGTAATAAGTAAACTAAAGACCTGGATCAATGCTCTTTGGCTATTCTGAGTGGCCAAAGAGCATTGATCACGCCTCCAGGTCTTTAGTTTACTCAAGTTAGGTAATAAGACCTGGTCCTTAAGACACGCAAAATACAGCCCACTGTGTACCAGTTTGCATGATGTTTGGACAACATCTGTAGGACTAGGAGTGATATCAAAACATGTGTTTTGCAAAAATCGACCTCCTGGTGGCGTGCCGATCACGCCGATCTGAAAGATTTGGGGTAGAGATTCTGCTCTGGGATCCACCGATCCTGCACAGTTTCGCGGCCAAACGGTGCCTGAGATTAGCTGCTCACAGACACTCACAAACAGGCACACAGACCGACGGACATGGTGCAAAACATAATCTCTGCCTCCCCTTCAGCGGCTGAGACAATAATGTTGGAGGATAATTTTAATTATGATTGTCACGGGGCAACCCGTGCCCTATAGACACTAGAAGACTCCACAATATAAAACTGGTCATGACAAACACACACTGCACAGATGCTTCCATTAATTGACTGTCATCAAGCTCCTTGGAGGGGTGGCCATGTGTAGCATCATATACCCTTTATCTGTGTTGCCTAATTCTATTGTAATTGTTTTGACTTGGAAAACATTCAGACTCTAAATGTGTAATTGTATAGTTGGTCTAACTCATGGGTCATGGTTTACCTGGTTTGAGTAGTTTGGTCCAATTACTAATCATTGTGGGTGGGGTCTCACCTGGTACATAAGGGAGGCTTGTGGAAATGTTTGGGGAGGGAATCAGTTTAGCTTGAGACTAACAAAGGAGACAACTCCAGGGGAGAGCTGGCAGGGCCATGAAGGCATAGCCTGTTTTCAGTTTCTTAAGTTCTTGTTTTGTTGTTTTTCCTTAGTTGAGTTGTCAAGTGTTTCCTTACTTTCTGTTATTTGGAAGTGTATTGTAAGTCTTTATTCGTGAAGTATTATTTTTGCCTGCACAGTCAAATCCAGCCTGGGTCGGTGTGTTTTGAGGTAAATAAAATACCAAAAAAGATCTACATTCTTGGACTGTCGATTCTTGGAGCCTTGGCCGTTCGGGCAACTTTACAATGATTTTAAACAGTCAGGACACAACTTATAAGGTGTGTATGACATCAGAACATGGAAATAATGTAACTTTACTCACCTGTGGCACAGTTTGTCCTTTAGTGACGAATTCATTTCCCACTTTAACTCTGGGGTAGCAGTATGCCTTAAGCATATCGGCTGAGTTCAGACCCAACAGGTAGCAGATCTTGTCAGCCACTGAAATGATCATACAATTTGCAATTTACGATTCAGGCATTTAGCAGGCGCTTAATCCAGAGTGCATGCGATTTAAGCAAGGTAAACACAAGGTAATACATCGAATGCATACAGCTAGTAATCTAGGACCATAGGTAAACCAAATAACCTTCAGTATAAACAGTATAATATAAATAAATAATTACAATATATTGAAAATATTTTTAGCTTAGTTCATTTGAAATATATATTTTTTTGTTGAAGATGCAACTCACCCTCCGTGCCGTCTGGCTCTGCCTGTTCCTCACGCTGCTTCTGTTTGAAGGTCAACACCCCATGATGCATCACTGCACCGGTGAACTTGTAGATGTACACTTTCTCCTCAGCGTTGAAGCCCAGGATGTCAATAGCTTCCTGATGTCAATAAGCAGAGATGTGTTCAGAAGATTGAGATTAAGCATCATATTAGCAATCCAGTTTTAAAAAAATGATTATTTTTGGGAGGTCATGGCCTGCTAACCACTGCTTTAGAAAATGTATTTTGCAGAGCAACTGACTGCAGTGCACAGTGAGTATTATAAATTTAAAATAATGTCCATTTACATCTGTAGCGTCCAACTCGGCTTTGTCATCAATGCTTGGCACAACGATCACACCCATGCTGATCAACGGGAAGTCGTATGGGTTGTTGGTGATGAGACAACTTTCTGAGAAGGGATGAAAAGAGTATGAATGTGTGAATGTGTTTCTATTCATTAAACCAGACTAGTAATTGTAACACAATTTATTTTACTTCTTTCTAGAGTAACCCTAAACTTTGGTTCGCTACTTGTCCCACAGTTTTGATGGCACAAACTTGAGCCAAAATTATGTCAAATCGCAGGGCAGGTTCATAATAATTACTGAAATGTTTCAAAATTGCGACTTTTCTAGTTAATTTATGTTCTCACTGCATAATCAGTATAATTCTATTTACCAATAATCTCAGGTTTGTGGTTGGTCATCATCTGGAAGAAGATATGGTAACCTCTCTCTGCAGGAAGCTGGTAGGTCACTCTAGACTTCTCCAGCAGATCTATATGGGTTGTACAACATAATTATTAATAATAATAATATCTATATGGGTTGTACATAAGTAAAAAATATAATCTTCAAATTAACAAATATATAATTTCTCATCTCTGAACTTCATACTTACATGTCTCAATATCAGCACTGGCCAATTTACCCGCATTGTTGAAATGGATTCTGATGAATTTACCCTGTTTGATATAGCACAATTAGTTGCATTGTGGAATTATTGCAGGCTTACTCATAAAAAAAATAATTTAATTTTTAATGTAATTTATTTTACACTTACAAAGCGAGATGAGTTGTCATTCCTCACAGTCTTGGCATTACCATAGGCCTCCAGCAAGGGATTGGCTGCAATAATCTGATCCTCCAGTGACCCCTAGAATGTTTTAGACATCGCCCAATTAAAAATGTGGTCAGAATTATTTTAAATTGAATTGCTATATTTCATATAAATGCTTTATGTTCCAAAACATGTATTTGTTAAAGTTAAAAACATATACATATACAGTACCTTTATTTTACCACTATCGGCTGCCGATTTCTCTCCACTAGCAGTTGCTGCTGTTGCAAAGTACTGGATGACACGCTTGGTGTTCACAGTCTTCCCAGCACCGGATTCTCCACTGGTTATAAACGCATACATTCAGAGAAATGCACTTAGTAAATTTGTGTACAATGTTCTTTTTTGTAATGCCTAGTAGATAATAGAAACTTACGTGATCAGGACAGACTGGTTCTCTTTATCTGTAAAATGTAAAGCACATTTTTTTGTCATGGATATACAGCACAAACCCATTATAGTTATATATTTGTTTACATTGTCCTGACTAGTACGTACCCATCAGCATGAACTGAAAGGCGTTGTCAGAGACAGAGAAGATGTGGGGTGGAGCCTCAATACGCTTCTTGCCTCTGTAGGCATTTACAACCTCCTGGTCGTACACTGGGAGCCACTTGTAGGGGTTCACAGTTGCACAGAACAAGCCAGAGTAGGTCTGAAGGGGAGAAGAGAAACATTATCCTAACAGCACTGAGCATGCCACATATCTGGGACAACGGATCACTAGAGCAGGGATTAGGCACGACTTGCAAGTGGCAATGATCAATTTAACTTTAGGTGGTTTTCAGTTCATGATAATATTTGTACTTTTCATGTAGAAAAGCTTACATAGATCATCCATGCTGCATAACGCTCTTTGAGGTTATACAGGACAGAGGCTTCACTGAGGTAGGTCATCATGGCCATGTCCTCAATCTTGTCATACTTGGGAGGGTTCATAGGGGTCACATCCGCCTCAGGGACAGTTCTTTTCTAAAAAATACAAAAATAAAATAAAAGCACAACATCAGAATGTCATGTGATCAGAGTTGTACTGTGCCACTATTTGATTTGATATACACCTACGTCTTTCTTGTCCAGAGTTTCCACGGTGACTTTGTCACCCTCCTTGCTTATAATCTTACACTTGAGGTACAGCTCGGCCTTATCAGCCACATAGGCTGCAGTTTTGGCATCAAAGGGTGAAGCTTGAGCTTCCATTCTCTCCTTCTCTGGCTTACGGAGATAAATGGCGGCCTTGCCATATTGCTCCATCTCTGCGTCCGTACTCATGGTGGCAGCTTTCTGTAGGCAGAAAAATAGATTATGCATTTGCTGAATTGAGATTGGAGTAGATAATTGTAGGACTATTCTTATGGTTATAACTTAGAGTAGGTTTTAGGGATGCACGATATAAATCGGTAGCATTATCGGAATCGGCCATATTGGCCATAAAAATGCCATATCGGATTGTCTCAAAATAATCCTGATTATTTAATCGGTTTTCACAAGCTAAATAAAAATTAAAAAGAATCATCAATGAGTTCAATATAAATATAAAGTGTCTAGTACCTCTAGTCTAAAACAAGAAGCCAAATCAAATATGATGTAAAATCTTAAGTAAAAATTAACTTTTTATTTAAGGAAAACAGGAAAAGAGTATAGGCTATTTATGTATTGATTGAATACTTTATCAGCAGGCTTTGGGCCAAGACCCTAGGCCTAGGGCCTAGGCTTGTTTCAATTGTGATCCTCTGTTTAATATCCGAATCGGTCAAAATCGGTATTGGCAGATATGATCTGATATCGGTCATAATTTAATAATTGTGCACTCCTATAGTGCACAATTAAACACTCACTTTTCCCCTCTACCAGTAGCAGTGAAACCTTGATTGCAACCCCTAACTGTGAAACAAAAAAAACACATCATTTTGAGGAGTTGAATGATTTAATACAATTTATAATCATGAATTAAATTAGATTACCCTATATGAATCCTATATGTTCATTCTTGCCACACACACAACTTCATAAGAAGCATCACTTCTTATGAATGTTTTTTCTTTCTTTCTCATTTAAATTTAATTAGTTTCACATCTTAAAAGATGTGGCATTTCAATATTATTACATGCAATGACATTAAATGATGCTTGATGATATTTGTGTTTGTTTGTTATTTGCTTATATTTCAAATTTCAGCAAGTAGTTTTTTTGTCATTACAGCCATGTTTCTTCTTCTTTTTGTCTTTTTTGTAGCCTGAAGCAATGCTAAAAAAGTTCTTCTAATACACTCAGACCCCTTTTCCACCGGTTGGTTCCCACTGGGAACCAACCGGTGGAAAAGGGGCCTCAGAGGGGTTAGACTAGCCAAACTGTGTTCTCTTTAAAATAACTAATAACTCTAGTAGATACATAATAGCTAGATACATAATAGCTAACATTTAATAGATTTATATGACTAGGATTACTAGCTATAACATCTCATACATTTATATCATTATTCATAGATTATATCTAACACATTAATAGGATGGACAGATGAAGTCTCACTCACCAAATGCAACTCTGAACACCTCTGCAACGGGTCAACAGTCTCAGCAGGCTTATATTTGTTGCTAATTGCATGCTATGCAGAAAGTAAAAGTAGGAATTGCCTTTAAAGGCCATTCACATTGCAATACCATCCTTATAGCCAAATCATTCCCATAACCTTGTGCATCTTTGAGATGTGGTTTATGTCCATGCCAGATGATATAAAAATAGCATACCGGCAGGGGGGTGGGGTGCTTTGGTACAGTCATGACAGCATGTCTTGCCAAATATATTATTTTAATATTCAGTGAGGGAGAAAAGTAAATATGTGAATGTATTTAAAATTAGAAATACTGCACTTAAGTAAAAGTAATTTACATCACTGGTATTTCTCTTAGGCCTCACTCACACCTTCGCAACACACTGATGTATGCTTGTTGTATACAAAGGGTGTGATACGAGATACATCCAAAAACGGAGCGTTGCTTCGACCCTTTGCAATTTGCATATACAGGGCGAAGAGAGGGGTGTCCGATGCTACCATCACCTCATTGAACCTACTGTATAAACACCTGGAAGTTAGCAAAAAACATGCTAGGCTGCTTTTTGTTGACTTCTCATCAGCCTTCAACCACACATACTAGTTGAAAAATGTGTTAACAACTTTGGCTTAGACCCTGGTATTATTGGTTGGGTTCTGGATTTCCTCACAAATAGAACCCAGAGGGTAAGAGTGAATCTGTCTAGTAGTGAATTAACATCCTCCACCGATTCACCCCAAGGTTGTGTTCTTTCCCCATTGTTGTATATCCTGTACACTAATGATTGTAGAAGTCAACATGCCGACAGACACATCATTCAATTTGCAGATGATTCCGTCATTGTGAGTCTGTTGGATGATAGTGAGGTCAGCCATGGCCCAGTTGTAGATGACTTTGTCTCTTGGTGTGAAAAGGCATTTCTACAACTCAATGACCAAAGACATGTGTATTGACTTTCGTCGATGTCTCCTCAGAGTAGTATTATAGATGGTCAGTCAGTGGAGTTAGTAAACACCTACAAATATCTAGGGATCATAATCGACAACCGTCTGAAATTTGATGTCAATACTGAAATATTGTGCAAGAAAAGCCAGCAGCGCCTTTTCTGTTTAAGGAAGATAGCCAAGTTTCAGGTAGACAAATCCTTATGATTTTGTTTTACAGAGCATTCATTGAGTCTGTCATTTCCTTTGCTGACATTTGCTGGTATGGTAACCTAGGTAGACATAATAATGTCCTTAACGGGGTTGTCAAGGGGGCTAGCAAGATTGTGGGGAGAAAATGTTGCTGTCTGAGTCATATGACAAACAGCCAAACAGGTGTTTAAAAAAGCATCTTCAATTAGAGCAGACAGCTCCCACCCCCTAAACCGGGAATATGCATTAATGCCTTCCGGCCAGACCCCTGTCACTAAAAATAACAGGTACAAATTATCTTTTATACCTGCCTCCATCCGGGCCATCAAGCAAGAGGAGGTAGCTGCCGTGTAGTTTCAGGCGTGGGTGGTGAGGAGATGTAATCACACTTGGAGCACTTAAGTGTCTATAGGCTAGCGATTTTCAGCTTAGATTTTTGTCTTAGTGTCTGGACCGCTGAGCCACGGCCCAGGCCAACATTGGTTTTTAAGGTTAACTTCTGTGCTGCTTACAGTACTCGCCTATCAGCTTGTTCCTGCAGCAATTGACACAGGCGTGCCATTAATGACGGTAAAGCACACCCTCTCGTGTAATATTGCTAATTAACCACTTAATTAAGCTAAAAAGCTGATCTACAATGTGACGTGTTGTGCTGCTGATTTTGAACACCCTTCACCCCTCACAACCTCCCTCAATCCCCCTTTCTAATGACTTGACATTAGGAAAAAGTATCCATTTAGCCATAAAACTATTTCAAGTCTATTATTAAGCCACATTAAGAATCTGTAAATGATACTTCCAACATTCAGCCCATGTATGGGATGAATGAGGTGAACTTGCTTCGTGGCATACATGCCGGCTGGATATTAAATTTAATCACTGCTGACTGCATAAACATAATCATAAATATAACTGGAGGGTGGCATGGTGCTGACCCCCAATGTCATTCCATTAAAAAGTTATTTTCATCCCTTGTACTCATCACATTTCATATCAGCATGAAATTATTCATTAACAGACTATGTAATGTACTGCACACTCAGCGTCTCTCACACAGCTGATACAGTCCAAGATTGTCACAGCTTGCCTATCAAATAAATACTAAAATTGCCTAAAGGCACGCACACACATGCGCAGGTGCACACATTTTGGATGCCTAAAATCTAGATACTATTTGGTAACATAACATGTCAAATTGAACTGATGCTCTACAATCACACACACACACACACACACACACACACACACACACACACACACACACACACAGTCACACACACACACACACACACACACACACACACACACAGTATCTAGATTTTAGGCATCTACCCCCCCTCGCCACCAGTGCCACATACTTTTCACATGTTAAGAGAGCTCTCTTAACATGTGATCACACATGTTATTGAACTTGAAGTACACTAACCTAACCCTAACCGTACGCGGTCACCACAGGTGATTTGTAACCCGCAGCATGGTAATTTGTAACCGGCCATGGGTGATTTGTAACCGGCAACGCATTTCGGGAGTGACTGTATTGCCGGACTAATGCCTGGAGATTGTGGTCTCTGTTGACTGTTGTCGGATAGGCACTAGAGGGCACCCCCGCAGCATGCAATTATTCAATGTCATGTTTTATGTCATGTTTTACCCATGTCAGTGGGTTGAGAAGGTTGTTGAGAATGACTGAGTGAGATCATATAGATTGAGAATATGCGAGCTGCGCAAGTGTACAGTGCGCGAGTATGGCCCTCTTTTCTTGGGAACCTGATCACGGCCAGCATTCAATTTATATTTATCAGTTCACTAAATTCAGTGTGCTAAAGTGTAGCGAAATTCAAATCCGCAGTTTCTACTCCTCTCCTCCTCCAAATCTGTATGTGGCAGAGTGGAGTGAATAGCATTTCTCCGTCCGATGGATTGTTTTATTTTCTGGTCAAAAAGTGGATTAAAAAAAAGAAAAAAAAGAAAGAGGGCAAAATTGCCGAAACCCGGGATCGAACCAGGGACCTTTAGATCTTCAGTCTAACGCTCTCCCAACTGAGCTATTTCGGCGGTGAAGCAGAGAGCAGTCAGTTACCCTCTAGAATGTGGTGAGCATTCAGAAAACGTAATTTCGTAATTCATTAATTGACCACTCACGGAAGGAGGGCTTCATTAACCGACCATTCACGGGTGCCGTGTCATTAGTCAGAAGGTTCCCCCATTGGGTGGGATCCAGCTTAATTTATTTATTTACCATTCACGGAGCTCCCGGCTTCATTAATTGACCACTCACGGAAGGAGGGCTTCATTAACCGACCATTCACGGGTGCCGTGTCATTAGTCAGAAGGTTCCCCCATTGGGTGGGATCCAGCTTAATTTATTTACCATTCACGGAGCTCCCGGCTTCATTAGCTTCATTAACAGGCCAATGGAATAGACCCCCTTCGCATTTTAGCCAATGATATCTTATTAGTCAATGAAAACCAGACCATAGCTAACCAACGTGATGTTTACGCTGCGCTGCTGTCCGCACAATATAACACGAGGCATCACTTTTATCACATCAACTTTACTCAAGGCCTTCTATAAAAACCTAGGTGTTTGTAAAGATAAAAACGGAGTGCCCACTGCCCTCCAACCCCACAAGGCACATCTGTAGATTAAATGTTTTTTGTCCCGTGCGTTAATGACCTGACAATAAAAATGCATTTCTCTTATTTCAATTGACTTCTCGTTTTTGCCATTTAAAAAAAACACAGCATGAGTACGTGTAGGGTAAGGCTACTTTTGGACGAAGCAGGATCGAACTAGGGACCTTGGTTGAAGCGGGGATCGAACTGGCGACCTTGTGAAAGTTGTGATCCATACGGCCATTCTCAGAAACGACGTTTTGAAACATTTCGGTGCTTTTTGAAAATATTTGGATAAATAATCGCTTCCAGCTGGATTGTAGGCTACTTGAAGCTGAATTACACTTGAATCCATTCCCTTGCTTTTTCTCAAGAATTCTCTCTTTTTCCTGCATGATACTAACTAGCCCCTCTCGGAACCCCCTGGGTCAGCCCAATCCGAACCGAACCGGGCTGACCCGTAGGGTCCCTGGTCATGCTAAGATTTTCCAATGCGATTGTTGGAACGCGGATATAAAAAACTCAACGTTTCTTCGATCGGCTCGCTATTACCGCGCTTTGTATTGTGTTTGATTACGGATGTGCGAACTATAAGTACCTTACATACCTCTGATAAAATCTCCTGTGTCGCGGAAGCCGTTAAGTATTTTTAATCCATGTTTGATTAAAAATGTCGCTTTGATTTCTTCTTGTTTATTTACCGTTTATTGTACCGCCTCCCGATGTGCGGTTGGCTTTGCGGGCTACGTCCCTACCTTTGATCTGCTCCGTCATAGCTATAGCACCACTAGCTAGCCAGATAGGCGGTACAATGAGGTGTCAATAAACAAGGTAGGAAGAAGCGACATTTTTAATCAATCATGGATTAAAAATACTTAACGGCTTCCGCGACACAGGAGATGTGTCGGTATGGTATGTAAGGTACTTATAGTTCGCACATTCGTAAGTCAATACATGAATAAACATGGTAAAAGCGCGCAGAAGTCCGTCTCATGGCGTGTTTACATTGTATTTGTTTGTGCGTAACTGGCGACAGCCCCACGTGAAGCAGGACCCAATGCAGTAAAGTCATAAAAGTGTCAGAAACTTTACTACATTCGGGTTCTGCTTGCGGGGCTAGATACTAACCTGAGTTACAGGTACACCGGGGAACTTGTGTACTCTCTACTGCGGCTCCATCTGGCGGAGTCAGGTTAGCGTGATACTAATATCGCAAGACAGTCGCCTATAGTAGCCTACTGACCTAAACATCGTCGCTGTCACATGGAAACCTCGTTTGTTGAAAATATATAGCCAGCCCACTACTAGAGGGCACCACCGTCCCACAAAATAATCGACCTCTTTCAACTTGAAGTTGGCTTGAAGTTACGGGCAATGGCAATACTCAATATGACACAATGACGTTTTACAGTGTTGAAATGGAGTTGTTTCTTGTTGTCACTTGACCGTTTTGAGGTAAAAAAACAAACAAAAACACTTGAAGCTACTCATTGCAGTAGACATAATCGTTGGAATATAGGGAAAAGCGAGGACTAGAATGCCCCACCGGGGAATTAGCTCAAATGGTAGAGCGCTCGCTTAGCATGCGAGAAGTAGCGGGATCGATGCCCGCATTCTCCAAAAGGTTTTTTGGGATTGCTCTAATTCACAGAACCACACAGTCTGAAGAACGCCTGTGAAGAAATTTAGCACATTTGGGCAAGTGGTTATGGCCTAATTTAGCTCAATGAGTGTTTTTCCGTGCAAAATTAATGCTTGGAATGGATTCAGAATCATGAATAACCCTTAGTTGTCACATGCTACAGCTACACAAGCATTCAAATGTGAAAGTTTTGCCTTATAGGTTTTTAATGGTAGGCTACCCCAACGTTCAACCCCTGCATTTACCATGATCCAAAATGTATATAATAATCCATTTTTAATATGTTATTTGGATGACCCTAAGGATCATAAAAAACCTTGAACAATTACTATTGCAATTTATTTTGGGTCAAATCTTAGATTGACAACTCTGCGATGGCCCCATAGCCAAAAACCCTGATTGTTGTTGTATTGTTATTGTATGGTATTGTATTGTATTTCTGTTTGTTTGTCCTATTTTGTTTATTTTATCTTCTTGTTGTCTGAGCTGTGTTTTTTCTACCTGAATTGTTTGTAAATTGTAGGCCTATTATATTTATTTAAAAAAAAAGTAACTTGCGAGGAACTCTCCATTCCTAGCCCGTTGCAGCCGGACACAATAAACTACTGTACACCACACAGATGCAGTGTTGCACCCGGACGCAGTAAGCTGCCTGCTGCTGCCATGGCTCCGTCTTATGAGCTAATTTAGAACTTCCTGTCTGAGAGCTAGCTAATTTAAGACATCCGGTTGCCTTCAGAATAAGATAAGGTTATTTAATTCGTTAATTAAATAATTATTACATTACATTATTAGTATTATTATTACATTACAGTTATTGTAAAGACACACATTATGTTTCTGTGTAAAAATAAGTAATTAAATAACATAAAAAAGTTATCTAAATGGATAAATGCTATTCACTGGAGTGCATGGACTTTATAAAGTGGACACTGGACAAAAGACGGCTCTGCGAGGCAACTATCTGGACATACCCACGCGTTCGGGGAGATGTCCTCTACCACCCCACAGTCTCCGCTAAGTGGGAGAGGTGTAAAATTCACAGCAGCAGAGCTTCTACTGGGTAACTGGGGTCAATGCAAAGAAATGTACCGTTTCCGGACCCAGAATGGACACTGGACAAAAGACGGCTCCGCGAGGCAACTATCTGGACATACCCACGCGTTCGGGGAGATGTCTTCTACCACCCCACAGTCTCCGCTAAGCGGGAGAGGTGTAAAATTCATAGCTGGACTCCTTCTACTGGGGTCAATGCAAAGAAATGTACCGTTTCTGGACCCAGAATGGACACTGGACAAAAGACGGCTCCGCGAGGCAACTATCTGGACATACCCACGCGTTCGGGGAGATGTCCTCTACCACCCCACAGTCTCCGCTAAGCGGGAGAGGTGTAAAATTCATAGCTGGACTCCTTCTACTGGGGTCAATGCAAAGAAATGTACCGTTTCTGGACCCAGAATGGACACTGGACAAAAGACGGCTCCGCGAGGCAACTATCTGGACATACCCACGCGTTCGGGGAGATGTCCTCTACCACCCCACAGTCTCCGCTAAGCGGGAGAGGTGTAAAATTCACAGCTGGAGCCCTTCTACTGGGGTCAATGCAAAGAAATGTACCGTTTCCGGACCCAGAATGGACACTGGACAAAAGACGGCTCCGCGAGGCAACTATCTGGACATACCCACACGTTCGGGGAGATGTCCTCTACCACACCCCAGTCTTCGCTAAGCGGGAGAGGTGTAAAATCCACAGCTGGAGCCCTTCTACTGGGGTCAATGCAAAGAAATGTACCGTTTCTGGACCCAGAATGGACACTGGACAAAAGACGGCTCCGCAAGGCAACTATCTGGACATACCCACATGTTCAGGGAGATGTCCTGTACCACACCCCAGTCTTCGCTAAGCGGGAGAGGTGTAAAATTCACAGCTGGGGTCAATGCAAAGAAATGTACCGTTTCCGGACCCAGAATGGACACTCTGCAAAAAGTGTACTAAGTATACTTATAGTTTACTTTTATATACTCAACAGATATATACTTAAGACTAGTATACTTTAAGTCTACTTGTGTATATACTCAACAGATATATACTTAAGAGTAATATACTTAGTGTACTTGGCTCATACTGGAAAAAGTATAAAGACAAGTCTATGTATACTAATTAGATTACCATGTACTATAATTCTAAGGCCTATACTTATACTTCTTGAGGCAACATAGTATATGACTAAATATATAGCTTGATCCAAGTATAAGGTAAGTATGGCGCTAGTTTCTGTGTCTCAGACATGATGGTGTCAAGACTGGCTTGCACCACGCTAGAGTTCCTTTTACTACCAAGTACAATACAAGCAGCTTGTACTATTGTACTTGTTTGTTGTAGTGTTTTGGCATTAACTAAAGTGCTGAAGATGTACATAGCCAAATTATACCTCTTATCTCTGTGTATGTATTGTTGTTTGCAAATGTGACTTGCCTGTTTCATCAAATTACTTTTACATGCCCTTATGGTACAGAAATCTAAATCTTTGTTATCTGCCTTTCCTACCACTATTCTCCAGCAGCGTAACAAGTACATACTCATGCTATCTTGATTGAAGATACGCATACTGGCTTTTAAAAGCACTATGGACCTGTCACTATTAATCTGAATCGGTGTTGTGTTTGCAGCTCTGCTGCTGTGAATTTTACACCTCTCCCGCTTAGCGGAGACTGTGGGGTGGTAGAGGACATCTCCCCGGACGCGTGGGTATGTCCAGATAGTTGCCTCGCGGAGCCGTCTTTTGTCCAGTGTCCATTCTGGGTCCGGAAACGGTACATTTTTTTGCATTGACCCCAGTAGAAGGGCTCCAGCTGTGAATTTTACACCTCTCCCGCTTAGCGGAGACTGGGGTGTGGTACAGGACATCTCCCTGAACACGTGGGTGTGTCCAGATAGTTGCCTCGCGGAGCCGTCTTTTGTCCAGTGTCCATTCTGGGTCCGGAAACGGTACATTTTTTTGCATTGACCACAGTAGAAGCTCTGCTGCTGTGAATTTTACACCTCTCCCGCTTAGCGGAGACTGTGGGGTGGTAGAGGACATCTCCCCGGACGCGTGGGTATGTCCAGATAGTTGCCTCGCGGAGCCGTCTTTTGTCCAGTGTCCATTCTGGGTCCGGAAACGGTACATTTTTTTGCATTGACCCCAGTAGAAGGGCTCCAGCTGTGAATTTTACACCTCTCCCGCTTAGCGGAGACTGGGGTGTGGTACAGGACATCTCCCTGAACACGTGGGTGTGTCCAGATAGTTGCCTCGCGGAGCCGTCTTTTGTCCAGTGTCCATTCTGGGTCCGGAAACGGTACATTTTTTTGCATTGACCACAGTAGAAGCTCTGCTGCTGTGAATTTTACACCTCTCCCGCTTAGCGGAGACTGTGGGGTGGTAGAGGACATCTCCCCGGACGCGTGGGTATGTCCAGATAGTTGCCTCGCGGAGCCGTCTTTTGTCCAGTGTCCATTCTGGGTCCGGAAACGGTACATTTTTTTGCATTGACCCCAGTAGAAGGGCTCCAGCTGTGAATTTTACACCTCTCCCGCTTAGCGGAGACTGGGGTGTGGTACAGGACATCTCCCTGAACACGTGGGTATGTCCAGATAGTTGCCTCGCGGAGCCGTCTTTTGTCCAGTGTCCATTCTGGGTCCGGAAACGGTACATTTTTTTGCATTGACCCCAGTAGAAGGGCTCCAGCTGTGAATTTTACACCTCTCCCGCTTAGCGGAGACTGGGGTGTGGTACAGGACATCTCCCTGAACACGTGGGTGTGTCCAGATAGTTGCCTCGCGGAGCCGTCTTTTGTCCAGTGTCCATTCTGGGTCCGGAAACGGTACATTTTTTTGCATTGACCCCAGTAGAAGGGCTCCAGCTGTGAATTTTACACCTCTCCCGCTTAGCGGAGACTGGGGTGTGGTACAGGACATCTCCCTGAACACGTGGGTATGTCCAGATAGTTGCCTCGCGGAGCCGTCTTTTGTCCAGTGTCCATTCTGGGTCCGGAAACGGTACATTTCTTTGCATTGACCCCAGTAGAAGGGCTCCAGCTGTGAATTTTACACCTCTCACGCTTAGCGAAGACTGGGGTGTGGTACAGGACATCTCCCTGAACACGTGGGTATGTCCAGATAGTTGCCTCGCGGAGCCGTCTTTTGTCCAGTGTCCATTCTGGGTCCGGAAACGGTACATTTTTTTGCATTGACCCCAGTAGAAGGGCTCCAGCTGTGAATTTTACACCTCTCCCGCTTAGCGGAGACTGGGGTGTGGTACAGGACATCTCCCTGAACACGTGGGTGTGTCCAGATAGTTGCCTCGCGGAGCCGTCTTTTGTCCAGTGTCCATTCTGGGTCCGGAAACGGTACATTTTTTTGCATTGACCCCAGTAGAAGGGCTCCAGCTGTGAATTTTACACCTCTCCCGCTTAGCGGAGACTAGGGTGTGGTACAGGACATCTCCCTGAACACGTGGGTATGTCCAGATAGTTGCCTCGCGGAGCCGTCTTTTGTCCAGTGTCCATTCTGGGTCCGGAAACGGTACATTTTTTTGCATTGACCACAGTAGAAGCTCTGCTGCTGTGAATTTTACACCTCTCCCGCTTAGCGGAGACTGTGGGGTGGTAGAGGACATCTCCCCGGACGCGTGGGTATGTCCAGATAGTTGCCTCGCGGAGCCGTCTTTTGTCCAGTGTCCATTCTGGGTCCGGAAACGGTAATTTTTTTGCATTGACCCCAGTAGAAGGGCTCCAGCTGTGAATTTTACACCTCTCCCGCTTAGCGGAGACTGTGGGGTGGTAGAGGACATCTCCCCGGACGCGTGGGTATGTCCAGATAGTTGCCTCGCGGAGCCGTCTTTTGTCCAGTGTCCATTCTGGGTCCGGAAACGGTACATTTTTTTGCATTGACCCCAGTAGAAGGGCTCCAGCTGTGAATTTTACACCTCTCCCGCTTAGCGGAGAGTGGGGTGTGGTAGAGGACATCTCCCCGAACGCGTGGGTATGTCCAGATAGTTGCCTCGCGGAGCCGTCTTTTGTCCAGTGTCCACTTTATAAAGTCCATGCACTCCAGTGATGAGCATTTATCCATTTAGATAACTTTATTATTATTATTATTATTATTTAATTACTTGTTTTTACACAGAAACATAATGTGTGTCTTATAGCATCATTTAAATGCTTAATTTGTAGTTTTAATGTGCAAATTAAACTTTTTTTCAATACTCTAGAGGTACTCTTATTTTGAAGAGATCGTCCACCGGAAGCCTTAAATTAGCTCACTAGATTAGCTCACTAGACAGTGCCTGCTGCCATGGCTGCCATGGAGGAGAACGTGCAGTGTGTTGTTGTCAGGAGGAGTAAAGAGGAGAAGAAACTCCTCCGAAAACAAATTAAAACGAGTCTTATTTTACTGAAACACGAGGGCATCAGTACATTGTCTCAACCCACCAAGGTAAAAACATACATGCTGGACAACAGTTTAAACACTCATCTGGCGTTTCCAAAACTCAGCATGTCAGAGAGAGAAAGAGATATCTATTTATATAAATTATCATAAACACAATCTTAATTAGTGTGCAATGTGCATTTGTACAGTCAGAGTTGCAGTGTTGGGCAGTAGCTAGCTACAAGTAGCGAAGCTACATAGCTTACTACATTTATCAGTAGCTTGATGGTAGCTTCACTCCTTTTGAACCAAGTAGCGTTTTTTGTAGTGTAGCTATTTTTAGACCCAAGTAGTGACGTAGCTTTCAACAAAAGCTACAAAGTTACAAATTTACTGTTAAATAAAGTTTTGTGGGGGGAAAAATCCCTGGAAAGAAATCCATGATTGGTTGGTTTAGATAAGAAGAGTCTGACACAAACAAACAGACCACCCGCATTCTCTAGTCTAAATCCCTGTCTCTCAGCTGGTGCGCAAATGGCTAGGCTGTGGCAATAATAATAAAATAAAAAAAGAACAAAAAATAACTAAAATCGTTCATTTTTTGGAACCATGAACTTTAGTTCAAAATGTTGAATTATGAACTGAATTAGTTCCTTTAAAAAAAATTAACTGTGAACTGAACTATAGTTAATAAAAAAAAGAACTTTCCCAACACTGAACACATGAATCAGCCACACCGCAAGGTACATTAATACAAGTAAATGTGAAAAAGTTTACACCAAAAGCCAGACAGAGGGCTTGTTTCCAGTTTGTTTTTTAATAAACAACCAAACTCAGCATTTTTGCCTGCCTATTAGGCTATTTGTTTGGTGGAAACTTGATCATGAAGTTGATAAAAAATATTTAAAAAAAAAAGTAGTGTCCATGTAGCTAGCTACTTTTGCCATGTAGCTTATAGTGTAGCTTGCTATAATTATCTGGGGATAGCTTTGTTGTAGTTGAGCTATATTTAATAGAGAGTAACTGGTAGTGTAGCTTACTACATTTTCCAAGTAGCTTGCCCATCACTGCAGAGTTGTGAAGGTCCTTTACAGGCTGCAAATGCATGATATTTCTGTTGTCTATAGTAGTCTGTCTGTAGACATAATGGTCATTGGTGACTAATTCAAGCCTAACGGGGTGTATTTGTGTAGTCGCGGGTTCGATCCCCGTACTGGCTATGCGATTTATTACAGTTAGGTTGTGTTTGTATTGCAATGTATAAACAGTATTAATGCTAGCAGGTGAATGTCATTTATTGACAAATATGGATCTGAAAGCGTCTACGCTCTGTACTATCAGTATGTAAACAATCTAGGACACAAAGAGCAGTGGTTCTCAAAGTGGCCCCACTTTGTAGAATAATCACAGTATTTTTGTCAACAGCAGCTTAGTGGGTAGGGATTCTCCGATTAGGTTTTTTGGGATGGGACCGATACCGATCACCGATTGTTTTTCTCGTGATCGCTGGCCTATTATCGGAGCATCTCTAATAGTGGGATTAATACTTTTGTTTCCACTATTACCCTCTTATCTTTTTGTGATTTCTAGAGTCTGGTGGTCTCTAACGGTGGTCTTGGCAATGGTGTTACTCGGGAGCAGCTGCTGGATGCGCTAAAAGACATGGGGGAGGTGGAGGCTCTGATCATGCCCCGTCACAAACCCTACGCCTTCGTCACATACAGGTACGTAACTAGTACGTATGGACACTTGGACAGGGGCGGCAGTGGGTCATGTTCTCACTTAGTGGCTGAGGTTCCCAGGTCGATTCCGGTCTCCCCAGAGTTAGTGTCGCTTTGGAATAAAAGTGCTATATTCATTTATTTACCTTTTACAGCAGTGACACATAAAAGCTGTTGAGCAGAAACATTGTATCTCCACATTTAAGCTTTTAACACACACATTTAAGCTTTTAACACACACACACACATACTGTACATATATATATATATACTGTATATATACCGGTGTATGTAGGTATACGTATATACCTACATACGTACGTACGTAACGTGTCACATCGCTTGCTGATATGCCCATATATGGAGATCCATGATGTCATCAGTAAATGGTGACATGAGCCGGCCCTCCCTTTTCCATAGGGTAGAGCTATTTCGGTTGTAGGGAGTTCAATTTTAGATGTGGCGATCATTCATGAAACGTATCCTAATTTTAACGTGGAGTCCTAAATTAAATAATCAGTGTTGGATATAGCATTACTTTCTAAAGTCACTGTGTTAGGTTACTGGATTACTGCCATTAAAAATAATCCTGTTACGTTACAAGATTACCTTCTGTGAAAAGTAACTTGCGTTATTTTGCGTTACCGACAATTAATCATCCAGGCCATTTCACTCGTATGGCTATGAAGAATCAACTGACTGAGCGAAAACGCTAATGTTACTGCTGCTGAATTGGTTACCTTTTTGCTAGAAACAAAACCTCCTCGACCATATCGTCGAGACAATTTCTCAGTCGCCACGACTGATTTCAGTCTTTTTGATTCCATAGAAGCCATCATCATGTCTTCTTTGAAGGCATGTTCCAAATCTCTTTGCAGAAAAATGCAGAAAATGTTGTGAGCTTGTAGATCGGCTATTCTTTGACCAATATTTTCCCCCAGAATCGGGACACTGAGTTTCAATTGCATAATCTTGTGTCCTCAGGTCAGAGGAGAGTGCTCAGAAAGCCCACACCTTGCTCAACGGCCACCAGCTGCAGTCTGGAGAGAACAGTGTCACATTGTACCTCAGCTTTGTCCATTCAGGTACTTTATTTGACCGTTAAACGTGTGCACACAAATACTCACACACGTGTGTCTGTGTCGAAAACGAAAAAAAAACATAATACATACAAAGTAATCTGCCCGACAGCAACTATGATAAGTTGGATGTTTTAGCTAATATCCCCTGATGCTCTGTGTGTGTGTGTGTGTGTGTGTGTGTGTGT